>NC_056675.1:18716764-19016764 GCF_018350195.1 Panthera tigris
TGGGAAGAACACCCCGGTTATCTTGTGGGGGAGGGGGCTCAGCACTCTCCCATTCTAGGCCCCTGTGGCTTGGGTGGGGCTGACTCCATTTCCATGTCCAGGCAAAGGCCACTGACCCCATCAGATACCTTCAGAGTCAATCCTGGGGCTCTGGCCACAGTGAAAGGTATTCTTTGTCCCTCTGGGACTTGAACTGAAGATGTTGGAAGCCGGGGGGTGGAGGGGTGGGGTGGGGGGGCGATTCCTCCTTGTAGACACAGGTTACCTAAAGAGTGGAACCCCTGGATCTAGCCCTGGCTGCAACTATATTGCTTTTGGACTCTTTTCCTCACATAGGAGCCAATCAAATTCGCAGCTTGGCTTATAACAATTCCAGTTGGTTTGGTTTTGTGTGTTTTTTTTCTTTTTTCGTCATTGAGACAGAGAGCGGGGAAGGGGCAGAGACAGAGAAGATCCCAAGCAGGCTCCGCACCATTGGCACAGAGCTTGATCCCAGGAACTGTGAGATCATGACCTGAGCTGAAATCAAGAGCCAGATACTCACCCAACTGAGCCACCCAGGCGCCCCTCGAGTTGGGTTTACTGACAATCCAAAGAGACCTACGGGGCACCTGGGTGGCTCACTGGGTCAAGTGTCAGACTTCGGCTCCGGTCACGATCTCTCGTTTCGTGGGTTTGAGGCCCGCGTCAGGCTCTGTGCTGACAGCTCGGAGCCTGGAGCCTGCTTCGGATTCTGTGTTTCCCTCTCTCTCTGCCTCTCCCCCGCTCATGTTCTGTCTACCCTTTCTCTCAAAAATAAATATTTACAAAGAAAAAATTTTCTTTAATAAAAAAAAAAAAGGGGACCTACTCAATATAACAGAATTTTGAAAGAAGTGTTGAAAGATAGAGGGGAAAGGCTCTCGTCAAATTTTCTCCTGTTTGTTTTGTTGTGTTGTGTTGTGTTACCTCTCTCCTTCCAGTAAGAGTAGAGTTTCACTTAGTGTGTCAGCCATCCCTGTATAAGGACTTACCTCATGGTGTATAATCATTTTTGCTTGCCTATCTCTTCCACAAGTCTGTGGAGCCCCTTCAGGGCAGAAGCCGGATTTGTATTCACTTGGATTCTTTTCTACTTTCCACAACGGCACATAATTTGGGCTCAAGAAGGGTCTCTTGAACGGATGAATCAAGCATCCTAATTCTCTTCTTTGGGATGCCCCACTCAAGAGACCACTGCATCATCCTTGCGCCTGTGATACACAAACCATCCTCCGAAACAGACTCATGCACCCATTGTCCACAAACTGCATCATGAGAACTCACTTCTTCTAGCCATTACGAATTCTCCCACATGTCCATCCCACAGAACCTCACTGTGGGGTGACTCACGAGGTCCTCATTGTCGGGAAGAGAATACTTCCTCGCAGGACACCACTCAGAACTCTATGCATCTGTAACAGACACAACGGGCGAGCCACTCACACACAGAATATCACTCCTGGCTGCGGCGGGGGGCGGGGGGACGGGGGGAGGTAACTTCTCTGCTTTCTCGCTTTCCTCTTGACCCAAATACCCCCCAAATCCCAATCCTGATGCCTACGCCACTAACACACAATTACAATTCTAGGCTCTCTCTTGCCTCCCTTTTTCCTCCCTAGTCCTTCAAAACTCTTGACGTGGAAAAAATACAAACTTATCGAGGGACTCAACAGCAGTAAAGCCAAAGCTTCCCCAGGAAACTGTTTTGACTTTGGGAGCAGAAATTGCCACACCCCTAACACCTCTGTAACAGCTGCTGCTTCCACTGGCATCTAGCAAGAAAGATTTTCAAACAGAGTCAAAGGTCAGGGCCATTATGACAATGCTAGCACGAATCACTATTTACTCTATCCAGCTTTCATTTTCCCTTCTTGGGCTCACACCACCGGAGCGAGCTGGTAAGAACTAGATGTGTGCTAGATTGACAAATGTTTATGGAGAATCGACCATATGACAGGAGCCACAGCAGAGCTGGCCAAGGAAACAGAAAGACGGCAAGGACTCTCAAGGCGTTCAGTCTAATGGAGAATACTAACAACTAAACAGGAGTTGCATTATAGAAAAACAGGTGCTATGCGGACGTATGTAAGTGGCCAGGAGAGGGACTCCCAACACGTTGGAGCATCACAGAAGGTCTTTTAGAGGCAGTGACCTTTACCTGGACACCTAAAGAATGAGTAGGAGGCAGGTCTAGGGCAGGTGAGGTGAAAGGAGCTTTGGAGAATTCCAGGTAGAGGCTAACAGGGAAGAAGGCTCGGCGGCCTCTGGCAACCGAAAGGAGGCACATATGGCTGTAATTCGGCAGCGTGAAGGGAGAACCTGCTACACAGAGGAAGCCGGAGCCAAAGAGACCCTGAGTGGCTTGATAGCTTGAAAAGTCTCAGAACTTTGTGCAAAAGAGCAAACACCCCTTTCCTCATGAGATGTACAAACTGGCCAGAACGACAATGTGACACGTGTCTTGAGAGTCACTAAATACTGATTTCACAATGCATGTTACTGAGAATCCGGGGGGGTGGGGGGCAGAAAACTCCTAAGGAGTGATCTTGTAACTCATTCACAGATGCCTGCTTGAAGCTTTGGGCCCCACGACTATTCCGTCTGCCTTCCCCTTGGCACTCCCTATTCCTATCATTTTCCTACAAATGACAGGAAGGTAGGCACTGCTAGGCTGTAGGGATAGGGATCCACTCTGGAAACAGGATAAGTGCACACGGAGATAATAGGGTGGGGGTAGCAACGAAATTGAACAAAACTAAGCAAAAAGTTGGGGGGGAGGAACGAAAGTGTAAAAGGCAAATATAGAAAGCTCAAGGGGAAGTAAAAGTATTTTCAGACACACACAGAAAAGAAGTGTCCCCACGTGCTCCGGCTAAACCAAACGCCCCCTTTTACTCAACTGTTGAAAACAAAGAAGAAGAAAAAGCAATGAAAAAGTCACACTTTCATACCCCTTCTCGGAATAAGCAGTCAACGGGTACAGGACAGCTCACTGCCCTGAAAGACCTTGAAAGATTTACCCCAGAGAACACAGCACACGATAATCAACCTCCAGAGGCTCTCAAAACCACTACAAACTCCGGTCTCTTCTGTCATTTCATAATCGATCGTTTCCTGTCAAGCATTAAAGCGATACCAGACAAACCTGGAGAAGGATTTGCTCCCCAATCCAAAGTGAGAAAAGCTGTTTTGAAAGCCCCCCCTCTTTTTGTTTTTCCATTTGCCCAAGGCGTTCCCACAATTCTTTCCTCCCGGTTCCAAATGTCTACAGGTCAAGAACTTGAGCAGTCCGGTCCATTAGGGGCCACGGTTTGGAGACGGCACACCCTCCAAAGTCCCTCCAAGGGAGTCCTGAGTCTCCCTAAGCGGCTCTCTTGGGCTCTGATCGCCCCTTACTTATTGACTGCCATCAGGCACTTGGAGGTGGACGGCCGGTCGGCAGCGGCCAGGCGACCCGGAAAGGCTGAGAATGCCGCCCCCCAGAGCACCATGCCCGCCCGGCCTCAGGTACACCAGTTAGCCGAGTTTTCGCCCAAGGCAAAGCCCCGGGAGAGGGGGGCAGGCCCGGGGAAAGCATGGGTCCAGACCCCAGAGGACGATGCTCAGCGGGGCCGGGACAATGGGCGGTGGGGACCCGAGCGGGGGGGGGGGGGGGCGTCCCGGGAGGCCGGCCCGCCCCGCTGTTCCTGGGGGCTCGGGCGGCGGCCCCGAGATGGCCGCCTGGCCGCTGCGTGGCGCAGCCCTCGTCCCTGGCCCGCCGCGGACCCGGCGCGGAGCGGGCGGCCGGGCGGCCGGGGCCCCCGCGGGGCAGCGGGCCCGCCCCGGCCCGGGCCACGACCCCGACCCCCGGTCCCCGGCCCGCGCGCTCCCGGCGGGCCCGGCACGGCTGACTCACCTGCCCACGGTCTGGTTGGCGAGCTGCTTCATGCGGTTCAAGGGCAGCGGCAGCGGCGGCCCGCGGGGCTCGGGCCGAGGCGGCGGCGGCGGCGGCTGCGCCGGCTGCGACTGCTACTGCGGCTGCTGTGGCGACTGAGCGGCGGCTGCGGCTGCTATTGTGGCTGCGGCGGCGGCGGCGGCGGCGGCGGTTGGGCCGACTGCGGCTGCTACTGCGTCGGCTGCGGCTGCTACTGCGGCTGCGGCGACTGAGCGGCGGCGGCGGCGGCGGCCAAGGCGGCTGTGGCGGCTGCTGCTCCCGGACCGGCGCCACGCCCTCGCCGCGTCACTTCCAGCGGCCCCGCCCGCCGGAGGCCGCGCGGGGCCAGACGAGCGCCAGGCTCGCCGCTTGGCCCCCGCCCCCCAACCCGGGCCGCTCCGAGGAGCGCGCGGAGCCCCGCGTCCCGACGCCTCCTAGGATCCCGACTCCCGGCCCCGGCTAGGCCGCGCACCGTTGGGAGGGGGCGGCGGTTCGGGATCTCGCGGTTCCTGAGTTTTAGCTCCGCACTGGGCTCTGTGCTGACGGCTCGGAGCCTGGAGCCTGCTTCGGATTCTGGGTCGCCCTCTCTCTCCGCCCCAACCCTGCTTGTGCTCTCTTTCAAAAATGAATAAACATAAAAAAAAATTTAGGGGCGCCTGGGTGGCTCCCTGGGTTGAGCGTCCAACTTGGGCTCAGGTCATGATCTCGCAGTTTGTGAGTTTGAGCCCTGCGTCGGGCTCTGTGCACACAGCTGGAAGCCTGGAGCCTGCTTCCCATCCTGTGTCTCCCTCTCTCTCTCTCTGCCCCTTCCCCGCCCATGCTCTGTCTCTGTCTCTCAAAAATAAATAAACGTTAATAAATTTTTTTTAATTAAAAAAAACAGTGGCTTCTTCTTTTTTTGCAATAATTTTTTGATGTTTATTTTTCTTGTTTGAGAGTGAAAATGGGGGAGGAGCAGAGAGAGAGAGAGGGAGAAAGAGGACCTGAAGGAGGTTCTGCGCTGACGCAGGCGGGGCTTGAACTCCAGAGCTGAGAGGTCACGAGCCACAAGATCACAAGGCACAAGATCACAACCCGAGCCAAAGTCAGATGCTTACACTGACCGAGCCCAAGGCACCCCAAAACAGTGCTCACTTCTTACCAGGGTAGACATTGGTGGGTTTGGAGGCTCCGGCCAAAGGAAGACATAGACGTACATTTGTCTATATGGGAGGAGAGTATTCTCCAACCGCTTTGTTTGGGTGGAGGCCCACTCCATGTGGTCTGATTTACAAGTAACAGCATAAATCGGCTGAAGTAAAATTAACAACAAGGAATATGTTGCCTCCAGAACCCCCAAAATACGGAAAGATTTGAGACTTGTATGTCCTCAACAAACGTGTCCAACAAATGTCCTCACGGTAGGATGTCATACCTGTGCTCTCGGAGAAAGATGGGTAAGTTAAGATCCTGCCTGCAAAGATGACATGTGATAGCAGAAGGGTTCGGGTGGCCTGTGCATAACAGGGTAAAACATGTCCCCTTCAAGCTCAAGGGAAAGGTGGCTGAGAGGACATTGAAATGGGCGCTGAACAGAACCTATTAGCCAAATCTATAAGAAAGAGCAAAATATGTACCGTCTTTAAATTTGTTGGGATCCCAGGTGTTTTAAGGGTAGCAGGGTTTATACGGCTACTTATGGGGCACCTGGCTGGCTCGGTCGGTCGAGCGTCCCACTTCGGCTCGGGTCACAATCTCGCGGTCCGTGAGTTCGAGCCCCGCGACAGACCCTGTGCTGACGGCTCAGAGCCTGGAGCCTGTTTCGGATTCTGTGTCTCCCTCTCTCTGACCCTCCCCTGTTCATGTTCAGTCTCTCTCTTTCTCAAAAATCAATAAACGTAAAAAAAAAAAAAAAAAAAAAAAAAAAAGGAAATTAAAAAAAAATGAAATAAAATCTGAAAACGTCTGAATTCCAAAACTCATCTGGCCCCTAGGGTTTTGGAAAAAGGACCGTGGGCCTGCTGTACTTTTCACATCCATGTTTAAGAAAATAGACACACACGGCAGGTAGGAGCGTAATAATATTTGTACGTGGATTTATACTTGGATTGATTACGAGGGCATCTGCCTACATTGGAGACACAGAAACAGAATGATAAAGGCCAGACATCGCCAGTCCGACAAGACTGCGTGGTGTGCATACTGACTCTGGGACCCTATACCATAAACCCATGTCCAATCTCAGGGGCAGGGGCCTGCCGTGGACACACTGGGAACCACGACCACAGACATCATTTCCTCTTAGAATAACATGCTGCCTTCACGTGTAAAACCAATGCCATAAGGCCACACATGACCACATCTGTTTAGGGTTCATTTTGGTTCAGTGAACCATGGGCTTTCTTCACGCACCTATAAACAACCCTGTTTGATTTCACAGGAGGTAAAGTGGATGACCAGGCCACGGAAGCTCGGATTCAGAAGTCGTGGGGAGAAAACATTCCTTTCCTCCTCTGCTCTATGCAGAGGCTGGACGGGATCCACTCAGACCGGAGCGAACCAAGCACAGCCACCTCCCCTGGAAAAGGCGGAGGAAGTCGGGGTGTGGAATAGGTGAGGGGTGGAGAATGTTACCGCTGATAGAGAGAGGACACGGTGTGCGGTTTGCGACGCCGAATACAGAAAGGGCCGTCTCGCGGAAGAGAGACGCAGGCATCGTGGCACCAGAGGACTCCCCTGGGACTCACGGGCAGAGATGCCTTTGACTCACGTTGCCCCTAACGCAATGGGCTACCTCGCGAGGCAGAGACTCACTCCGCTGCTCCTGGAGAAGGTCGTTGAGAGATCCATGAGCAGGGAGGGGTCCGCAAGGAATGTACCACAGCAGGACAAGCCAGGTAGGGACCCGGGCACACTGGACGGTCGATGCCCCACCCGGACGGGACAGCACCTACGCAGCTGCAGCTACGACGACGTGTACCTGCGCGAGGGCGCGATGCCAGGCTTCGCTAGGTCTTGCAAGATTGGAGAAGCAGCAGGAAGTCCAGGTTTCCACGTGAAAACTCCCAAGTGTTCAATATGGGCCGGGCCAATGATTGTCAGAAATGCTTCCACACGTAAGAAACCGACCAAATGGAACGCACCTTCACCCTGCAGGCAAACATCACGGATCTTTGGTTTTCACGATTCACGTATCCAGAATCTCAAAGGACTCAACCAGGCTTTCCCAACCTCACCACTCTTGACATTTGGGACCAGATAGTTCTGTGCGGCGAGGCTGTCCTGGGCGGTGTAGGCTGGTCAGCAGCATCCCTGGCCTGTGTCGCCAGATGCCAGGAGCACCCCACACCCGAGCCAAGTCACGACAAAAACAAAAAAGTCTCCGGCCATTGCCAAATGTCCCCCAGGGGGCCATCCCTGGCGGGAGCCGCTGGACTAAAGCAACATCCAACTCTCAGCTTCCAGGATTTTGTGGAAGCGTCGTCACACAGAATTCTAACACGGGGTTTCTGAAAGAAAGAGTTGCCTGCGTGAAGTAAGGACTCCTATCTGCTTTGGAAGCAGAACCCTGGTTTCTGATGAACGGCAGTGCTCTTCTTAACTAGCCCGATGACCTCTTTGAGTCCTCGCTTCCTCATCATTAAACCAGGAGTAAATAACATCACCTCTGGGAGTTGCTGTGGAGAAGGCAGCGAGAGACTTGACTCAAAAGCATCTAGCCCAGCAAGTCAGCAAGCACCAAAGACATTTCATCCACACGAACCCTTCCCTGGCGGGCAGCCGGCCCAGTGTCTACAGTCGGAAACACACGGGGTCCGGAGTCACACCCCGGCCCCAAGTCCTGCCTCGGCCACTCGCTGGCCGGGCAGACAACGGCAGGTCATTTTTCTTCTCTCTAAACCAGAAATGATAACAAGCACCAGTAGGTGAGACCAGGCCAGGTGGTTCGGTACAGCGCTTGGTAAACCAAACCAGGAGACAAGTAGTGATGATTACTACTCTCGGATCTCTGAAACGTTTCTGTAAAGGACAGGACAAGCTCGTCGACACATCCAAGAACTCAGAAGGTAGTCATAGGAGGGTGGGGTGCAGGAGGAAAAAGAGAAAAATCACCACAGGAATCTCCACCTCCCCAACCTGTTACACCAGCAACTGCCCTCTGGTGACCCACAGACCAACTCTGGCCACAGACGTATTTTGTTTAGTCCCGCTCAGGGTCCTGGTGGTTGTTTTCAATTGGCATTAAATGCCACCTAATCTTCATGAAAATCCAGACTTGAGGCCTTTCTCAACAACTCCAAAGGTCGGGCCCGACAGCGGGCCCAGATTCTCACGCGGCCCTTTGGTAAGACAGGCACCGTCGGGTCCCCCACGGCCCTCACCTGGTCTAAGTCGCTCTTGTTTTCTTCTTCTTAGCCTGGCCCCCTGAGGCTTGGAGTTTGCGACCGTGACTTACCTAAAGGCTGCTACTACTACCTAGGAGAACATTCAGGCCTCCAGGGAGAGCTTCCATCTTGGCAGAAACCGACACCCAAAGAGACACTCCCTCCCAGAGCCTCGCCCACGTAGTCAAGTCTGCTATCAGGCCCCCAGATTGCTGTCCTCCTGGACTCATCGACCTCACAACCAAACGCTCAGGTTCCTCACCTTGATGCACCCCTTCCTCCACACCCTCCACGCCAACGACCATCCGCAGCTACTGGATTCTCTGCGCCACGGATTTCCAAAAAGCTCTTTCTTTCTGTTTAGCAGGACTAGAAAAGACCACACTTCCTGCCTCCTGCTGGGAAGAACACCCCGGTTATCTTGTGGGGGAGGGGGCTCAGCACTCTCCCATTCTAGGCCCCTGTGGCTTGGGTGGGGCTGACTCCATTTCCATGTCCAGGCAAAGGCCACTGACCCCATCAGATACCTTCAGAGTCAATCCTGGGGCTCTGGCCACAGTGAAAGGTATTCTTTGTCCCTCTGGGACTTGAACTGAAGATGTTGGAAGCCGGGGGGTGGAGGGGTGGGGTGGGGGGGCGATTCCTCCTTGTAGACACAGGTTACCTAAAGAGTGGAACCCCTGGATCTAGCCCTGGCTGCAACTATATTGCTTTTGGACTCTTTTCCTCACATAGGAGCCAATCAAATTCGCAGCTTGGCTTATAACAATTCCAGTTGGTTTGGTTTTGTGTGTTTTTTTCTTTTTTCGTCATTGAGACAGAGAGCGGGGAAGGGGCAGAGACAGAGAAGATCCCAAGCAGGCTCCGCACCATTGGCACAGAGCTTGATCCCAGGAACTGTGAGATCATGACCTGAGCTGAAATCAAGAGCCAGATACTCACCCAACTGAGCCACCCAGGCGCCCCTCGAGTTGGGTTTACTGACAATCCAAAGAGACCTACGGGGCACCTGGGTGGCTCACTGGGTCAAGTGTCAGACTTCGGCTCCGGTCACGATCTCTCGTTTCGTGGGTTTGAGGCCCGCGTCAGGCTCTGTGCTGACAGCTCGGAGCCTGGAGCCTGCTTCGGATTCTGTGTTTCCCTCTCTCTCTGCCTCTCCCCCGCTCATGTTCTGTCTACCCTTTCTCTCAAAAATAAATATTTACAAAGAAAAAATTTTCTTTAATAAAAAAAAAAAAAGGGGACCTACTCAATATAACAGAATTTTGAAAGAAGTGTTGAAAGATAGAGGGGAAAGGCTCTCGTCAAATTTTCTCCTGTTTGTTTTGTTGTGTTGTGTTGTGTTACCTCTCTCCTTCCAGTAAGAGTAGAGTTTCACTTAGTGTGTCAGCCATCCCTGTATAAGGACTTACCTCATGGTGTATAATCATTTTTGCTTGCCTATCTCTTCCACAAGTCTGTGGAGCCCCTTCAGGGCAGAAGCCGGATTTGTATTCACTTGGATTCTTTTCTACTTTCCACAACGGCACATAATTTGGGCTCAAGAAGGGTCTCTTGAACGGATGAATCAAGCATCCTAATTCTCTTCTTTGGGATGCCCCACTCAAGAGACCACTGCATCATCCTTGCGCCTGTGATACACAAACCATCCTCCGAAACAGACTCATGCACCCATTGTCCACAAACTGCATCATGAGAACTCACTTCTTCTAGCCATTACGAATTCTCCCACATGTCCATCCCACAGAACCTCACTGTGGGGTGACTCACGAGGTCCTCATTGTCGGGAAGAGAATACTTCCTCGCAGGACACCACTCAGAACTCTATGCATCTGTAACAGACACAACGGGCGAGCCACTCACACACAGAATATCACTCCTGGCTGCGGCGGGGGGGCGGGGGGACGGGGGGAGGTAACTTCTCTGCTTTCTCGCTTTCCTCTTGACCCAAATACCCCCCAAATCCCAATCCTGATGCCTACGCCACTAACACACAATTACAATTCTAGGCTCTCTCTTGCCTCCCTTTTTCCTCCCTAGTCCTTCAAAACTCTTGACGTGGAAAAAATACAAACTTATCGAGGGACTCAACAGCAGTAAAGCCAAAGCTTCCCCAGGAAACTGTTTTGACTTTGGGAGCAGAAATTGCCACACCCCTAACACCTCTGTAACAGCTGCTGCTTCCACTGGCATCTAGCAAGAAAGATTTTCAAACAGAGTCAAAGGTCAGGGCCATTATGACAATGCTAGCACGAATCACTATTTACTCTATCCAGCTTTCATTTTCCCTTCTTGGGCTCACACCACCGGAGCGAGCTGGTAAGAACTAGATGTGTGCTAGATTGACAAATGTTTATGGAGAATCGACCATATGACAGGAGCCACAGCAGAGCTGGCCAAGGAAACAGAAAGACGGCAAGGACTCTCAAGGCGTTCAGTCTAATGGAGAATACTAACAACTAAACAGGAGTTGCATTATAGAAAAACAGGTGCTATGCGGACGTATGTAAGTGGCCAGGAGAGGGACTCCCAACACGTTGGAGCATCACAGAAGGTCTTTTAGAGGCAGTGACCTTTACCTGGACACCTAAAGAATGAGTAGGAGGCAGGTCTAGGGCAGGTGAGGTGAAAGGAGCTTTGGAGAATTCCAGGTAGAGGCTAACAGGGAAGAAGGCTCGGCGGCCTCTGGCAACCGAAAGGAGGCACATATGGCTGTAATTCGGCAGCGTGAAGGGAGAACCTGCTACACAGAGGAAGCCGGAGCCAAAGAGACCCTGAGTGGCTTGATAGCTTGAAAAGTCTCAGAACTTTGTGCAAAAGAGCAAACACCCCTTTCCTCATGAGATGTACAAACTGGCCAGAACGACAATGTGACACGTGTCTTGAGAGTCACTAAATACTGATTTCACAATGCATGTTACTGAGAATCCGGGGGGGTGGGGGGCAGAAAACTCCTAAGGAGTGATCTTGTAACTCATTCACAGATGCCTGCTTGAAGCTTTGGGCCCCACGACTATTCCGTCTGCCTTCCCCTTGGCACTCCCTATTCCTATCATTTTCCTACAAATGACAGGAAGGTAGGCACTGCTAGGCTGTAGGGATAGGGATCCACTCTGGAAACAGGATAAGTGCACACGGAGATAATAGGGTGGGGGTAGCAACGAAATTGAACAAAACTAAGCAAAAAGTTGGGGGGGAGGAACGAAAGTGTAAAAGGCAAATATAGAAAGCTCAAGGGGAAGTAAAAGTATTTTCAGACACACACAGAAAAGAAGTGTCCCCACGTGCTCCGGCTAAACCAAACGCCCCCTTTTACTCAACTGTTGAAAACAAAGAAGAAGAAAAAGCAATGAAAAAGTCACACTTTCATACCCCTTCTCGGAATAAGCAGTCAACGGGTACAGGACAGCTCACTGCCCTGAAAGACCTTGAAAGATTTACCCCAGAGAACACAGCACACGATAATCAACCTCCAGAGGCTCTCAAAACCACTACAAACTCCGGTCTCTTCTGTCATTTCATAATCGATCGTTTCCTGTCAAGCATTAAAGCGATACCAGACAAACCTGGAGAAGGATTTGCTCCCCAATCCAAAGTGAGAAAAGCTGTTTTGAAAGCCCCCCCTCTTTTTGTTTTTCCATTTGCCCAAGGCGTTCCCACAATTCTTTCCTCCCGGTTCCAAATGTCTACAGGTCAAGAACTTGAGCAGTCCGGTCCATTAGGGGCCACGGTTTGGAGACGGCACACCCTCCAAAGTCCCTCCAAGGGAGTCCTGAGTCTCCCTAAGCGGCTCTCTTGGGCTCTGATCGCCCCTTACTTATTGACTGCCATCAGGCACTTGGAGGTGGACGGCCGGTCGGCAGCGGCCAGGCGACCCGGAAAGGCTGAGAATGCCGCCCCCCAGAGCACCATGCCCGCCCGGCCTCAGGTACACCAGTTAGCCGAGTTTTCGCCCAAGGCAAAGCCCCGGGAGAGGGGGGCAGGCCCGGGGAAAGCATGGGTCCAGACCCCAGAGGACGATGCTCAGCGGGGCCGGGACAATGGGCGGTGGGGACCCGAGGGGGGGGGGGGGGGGCGTCCCGGGAGGCCGGCCCGCCCCGCTGTTCCTGGGGGCTCGGGCGGCGGCCCCGAGATGGCCGCCTGGCCGCTGCGTGGCGCAGCCCTCGTCCCTGGCCCGCCGCGGACCCGGCGCGGAGCGGGCGGCCGGGCGGCCGGGGCCCCCGCGGGGCAGCGGGCCCGCCCCGGCCCGGGCCACGACCCCGACCCCCGGTCCCCGGCCCGCGCGCTCCCGGCGGGCCCGGCACGGCTGACTCACCTGCCCACGGTCTGGTTGGCGAGCTGCTTCATGCGGTTCAAGGGCAGCGGCAGCGGCGGCCCGCGGGGCTCGGGCCGAGGCGGCGGCGGCGGCGGCTGCGCCGGCTGCGACTGCTACTGCGGCTGCTGTGGCGACTGAGCGGCGGCTGCGGCTGCTATTGTGGCTGCGGCGGCGGCGGCGGCGGCGGCGGTTGGGCCGACTGCGGCTGCTACTGCGTCGGCTGCGGCTGCTACTGCGGCTGCGGCGACTGAGCGGCGGCGGCGGCGGCGGCCAAGGCGGCTGTGGCGGCTGCTGCTCCCGGACCGGCGCCACGCCCTCGCCGCGTCACTTCCAGCGGCCCCGCCCGCCGGAGGCCGCGCGGGGCCAGACGAGCGCCAGGCTCGCCGCTTGGCCCCCGCCCCCCAACCCGGGCCGCTCCGAGGAGCGCGCGGAGCCCCGCGTCCCGACGCCTCCTAGGATCCCGACTCCCGGCCCCGGCTAGGCCGCGCACCGTTGGGAGGGGGCGGCGGTTCGGGATCTCGCGGTTCCTGAGTTTTAGCTCCGCACTGGGCTCTGTGCTGACGGCTCGGAGCCTGGAGCCTGCTTCGGATTCTGGGTCGCCCTCTCTCTCCGCCCCAACCCTGCTTGTGCTCTCTTTCAAAAATGAATAAACATAAAAAAAAATTTAGGGGCGCCTGGGTGGCTCCCTGGGTTGAGCGTCCAACTTGGGCTCAGGTCATGATCTCGCAGTTTGTGAGTTTGAGCCCTGCGTCGGGCTCTGTGCACACAGCTGGAAGCCTGGAGCCTGCTTCCCATCCTGTGTCTCCCTCTCTCTCTCTCTGCCCCTTCCCCGCCCATGCTCTGTCTCTGTCTCTCAAAAATAAATAAACGTTAATAAATTTTTTTTAATTAAAAAAAACAGTGGCTTCTTCTTTTTTTGCAATAATTTTTTGATGTTTATTTTTCTTGTTTGAGAGTGAAAATGGGGGAGGAGCAGAGAGAGAGAGAGGGAGAAAGAGGACCTGAAGGAGGTTCTGCGCTGACGCAGGCGGGGCTTGAACTCCAGAGCTGAGAGGTCACGAGCCACAAGATCACAAGGCACAAGATCACAACCCGAGCCAAAGTCAGATGCTTACACTGACCGAGCCCAAGGCACCCCAAAACAGTGCTCACTTCTTACCAGGGTAGACATTGGTGGGTTTGGAGGCTCCGGCCAAAGGAAGACATAGACGTACATTTGTCTATATGGGAGGAGAGTATTCTCCAACCGCTTTGTTTGGGTGGAGGCCCACTCCATGTGGTCTGATTTACAAGTAACAGCATAAATCGGCTGAAGTAAAATTAACAACAAGGAATATGTTGCCTCCAGAACCCCCAAAATACGGAAAGATTTGAGACTTGTATGTCCTCAACAAACGTGTCCAACAAATGTCCTCACGGTAGGATGTCATACCTGTGCTCTCGGAGAAAGATGGGTAAGTTAAGATCCTGCCTGCAAAGATGACATGTGATAGCAGAAGGGTTCGGGTGGCCTGTGCATAACAGGGTAAAACATGTCCCCTTCAAGCTCAAGGGAAAGGTGGCTGAGAGGACATTGAAATGGGCGCTGAACAGAACCTATTAGCCAAATCTATAAGAAAGAGCAAAATATGTACCGTCTTTAAATTTGTTGGGATCCCAGGTGTTTTAAGGGTAGCAGGGTTTATACGGCTACTTATGGGGCACCTGGCTGGCTCGGTCGGTCGAGCGTCCCACTTCGGCTCGGGTCACAATCTCGCGGTCCGTGAGTTCGAGCCCCGCGACAGACCCTGTGCTGACGGCTCAGAGCCTGGAGCCTGTTTCGGATTCTGTGTCTCCCTCTCTCTGACCCTCCCCTGTTCATGTTCAGTCTCTCTCTTTCTCAAAAATCAATAAACGTAAAAAAAAAAAAAAAAAAAAAAAAAAAAAGGAAATTAAAAAAAAATGAAATAAAATCTGAAAACGTCTGAATTCCAAAACTCATCTGGCCCCTAGGGTTTTGGAAAAAGGACCGTGGGCCTGCTGTACTTTTCACATCCATGTTTAAGAAAATAGACACACACGGCAGGTAGGAGCGTAATAATATTTGTACGTGGATTTATACTTGGATTGATTACGAGGGCATCTGCCTACATTGGAGACACAGAAACAGAATGATAAAGGCCAGACATCGCCAGTCCGACAAGACTGCGTGGTGTGCATACTGACTCTGGGACCCTATACCATAAACCCATGTCCAATCTCAGGGGCAGGGGCCTGCCGTGGACACACTGGGAACCACGACCACAGACATCATTTCCTCTTAGAATAACATGCTGCCTTCACGTGTAAAACCAATGCCATAAGGCCACACATGACCACATCTGTTTAGGGTTCATTTTGGTTCAGTGAACCATGGGCTTTCTTCACGCACCTATAAACAACCCTGTTTGATTTCACAGGAGGTAAAGTGGATGACCAGGCCACGGAAGCTCGGATTCAGAAGTCGTGGGGAGAAAACATTCCTTTCCTCCTCTGCTCTATGCAGAGGCTGGACGGGATCCACTCAGACCGGAGCGAACCAAGCACAGCCACCTCCCCTGGAAAAGGCGGAGGAAGTCGGGGTGTGGAATAGGTGAGGGGTGGAGAATGTTACCGCTGATAGAGAGAGGACACGGTGTGCGGTTTGCGACGCCGAATACAGAAAGGGCCGTCTCGCGGAAGAGAGACGCAGGCATCGTGGCACCAGAGGACTCCCCTGGGACTCACGGGCAGAGATGCCTTTGACTCACGTTGCCCCTAACGCAATGGGCTACCTCGCGAGGCAGAGACTCACTCCGCTGCTCCTGGAGAAGGTCGTTGAGAGATCCATGAGCAGGGAGGGGTCCGCAAGGAATGTACCACAGCAGGACAAGCCAGGTAGGGACCCGGGCACACTGGACGGTCGATGCCCCACCCGGACGGGACAGCACCTACGCAGCTGCAGCTACGACGACGTGTACCTGCGCGAGGGCGCGATGCCAGGCTTCGCTAGGTCTTGCAAGATTGGAGAAGCAGCAGGAAGTCCAGGTTTCCACGTGAAAACTCCCAAGTGTTCAATATGGGCCGGGCCAATGATTGTCAGAAATGCTTCCACACGTAAGAAACCGACCAAATGGAACGCACCTTCACCCTGCAGGCAAACATCACGGATCTTTGGTTTTCACGATTCACGTATCCAGAATCTCAAAGGACTCAACCAGGCTTTCCCAACCTCACCACTCTTGACATTTGGGACCAGATAGTTCTGTGCGGCGAGGCTGTCCTGGGCGGTGTAGGCTGGTCAGCAGCATCCCTGGCCTGTGTCGCCAGATGCCAGGAGCACCCCACACCCGAGCCAAGTCACGACAAAAACAAAAAAGTCTCCGGCCATTGCCAAATGTCCCCCAGGGGGCCATCCCTGGCGGGAGCCGCTGGACTAAAGCAACATCCAACTCTCAGCTTCCAGGATTTTGTGGAAGCGTCGTCACACAGAATTCTAACACGGGGTTTCTGAAAGAAAGAGTTGCCTGCGTGAAGTAAGGACTCCTATCTGCTTTGGAAGCAGAACCCTGGTTTCTGATGAACGGCAGTGCTCTTCTTAACTAGCCCGATGACCTCTTTGAGTCCTCGCTTCCTCATCATTAAACCAGGAGTAAATAACATCACCTCTGGGAGTTGCTGTGGAGAAGGCAGCGAGAGACTTGACTCAAAAGCATCTAGCCCAGCAAGTCAGCAAGCACCAAAGACATTTCATCCACACGAACCCTTCCCTGGCGGGCAGCCGGCCCAGTGTCTACAGTCGGAAACACACGGGGTCCGGAGTCACACCCCGGCCCCAAGTCCTGCCTCGGCCACTCGCTGGCCGGGCAGACAACGGCAGGTCATTTTTCTTCTCTCTAAACCAGAAATGATAACAAGCACCAGTAGGTGAGACCAGGCCAGGTGGTTCGGTACAGCGCTTGGTAAACCAAACCAGGAGACAAGTAGTGATGATTACTACTCTCGGATCTCTGAAACGTTTCTGTAAAGGACAGGACAAGCTCGTCGACACATCCAAGAACTCAGAAGGTAGTCATAGGAGGGTGGGGTGCAGGAGGAAAAAGAGAAAAATCACCACAGGAATCTCCACCTCCCCAACCTGTTACACCAGCAACTGCCCTCTGGTGACCCACAGACCAACTCTGGCCACAGACGTATTTTGTTTAGTCCCGCTCAGGGTCCTGGTGGTTGTTTTCAATTGGCATTAAATGCCACCTAATCTTCATGAAAATCCAGACTTGAGGCCTTTCTCAACAACTCCAAAGGTCGGGCCCGACAGCGGGCCCAGATTCTCACGCGGCCCTTTGGTAAGACAGGCACCGTCGGGTCCCCCACGGCCCTCACCTGGTCTAAGTCGCTCTTGTTTTCTTCTTCTTAGCCTGGCCCCCTGAGGCTTGGAGTTTGCGACCGTGACTTACCTAAAGGCTGCTACTACTACCTAGGAGAACATTCAGGCCTCCAGGGAGAGCTTCCATCTTGGCAGAAACCGACACCCAAAGAGACACTCCCTCCCAGAGCCTCGCCCACGTAGTCAAGTCTGCTATCAGGCCCCCAGATTGCTGTCCTCCTGGACTCATCGACCTCACAACCAAACGCTCAGGTTCCTCACCTTGATGCACCCCTTCCTCCACACCCTCCACGCCAACGACCATCCGCAGCTACTGGATTCTCTGCGCCACGGATTTCCAAAAAGCTCTTTCTTTCTGTTTAGCAGGACTAGAAAAGACCACACTTCCTGCCTCCTGCTGGGAAGAACACCCCGGTTATCTTGTGGGGGAGGGGGCTCAGCACTCTCCCATTCTAGGCCCCTGTGGCTTGGGTGGGGCTGACTCCATTTCCATGTCCAGGCAAAGGCCACTGACCCCATCAGATACCTTCAGAGTCAATCCTGGGGCTCTGGCCACAGTGAAAGGTATTCTTTGTCCCTCTGGGACTTGAACTGAAGATGTTGGAAGCCGGGGGGTGGAGGGGTGGGGTGGGGGGGCGATTCCTCCTTGTAGACACAGGTTACCTAAAGAGTGGAACCCCTGGATCTAGCCCTGGCTGCAACTATATTGCTTTTGGACTCTTTTCCTCACATAGGAGCCAATCAAATTCGCAGCTTGGCTTATAACAATTCCAGTTGGTTTGGTTTTGTGTGTTTTTTTCTTTTTTCGTCATTGAGACAGAGAGCGGGGAAGGGGCAGAGACAGAGAAGATCCCAAGCAGGCTCCGCACCATTGGCACAGAGCTTGATCCCAGGAACTGTGAGATCATGACCTGAGCTGAAATCAAGAGCCAGATACTCACCCAACTGAGCCACCCAGGCGCCCCTCGAGTTGGGTTTACTGACAATCCAAAGAGACCTACGGGGCACCTGGGTGGCTCACTGGGTCAAGTGTCAGACTTCGGCTCCGGTCACGATCTCTCGTTTCGTGGGTTTGAGGCCCGCGTCAGGCTCTGTGCTGACAGCTCGGAGCCTGGAGCCTGCTTCGGATTCTGTGTTTCCCTCTCTCTCTGCCTCTCCCCCGCTCATGTTCTGTCTACCCTTTCTCTCAAAAATAAATATTTACAAAGAAAAAATTTTCTTTAATAAAAAAAAAAAAGGGGACCTACTCAATATAACAGAATTTTGAAAGAAGTGTTGAAAGATAGAGGGGAAAGGCTCTCGTCAAATTTTCTCCTGTTTGTTTTGTTGTGTTGTGTTGTGTTACCTCTCTCCTTCCAGTAAGAGTAGAGTTTCACTTAGTGTGTCAGCCATCCCTGTATAAGGACTTACCTCATGGTGTATAATCATTTTTGCTTGCCTATCTCTTCCACAAGTCTGTGGAGCCCCTTCAGGGCAGAAGCCGGATTTGTATTCACTTGGATTCTTTTCTACTTTCCACAACGGCACATAATTTGGGCTCAAGAAGGGTCTCTTGAACGGATGAATCAAGCATCCTAATTCTCTTCTTTGGGATGCCCCACTCAAGAGACCACTGCATCATCCTTGCGCCTGTGATACACAAACCATCCTCCGAAACAGACTCATGCACCCATTGTCCACAAACTGCATCATGAGAACTCACTTCTTCTAGCCATTACGAATTCTCCCACATGTCCATCCCACAGAACCTCACTGTGGGGTGACTCACGAGGTCCTCATTGTCGGGAAGAGAATACTTCCTCGCAGGACACCACTCAGAACTCTATGCATCTGTAACAGACACAACGGGCGAGCCACTCACACACAGAATATCACTCCTGGCTGCGGCGGGGGGGCGGGGGGACGGGGGGAGGTAACTTCTCTGCTTTCTCGCTTTCCTCTTGACCCAAATACCCCCCAAATCCCAATCCTGATGCCTACGCCACTAACACACAATTACAATTCTAGGCTCTCTCTTGCCTCCCTTTTTCCTCCCTAGTCCTTCAAAACTCTTGACGTGGAAAAAATACAAACTTATCGAGGGACTCAACAGCAGTAAAGCCAAAGCTTCCCCAGGAAACTGTTTTGACTTTGGGAGCAGAAATTGCCACACCCCTAACACCTCTGTAACAGCTGCTGCTTCCACTGGCATCTAGCAAGAAAGATTTTCAAACAGAGTCAAAGGTCAGGGCCATTATGACAATGCTAGCACGAATCACTATTTACTCTATCCAGCTTTCATTTTCCCTTCTTGGGCTCACACCACCGGAGCGAGCTGGTAAGAACTAGATGTGTGCTAGATTGACAAATGTTTATGGAGAATCGACCATATGACAGGAGCCACAGCAGAGCTGGCCAAGGAAACAGAAAGACGGCAAGGACTCTCAAGGCGTTCAGTCTAATGGAGAATACTAACAACTAAACAGGAGTTGCATTATAGAAAAACAGGTGCTATGCGGACGTATGTAAGTGGCCAGGAGAGGGACTCCCAACACGTTGGAGCATCACAGAAGGTCTTTTAGAGGCAGTGACCTTTACCTGGACACCTAAAGAATGAGTAGGAGGCAGGTCTAGGGCAGGTGAGGTGAAAGGAGCTTTGGAGAATTCCAGGTAGAGGCTAACAGGGAAGAAGGCTCGGCGGCCTCTGGCAACCGAAAGGAGGCACATATGGCTGTAATTCGGCAGCGTGAAGGGAGAACCTGCTACACAGAGGAAGCCGGAGCCAAAGAGACCCTGAGTGGCTTGATAGCTTGAAAAGTCTCAGAACTTTGTGCAAAAGAGCAAACACCCCTTTCCTCATGAGATGTACAAACTGGCCAGAACGACAATGTGACACGTGTCTTGAGAGTCACTAAATACTGATTTCACAATGCATGTTACTGAGAATCCGGGGGGGTGGGGGGCAGAAAACTCCTAAGGAGTGATCTTGTAACTCATTCACAGATGCCTGCTTGAAGCTTTGGGCCCCACGACTATTCCGTCTGCCTTCCCCTTGGCACTCCCTATTCCTATCATTTTCCTACAAATGACAGGAAGGTAGGCACTGCTAGGCTGTAGGGATAGGGATCCACTCTGGAAACAGGATAAGTGCACACGGAGATAATAGGGTGGGGGTAGCAACGAAATTGAACAAAACTAAGCAAAAAGTTGGGGGGGAGGAACGAAAGTGTAAAAGGCAAATATAGAAAGCTCAAGGGGAAGTAAAAGTATTTTCAGACACACACAGAAAAGAAGTGTCCCCACGTGCTCCGGCTAAACCAAACGCCCCCTTTTACTCAACTGTTGAAAACAAAGAAGAAGAAAAAGCAATGAAAAAGTCACACTTTCATACCCCTTCTCGGAATAAGCAGTCAACGGGTACAGGACAGCTCACTGCCCTGAAAGACCTTGAAAGATTTACCCCAGAGAACACAGCACACGATAATCAACCTCCAGAGGCTCTCAAAACCACTACAAACTCCGGTCTCTTCTGTCATTTCATAATCGATCGTTTCCTGTCAAGCATTAAAGCGATACCAGACAAACCTGGAGAAGGATTTGCTCCCCAATCCAAAGTGAGAAAAGCTGTTTTGAAAGCCCCCCCTCTTTTTGTTTTTCCATTTGCCCAAGGCGTTCCCACAATTCTTTCCTCCCGGTTCCAAATGTCTACAGGTCAAGAACTTGAGCAGTCCGGTCCATTAGGGGCCACGGTTTGGAGACGGCACACCCTCCAAAGTCCCTCCAAGGGAGTCCTGAGTCTCCCTAAGCGGCTCTCTTGGGCTCTGATCGCCCCTTACTTATTGACTGCCATCAGGCACTTGGAGGTGGACGGCCGGTCGGCAGCGGCCAGGCGACCCGGAAAGGCTGAGAATGCCGCCCCCCAGAGCACCATGCCCGCCCGGCCTCAGGTACACCAGTTAGCCGAGTTTTCGCCCAAGGCAAAGCCCCGGGAGAGGGGGGCAGGCCCGGGGAAAGCATGGGTCCAGACCCCAGAGGACGATGCTCAGCGGGGCCGGGACAATGGGCGGTGGGGACCCGAGCGGGGGGGGGGGGGGGGGGGCGTCCCGGGAGGCCGGCCCGCCCCGCTGTTCCTGGGGGCTCGGGCGGCGGCCCCGAGATGGCCGCCTGGCCGCTGCGTGGCGCAGCCCTCGTCCCTGGCCCGCCGCGGACCCGGCGCGGAGCGGGCGGCCGGGCGGCCGGGGCCCCCGCGGGGCAGCGGGCCCGCCCCGGCCCGGGCCACGACCCCGACCCCCGGTCCCCGGCCCGCGCGCTCCCGGCGGGCCCGGCACGGCTGACTCACCTGCCCACGGTCTGGTTGGCGAGCTGCTTCATGCGGTTCAAGGGCAGCGGCAGCGGCGGCCCGCGGGGCTCGGGCCGAGGCGGCGGCGGCGGCGGCGGCTGCGCCGGCTGCGACTGCTACTGCGGCTGCTGTGGCGACTGAGCGGCGGCTGCGGCTGCTATTGTGGCTGCGGCGGCGGCGGCGGCGGCGGCGGTTGGGCCGACTGCGGCTGCTACTGCGTCGGCTGCGGCTGCTACTGCGGCTGCGGCGACTGAGCGGCGGCGGCGGCGGCGGCCAAGGCGGCTGTGGCGGCTGCTGCTCCCGGACCGGCGCCACGCCCTCGCCGCGTCACTTCCAGCGGCCCCGCCCGCCGGAGGCCGCGCGGGGCCAGACGAGCGCCAGGCTCGCCGCTTGGCCCCCGCCCCCCAACCCGGGCCGCTCCGAGGAGCGCGCGGAGCCCCGCGTCCCGACGCCTCCTAGGATCCCGACTCCCGGCCCCGGCTAGGCCGCGCACCGTTGGGAGGGGGCGGCGGTTCGGGATCTCGCGGTTCCTGAGTTTTAGCTCCGCACTGGGCTCTGTGCTGACGGCTCGGAGCCTGGAGCCTGCTTCGGATTCTGGGTCGCCCTCTCTCTCCGCCCCAACCCTGCTTGTGCTCTCTTTCAAAAATGAATAAACATAAAAAAAAATTTAGGGGCGCCTGGGTGGCTCCCTGGGTTGAGCGTCCAACTTGGGCTCAGGTCATGATCTCGCAGTTTGTGAGTTTGAGCCCTGCGTCGGGCTCTGTGCACACAGCTGGAAGCCTGGAGCCTGCTTCCCATCCTGTGTCTCCCTCTCTCTCTCTCTGCCCCTTCCCCGCCCATGCTCTGTCTCTGTCTCTCAAAAATAAATAAACGTTAATAAATTTTTTTTAATTAAAAAAAACAGTGGCTTCTTCTTTTTTTGCAATAATTTTTTGATGTTTATTTTTCTTGTTTGAGAGTGAAAATGGGGGAGGAGCAGAGAGAGAGAGAGGGAGAAAGAGGACCTGAAGGAGGTTCTGCGCTGACGCAGGCGGGGCTTGAACTCCAGAGCTGAGAGGTCACGAGCCACAAGATCACAAGGCACAAGATCACAACCCGAGCCAAAGTCAGATGCTTACACTGACCGAGCCCAAGGCACCCCAAAACAGTGCTCACTTCTTACCAGGGTAGACATTGGTGGGTTTGGAGGCTCCGGCCAAAGGAAGACATAGACGTACATTTGTCTATATGGGAGGAGAGTATTCTCCAACCGCTTTGTTTGGGTGGAGGCCCACTCCATGTGGTCTGATTTACAAGTAACAGCATAAATCGGCTGAAGTAAAATTAACAACAAGGAATATGTTGCCTCCAGAACCCCCAAAATACGGAAAGATTTGAGACTTGTATGTCCTCAACAAACGTGTCCAACAAATGTCCTCACGGTAGGATGTCATACCTGTGCTCTCGGAGAAAGATGGGTAAGTTAAGATCCTGCCTGCAAAGATGACATGTGATAGCAGAAGGGTTCGGGTGGCCTGTGCATAACAGGGTAAAACATGTCCCCTTCAAGCTCAAGGGAAAGGTGGCTGAGAGGACATTGAAATGGGCGCTGAACAGAACCTATTAGCCAAATCTATAAGAAAGAGCAAAATATGTACCGTCTTTAAATTTGTTGGGATCCCAGGTGTTTTAAGGGTAGCAGGGTTTATACGGCTACTTATGGGGCACCTGGCTGGCTCGGTCGGTCGAGCGTCCCACTTCGGCTCGGGTCACAATCTCGCGGTCCGTGAGTTCGAGCCCCGCGACAGACCCTGTGCTGACGGCTCAGAGCCTGGAGCCTGTTTCGGATTCTGTGTCTCCCTCTCTCTGACCCTCCCCTGTTCATGTTCAGTCTCTCTCTTTCTCAAAAATCAATAAACGTAAAAAAAAAAAAAAAAAAAAAAAAAAAAAGGAAATTAAAAAAAAATGAAATAAAATCTGAAAACGTCTGAATTCCAAAACTCATCTGGCCCCTAGGGTTTTGGAAAAAGGACCGTGGGCCTGCTGTACTTTTCACATCCATGTTTAAGAAAATAGACACACACGGCAGGTAGGAGCGTAATAATATTTGTACGTGGATTTATACTTGGATTGATTACGAGGGCATCTGCCTACATTGGAGACACAGAAACAGAATGATAAAGGCCAGACATCGCCAGTCCGACAAGACTGCGTGGTGTGCATACTGACTCTGGGACCCTATACCATAAACCCATGTCCAATCTCAGGGGCAGGGGCCTGCCGTGGACACACTGGGAACCACGACCACAGACATCATTTCCTCTTAGAATAACATGCTGCCTTCACGTGTAAAACCAATGCCATAAGGCCACACATGACCACATCTGTTTAGGGTTCATTTTGGTTCAGTGAACCATGGGCTTTCTTCACGCACCTATAAACAACCCTGTTTGATTTCACAGGAGGTAAAGTGGATGACCAGGCCACGGAAGCTCGGATTCAGAAGTCGTGGGGAGAAAACATTCCTTTCCTCCTCTGCTCTATGCAGAGGCTGGACGGGATCCACTCAGACCGGAGCGAACCAAGCACAGCCACCTCCCCTGGAAAAGGCGGAGGAAGTCGGGGTGTGGAATAGGTGAGGGGTGGAGAATGTTACCGCTGATAGAGAGAGGACACGGTGTGCGGTTTGCGACGCCGAATACAGAAAGGGCCGTCTCGCGGAAGAGAGACGCAGGCATCGTGGCACCAGAGGACTCCCCTGGGACTCACGGGCAGAGATGCCTTTGACTCACGTTGCCCCTAACGCAATGGGCTACCTCGCGAGGCAGAGACTCACTCCGCTGCTCCTGGAGAAGGTCGTTGAGAGATCCATGAGCAGGGAGGGGTCCGCAAGGAATGTACCACAGCAGGACAAGCCAGGTAGGGACCCGGGCACACTGGACGGTCGATGCCCCACCCGGACGGGACAGCACCTACGCAGCTGCAGCTACGACGACGTGTACCTGCGCGAGGGCGCGATGCCAGGCTTCGCTAGGTCTTGCAAGATTGGAGAAGCAGCAGGAAGTCCAGGTTTCCACGTGAAAACTCCCAAGTGTTCAATATGGGCCGGGCCAATGATTGTCAGAAATGCTTCCACACGTAAGAAACCGACCAAATGGAACGCACCTTCACCCTGCAGGCAAACATCACGGATCTTTGGTTTTCACGATTCACGTATCCAGAATCTCAAAGGACTCAACCAGGCTTTCCCAACCTCACCACTCTTGACATTTGGGACCAGATAGTTCTGTGCGGCGAGGCTGTCCTGGGCGGTGTAGGCTGGTCAGCAGCATCCCTGGCCTGTGTCGCCAGATGCCAGGAGCACCCCACACCCGAGCCAAGTCACGACAAAAACAAAAAAGTCTCCGGCCATTGCCAAATGTCCCCCAGGGGGCCATCCCTGGCGGGAGCCGCTGGACTAAAGCAACATCCAACTCTCAGCTTCCAGGATTTTGTGGAAGCGTCGTCACACAGAATTCTAACACGGGGTTTCTGAAAGAAAGAGTTGCCTGCGTGAAGTAAGGACTCCTATCTGCTTTGGAAGCAGAACCCTGGTTTCTGATGAACGGCAGTGCTCTTCTTAACTAGCCCGATGACCTCTTTGAGTCCTCGCTTCCTCATCATTAAACCAGGAGTAAATAACATCACCTCTGGGAGTTGCTGTGGAGAAGGCAGCGAGAGACTTGACTCAAAAGCATCTAGCCCAGCAAGTCAGCAAGCACCAAAGACATTTCATCCACACGAACCCTTCCCTGGCGGGCAGCCGGCCCAGTGTCTACAGTCGGAAACACACGGGGTCCGGAGTCACACCCCGGCCCCAAGTCCTGCCTCGGCCACTCGCTGGCCGGGCAGACAACGGCAGGTCATTTTTCTTCTCTCTAAACCAGAAATGATAACAAGCACCAGTAGGTGAGACCAGGCCAGGTGGTTCGGTACAGCGCTTGGTAAACCAAACCAGGAGACAAGTAGTGATGATTACTACTCTCGGATCTCTGAAACGTTTCTGTAAAGGACAGGACAAGCTCGTCGACACATCCAAGAACTCAGAAGGTAGTCATAGGAGGGTGGGGTGCAGGAGGAAAAAGAGAAAAATCACCACAGGAATCTCCACCTCCCCAACCTGTTACACCAGCAACTGCCCTCTGGTGACCCACAGACCAACTCTGGCCACAGACGTATTTTGTTTAGTCCCGCTCAGGGTCCTGGTGGTTGTTTTCAATTGGCATTAAATGCCACCTAATCTTCATGAAAATCCAGACTTGAGGCCTTTCTCAACAACTCCAAAGGTCGGGCCCGACAGCGGGCCCAGATTCTCACGCGGCCCTTTGGTAAGACAGGCACCGTCGGGTCCCCCACGGCCCTCACCTGGTCTAAGTCGCTCTTGTTTTCTTCTTCTTAGCCTGGCCCCCTGAGGCTTGGAGTTTGCGACCGTGACTTACCTAAAGGCTGCTACTACTACCTAGGAGAACATTCAGGCCTCCAGGGAGAGCTTCCATCTTGGCAGAAACCGACACCCAAAGAGACACTCCCTCCCAGAGCCTCGCCCACGTAGTCAAGTCTGCTATCAGGCCCCCAGATTGCTGTCCTCCTGGACTCATCGACCTCACAACCAAACGCTCAGGTTCCTCACCTTGATGCACCCCTTCCTCCACACCCTCCACGCCAACGACCATCCGCAGCTACTGGATTCTCTGCGCCACGGATTTCCAAAAAGCTCTTTCTTTCTGTTTAGCAGGACTAGAAAAGACCACACTTCCTGCCTCCTGCTGGGAAGAACACCCCGGTTATCTTGTGGGGGAGGGGGCTCAGCACTCTCCCATTCTAGGCCCCTGTGGCTTGGGTGGGGCTGACTCCATTTCCATGTCCAGGCAAAGGCCACTGACCCCATCAGATACCTTCAGAGTCAATCCTGGGGCTCTGGCCACAGTGAAAGGTATTCTTTGTCCCTCTGGGACTTGAACTGAAGATGTTGGAAGCCGGGGGGTGGAGGGGTGGGGTGGGGGGGCGATTCCTCCTTGTAGACACAGGTTACCTAAAGAGTGGAACCCCTGGATCTAGCCCTGGCTGCAACTATATTGCTTTTGGACTCTTTTCCTCACATAGGAGCCAATCAAATTCGCAGCTTGGCTTATAACAATTCCAGTTGGTTTGGTTTTGTGTGTTTTTTTCTTTTTTCGTCATTGAGACAGAGAGCGGGGAAGGGGCAGAGACAGAGAAGATCCCAA
This sequence comes from Panthera tigris, assembly GCF_018350195.1. Taxonomy (NCBI): domain Eukaryota; kingdom Metazoa; phylum Chordata; class Mammalia; order Carnivora; family Felidae; genus Panthera; species Panthera tigris. The sequence goes on from NC_056675.1 coordinate 18,743,323, forward strand.
GCAGGCTCCGCACCATTGGCACAGAGCTTGATCCCAGGAACTGTGAGATCATGACCTGAGCTGAAATCAAGAGCCAGATACTCACCCAACTGAGCCACCCAGGCGCCCCTCGAGTTGGGTTTACTGACAATCCAAAGAGACCTACGGGGCACCTGGGTGGCTCACTGGGTCAAGTGTCAGACTTCGGCTCCGGTCACGATCTCTCGTTTCGTGGGTTTGAGGCCCGCGTCAGGCTCTGTGCTGACAGCTCGGAGCCTGGAGCCTGCTTCGGATTCTGTGTTTCCCTCTCTCTCTGCCTCTCCCCCGCTCATGTTCTGTCTACCCTTTCTCTCAAAAATAAATATTTACAAAGAAAAAATTTTCTTTAATAAAAAAAAAAAAAGGGGACCTACTCAATATAACAGAATTTTGAAAGAAGTGTTGAAAGATAGAGGGGAAAGGCTCTCGTCAAATTTTCTCCTGTTTGTTTTGTTGTGTTGTGTTGTGTTACCTCTCTCCTTCCAGTAAGAGTAGAGTTTCACTTAGTGTGTCAGCCATCCCTGTATAAGGACTTACCTCATGGTGTATAATCATTTTTGCTTGCCTATCTCTTCCACAAGTCTGTGGAGCCCCTTCAGGGCAGAAGCCGGATTTGTATTCACTTGGATTCTTTTCTACTTTCCACAACGGCACATAATTTGGGCTCAAGAAGGGTCTCTTGAACGGATGAATCAAGCATCCTAATTCTCTTCTTTGGGATGCCCCACTCAAGAGACCACTGCATCATCCTTGCGCCTGTGATACACAAACCATCCTCCGAAACAGACTCATGCACCCATTGTCCACAAACTGCATCATGAGAACTCACTTCTTCTAGCCATTACGAATTCTCCCACATGTCCATCCCACAGAACCTCACTGTGGGGTGACTCACGAGGTCCTCATTGTCGGGAAGAGAATACTTCCTCGCAGGACACCACTCAGAACTCTATGCATCTGTAACAGACACAACGGGCGAGCCACTCACACACAGAATATCACTCCTGGCTGCGGCGGGGGGGCGGGGGGACGGGGGGAGGTAACTTCTCTGCTTTCTCGCTTTCCTCTTGACCCAAATACCCCCCAAATCCCAATCCTGATGCCTACGCCACTAACACACAATTACAATTCTAGGCTCTCTCTTGCCTCCCTTTTTCCTCCCTAGTCCTTCAAAACTCTTGACGTGGAAAAAATACAAACTTATCGAGGGACTCAACAGCAGTAAAGCCAAAGCTTCCCCAGGAAACTGTTTTGACTTTGGGAGCAGAAATTGCCACACCCCTAACACCTCTGTAACAGCTGCTGCTTCCACTGGCATCTAGCAAGAAAGATTTTCAAACAGAGTCAAAGGTCAGGGCCATTATGACAATGCTAGCACGAATCACTATTTACTCTATCCAGCTTTCATTTTCCCTTCTTGGGCTCACACCACCGGAGCGAGCTGGTAAGAACTAGATGTGTGCTAGATTGACAAATGTTTATGGAGAATCGACCATATGACAGGAGCCACAGCAGAGCTGGCCAAGGAAACAGAAAGACGGCAAGGACTCTCAAGGCGTTCAGTCTAATGGAGAATACTAACAACTAAACAGGAGTTGCATTATAGAAAAACAGGTGCTATGCGGACGTATGTAAGTGGCCAGGAGAGGGACTCCCAACACGTTGGAGCATCACAGAAGGTCTTTTAGAGGCAGTGACCTTTACCTGGACACCTAAAGAATGAGTAGGAGGCAGGTCTAGGGCAGGTGAGGTGAAAGGAGCTTTGGAGAATTCCAGGTAGAGGCTAACAGGGAAGAAGGCTCGGCGGCCTCTGGCAACCGAAAGGAGGCACATATGGCTGTAATTCGGCAGCGTGAAGGGAGAACCTGCTACACAGAGGAAGCCGGAGCCAAAGAGACCCTGAGTGGCTTGATAGCTTGAAAAGTCTCAGAACTTTGTGCAAAAGAGCAAACACCCCTTTCCTCATGAGATGTACAAACTGGCCAGAACGACAATGTGACACGTGTCTTGAGAGTCACTAAATACTGATTTCACAATGCATGTTACTGAGAATCCGGGGGGGTGGGGGGCAGAAAACTCCTAAGGAGTGATCTTGTAACTCATTCACAGATGCCTGCTTGAAGCTTTGGGCCCCACGACTATTCCGTCTGCCTTCCCCTTGGCACTCCCTATTCCTATCATTTTCCTACAAATGACAGGAAGGTAGGCACTGCTAGGCTGTAGGGATAGGGATCCACTCTGGAAACAGGATAAGTGCACACGGAGATAATAGGGTGGGGGTAGCAACGAAATTGAACAAAACTAAGCAAAAAGTTGGGGGGGAGGAACGAAAGTGTAAAAGGCAAATATAGAAAGCTCAAGGGGAAGTAAAAGTATTTTCAGACACACACAGAAAAGAAGTGTCCCCACGTGCTCCGGCTAAACCAAACGCCCCCTTTTACTCAACTGTTGAAAACAAAGAAGAAGAAAAAGCAATGAAAAAGTCACACTTTCATACCCCTTCTCGGAATAAGCAGTCAACGGGTACAGGACAGCTCACTGCCCTGAAAGACCTTGAAAGATTTACCCCAGAGAACACAGCACACGATAATCAACCTCCAGAGGCTCTCAAAACCACTACAAACTCCGGTCTCTTCTGTCATTTCATAATCGATCGTTTCCTGTCAAGCATTAAAGCGATACCAGACAAACCTGGAGAAGGATTTGCTCCCCAATCCAAAGTGAGAAAAGCTGTTTTGAAAGCCCCCCCTCTTTTTGTTTTTCCATTTGCCCAAGGCGTTCCCACAATTCTTTCCTCCCGGTTCCAAATGTCTACAGGTCAAGAACTTGAGCAGTCCGGTCCATTAGGGGCCACGGTTTGGAGACGGCACACCCTCCAAAGTCCCTCCAAGGGAGTCCTGAGTCTCCCTAAGCGGCTCTCTTGGGCTCTGATCGCCCCTTACTTATTGACTGCCATCAGGCACTTGGAGGTGGACGGCCGGTCGGCAGCGGCCAGGCGACCCGGAAAGGCTGAGAATGCCGCCCCCCAGAGCACCATGCCCGCCCGGCCTCAGGTACACCAGTTAGCCGAGTTTTCGCCCAAGGCAAAGCCCCGGGAGAGGGGGGCAGGCCCGGGGAAAGCATGGGTCCAGACCCCAGAGGACGATGCTCAGCGGGGCCGGGACAATGGGCGGTGGGGACCCGAGCGGGGGGGGGGGGGGGGGGGGCGTCCCGGGAGGCCGGCCCGCCCCGCTGTTCCTGGGGGCTCGGGCGGCGGCCCCGAGATGGCCGCCTGGCCGCTGCGTGGCGCAGCCCTCGTCCCTGGCCCGCCGCGGACCCGGCGCGGAGCGGGCGGCCGGGCGGCCGGGGCCCCCGCGGGGCAGCGGGCCCGCCCCGGCCCGGGCCACGACCCCGACCCCCGGTCCCCGGCCCGCGCGCTCCCGGCGGGCCCGGCACGGCTGACTCACCTGCCCACGGTCTGGTTGGCGAGCTGCTTCATGCGGTTCAAGGGCAGCGGCAGCGGCGGCCCGCGGGGCTCGGGCCGAGGCGGCGGCGGCGGCGGCGGCTGCGCCGGCTGCGACTGCTACTGCGGCTGCTGTGGCGACTGAGCGGCGGCTGCGGCTGCTATTGTGGCTGCGGCGGCGGCGGCGGCGGCGGCGGTTGGGCCGACTGCGGCTGCTACTGCGTCGGCTGCGGCTGCTACTGCGGCTGCGGCGACTGAGCGGCGGCGGCGGCGGCGGCCAAGGCGGCTGTGGCGGCTGCTGCTCCCGGACCGGCGCCACGCCCTCGCCGCGTCACTTCCAGCGGCCCCGCCCGCCGGAGGCCGCGCGGGGCCAGACGAGCGCCAGGCTCGCCGCTTGGCCCCCGCCCCCCAACCCGGGCCGCTCCGAGGAGCGCGCGGAGCCCCGCGTCCCGACGCCTCCTAGGATCCCGACTCCCGGCCCCGGCTAGGCCGCGCACCGTTGGGAGGGGGCGGCGGTTCGGGATCTCGCGGTTCCTGAGTTTTAGCTCCGCACTGGGCTCTGTGCTGACGGCTCGGAGCCTGGAGCCTGCTTCGGATTCTGGGTCGCCCTCTCTCTCCGCCCCAACCCTGCTTGTGCTCTCTTTCAAAAATGAATAAACATAAAAAAAAATTTAGGGGCGCCTGGGTGGCTCCCTGGGTTGAGCGTCCAACTTGGGCTCAGGTCATGATCTCGCAGTTTGTGAGTTTGAGCCCTGCGTCGGGCTCTGTGCACACAGCTGGAAGCCTGGAGCCTGCTTCCCATCCTGTGTCTCCCTCTCTCTCTCTCTGCCCCTTCCCCGCCCATGCTCTGTCTCTGTCTCTCAAAAATAAATAAACGTTAATAAATTTTTTTTAATTAAAAAAAACAGTGGCTTCTTCTTTTTTTGCAATAATTTTTTGATGTTTATTTTTCTTGTTTGAGAGTGAAAATGGGGGAGGAGCAGAGAGAGAGAGAGGGAGAAAGAGGACCTGAAGGAGGTTCTGCGCTGACGCAGGCGGGGCTTGAACTCCAGAGCTGAGAGGTCACGAGCCACAAGATCACAAGGCACAAGATCACAACCCGAGCCAAAGTCAGATGCTTACACTGACCGAGCCCAAGGCACCCCAAAACAGTGCTCACTTCTTACCAGGGTAGACATTGGTGGGTTTGGAGGCTCCGGCCAAAGGAAGACATAGACGTACATTTGTCTATATGGGAGGAGAGTATTCTCCAACCGCTTTGTTTGGGTGGAGGCCCACTCCATGTGGTCTGATTTACAAGTAACAGCATAAATCGGCTGAAGTAAAATTAACAACAAGGAATATGTTGCCTCCAGAACCCCCAAAATACGGAAAGATTTGAGACTTGTATGTCCTCAACAAACGTGTCCAACAAATGTCCTCACGGTAGGATGTCATACCTGTGCTCTCGGAGAAAGATGGGTAAGTTAAGATCCTGCCTGCAAAGATGACATGTGATAGCAGAAGGGTTCGGGTGGCCTGTGCATAACAGGGTAAAACATGTCCCCTTCAAGCTCAAGGGAAAGGTGGCTGAGAGGACATTGAAATGGGCGCTGAACAGAACCTATTAGCCAAATCTATAAGAAAGAGCAAAATATGTACCGTCTTTAAATTTGTTGGGATCCCAGGTGTTTTAAGGGTAGCAGGGTTTATACGGCTACTTATGGGGCACCTGGCTGGCTCGGTCGGTCGAGCGTCCCACTTCGGCTCGGGTCACAATCTCGCGGTCCGTGAGTTCGAGCCCCGCGACAGACCCTGTGCTGACGGCTCAGAGCCTGGAGCCTGTTTCGGATTCTGTGTCTCCCTCTCTCTGACCCTCCCCTGTTCATGTTCAGTCTCTCTCTTTCTCAAAAATCAATAAACGTAAAAAAAAAAAAAAAAAAAAAAAAAAAAAGGAAATTAAAAAAAAATGAAATAAAATCTGAAAACGTCTGAATTCCAAAACTCATCTGGCCCCTAGGGTTTTGGAAAAAGGACCGTGGGCCTGCTGTACTTTTCACATCCATGTTTAAGAAAATAGACACACACGGCAGGTAGGAGCGTAATAATATTTGTACGTGGATTTATACTTGGATTGATTACGAGGGCATCTGCCTACATTGGAGACACAGAAACAGAATGATAAAGGCCAGACATCGCCAGTCCGACAAGACTGCGTGGTGTGCATACTGACTCTGGGACCCTATACCATAAACCCATGTCCAATCTCAGGGGCAGGGGCCTGCCGTGGACACACTGGGAACCACGACCACAGACATCATTTCCTCTTAGAATAACATGCTGCCTTCACGTGTAAAACCAATGCCATAAGGCCACACATGACCACATCTGTTTAGGGTTCATTTTGGTTCAGTGAACCATGGGCTTTCTTCACGCACCTATAAACAACCCTGTTTGATTTCACAGGAGGTAAAGTGGATGACCAGGCCACGGAAGCTCGGATTCAGAAGTCGTGGGGAGAAAACATTCCTTTCCTCCTCTGCTCTATGCAGAGGCTGGACGGGATCCACTCAGACCGGAGCGAACCAAGCACAGCCACCTCCCCTGGAAAAGGCGGAGGAAGTCGGGGTGTGGAATAGGTGAGGGGTGGAGAATGTTACCGCTGATAGAGAGAGGACACGGTGTGCGGTTTGCGACGCCGAATACAGAAAGGGCCGTCTCGCGGAAGAGAGACGCAGGCATCGTGGCACCAGAGGACTCCCCTGGGACTCACGGGCAGAGATGCCTTTGACTCACGTTGCCCCTAACGCAATGGGCTACCTCGCGAGGCAGAGACTCACTCCGCTGCTCCTGGAGAAGGTCGTTGAGAGATCCATGAGCAGGGAGGGGTCCGCAAGGAATGTACCACAGCAGGACAAGCCAGGTAGGGACCCGGGCACACTGGACGGTCGATGCCCCACCCGGACGGGACAGCACCTACGCAGCTGCAGCTACGACGACGTGTACCTGCGCGAGGGCGCGATGCCAGGCTTCGCTAGGTCTTGCAAGATTGGAGAAGCAGCAGGAAGTCCAGGTTTCCACGTGAAAACTCCCAAGTGTTCAATATGGGCCGGGCCAATGATTGTCAGAAATGCTTCCACACGTAAGAAACCGACCAAATGGAACGCACCTTCACCCTGCAGGCAAACATCACGGATCTTTGGTTTTCACGATTCACGTATCCAGAATCTCAAAGGACTCAACCAGGCTTTCCCAACCTCACCACTCTTGACATTTGGGACCAGATAGTTCTGTGCGGCGAGGCTGTCCTGGGCGGTGTAGGCTGGTCAGCAGCATCCCTGGCCTGTGTCGCCAGATGCCAGGAGCACCCCACACCCGAGCCAAGTCACGACAAAAACAAAAAAGTCTCCGGCCATTGCCAAATGTCCCCCAGGGGGCCATCCCTGGCGGGAGCCGCTGGACTAAAGCAACATCCAACTCTCAGCTTCCAGGATTTTGTGGAAGCGTCGTCACACAGAATTCTAACACGGGGTTTCTGAAAGAAAGAGTTGCCTGCGTGAAGTAAGGACTCCTATCTGCTTTGGAAGCAGAACCCTGGTTTCTGATGAACGGCAGTGCTCTTCTTAACTAGCCCGATGACCTCTTTGAGTCCTCGCTTCCTCATCATTAAACCAGGAGTAAATAACATCACCTCTGGGAGTTGCTGTGGAGAAGGCAGCGAGAGACTTGACTCAAAAGCATCTAGCCCAGCAAGTCAGCAAGCACCAAAGACATTTCATCCACACGAACCCTTCCCTGGCGGGCAGCCGGCCCAGTGTCTACAGTCGGAAACACACGGGGTCCGGAGTCACACCCCGGCCCCAAGTCCTGCCTCGGCCACTCGCTGGCCGGGCAGACAACGGCAGGTCATTTTTCTTCTCTCTAAACCAGAAATGATAACAAGCACCAGTAGGTGAGACCAGGCCAGGTGGTTCGGTACAGCGCTTGGTAAACCAAACCAGGAGACAAGTAGTGATGATTACTACTCTCGGATCTCTGAAACGTTTCTGTAAAGGACAGGACAAGCTCGTCGACACATCCAAGAACTCAGAAGGTAGTCATAGGAGGGTGGGGTGCAGGAGGAAAAAGAGAAAAATCACCACAGGAATCTCCACCTCCCCAACCTGTTACACCAGCAACTGCCCTCTGGTGACCCACAGACCAACTCTGGCCACAGACGTATTTTGTTTAGTCCCGCTCAGGGTCCTGGTGGTTGTTTTCAATTGGCATTAAATGCCACCTAATCTTCATGAAAATCCAGACTTGAGGCCTTTCTCAACAACTCCAAAGGTCGGGCCCGACAGCGGGCCCAGATTCTCACGCGGCCCTTTGGTAAGACAGGCACCGTCGGGTCCCCCACGGCCCTCACCTGGTCTAAGTCGCTCTTGTTTTCTTCTTCTTAGCCTGGCCCCCTGAGGCTTGGAGTTTGCGACCGTGACTTACCTAAAGGCTGCTACTACTACCTAGGAGAACATTCAGGCCTCCAGGGAGAGCTTCCATCTTGGCAGAAACCGACACCCAAAGAGACACTCCCTCCCAGAGCCTCGCCCACGTAGTCAAGTCTGCTATCAGGCCCCCAGATTGCTGTCCTCCTGGACTCATCGACCTCACAACCAAACGCTCAGGTTCCTCACCTTGATGCACCCCTTCCTCCACACCCTCCACGCCAACGACCATCCGCAGCTACTGGATTCTCTGCGCCACGGATTTCCAAAAAGCTCTTTCTTTCTGTTTAGCAGGACTAGAAAAGACCACACTTCCTGCCTCCTGCTGGGAAGAACACCCCGGTTATCTTGTGGGGGAGGGGGCTCAGCACTCTCCCATTCTAGGCCCCTGTGGCTTGGGTGGGGCTGACTCCATTTCCATGTCCAGGCAAAGGCCACTGACCCCATCAGATACCTTCAGAGTCAATCCTGGGGCTCTGGCCACAGTGAAAGGTATTCTTTGTCCCTCTGGGACTTGAACTGAAGATGTTGGAAGCCGGGGGGTGGAGGGGTGGGGTGGGGGGGCGATTCCTCCTTGTAGACACAGGTTACCTAAAGAGTGGAACCCCTGGATCTAGCCCTGGCTGCAACTATATTGCTTTTGGACTCTTTTCCTCACATAGGAGCCAATCAAATTCGCAGCTTGGCTTATAACAATTCCAGTTGGTTTGGTTTTGTGTGTTTTTTTCTTTTTTCGTCATTGAGACAGAGAGCGGGGAAGGGGCAGAGACAGAGAAGATCCCAAGCAGGCTCCGCACCATTGGCACAGAGCTTGATCCCAGGAACTGTGAGATCATGACCTGAGCTGAAATCAAGAGCCAGATACTCACCCAACTGAGCCACCCAGGCGCCCCTCGAGTTGGGTTTACTGACAATCCAAAGAGACCTACGGGGCACCTGGGTGGCTCACTGGGTCAAGTGTCAGACTTCGGCTCCGGTCACGATCTCTCGTTTCGTGGGTTTGAGGCCCGCGTCAGGCTCTGTGCTGACAGCTCGGAGCCTGGAGCCTGCTTCGGATTCTGTGTTTCCCTCTCTCTCTGCCTCTCCCCCGCTCATGTTCTGTCTACCCTTTCTCTCAAAAATAAATATTTACAAAGAAAAAATTTTCTTTAATAAAAAAAAAAAAAGGGGACCTACTCAATATAACAGAATTTTGAAAGAAGTGTTGAAAGATAGAGGGGAAAGGCTCTCGTCAAATTTTCTCCTGTTTGTTTTGTTGTGTTGTGTTGTGTTACCTCTCTCCTTCCAGTAAGAGTAGAGTTTCACTTAGTGTGTCAGCCATCCCTGTATAAGGACTTACCTCATGGTGTATAATCATTTTTGCTTGCCTATCTCTTCCACAAGTCTGTGGAGCCCCTTCAGGGCAGAAGCCGGATTTGTATTCACTTGGATTCTTTTCTACTTTCCACAACGGCACATAATTTGGGCTCAAGAAGGGTCTCTTGAACGGATGAATCAAGCATCCTAATTCTCTTCTTTGGGATGCCCCACTCAAGAGACCACTGCATCATCCTTGCGCCTGTGATACACAAACCATCCTCCGAAACAGACTCATGCACCCATTGTCCACAAACTGCATCATGAGAACTCACTTCTTCTAGCCATTACGAATTCTCCCACATGTCCATCCCACAGAACCTCACTGTGGGGTGACTCACGAGGTCCTCATTGTCGGGAAGAGAATACTTCCTCGCAGGACACCACTCAGAACTCTATGCATCTGTAACAGACACAACGGGCGAGCCACTCACACACAGAATATCACTCCTGGCTGCGGCGGGGGGGCGGGGGGACGGGGGGAGGTAACTTCTCTGCTTTCTCGCTTTCCTCTTGACCCAAATACCCCCCAAATCCCAATCCTGATGCCTACGCCACTAACACACAATTACAATTCTAGGCTCTCTCTTGCCTCCCTTTTTCCTCCCTAGTCCTTCAAAACTCTTGACGTGGAAAAAATACAAACTTATCGAGGGACTCAACAGCAGTAAAGCCAAAGCTTCCCCAGGAAACTGTTTTGACTTTGGGAGCAGAAATTGCCACACCCCTAACACCTCTGTAACAGCTGCTGCTTCCACTGGCATCTAGCAAGAAAGATTTTCAAACAGAGTCAAAGGTCAGGGCCATTATGACAATGCTAGCACGAATCACTATTTACTCTATCCAGCTTTCATTTTCCCTTCTTGGGCTCACACCACCGGAGCGAGCTGGTAAGAACTAGATGTGTGCTAGATTGACAAATGTTTATGGAGAATCGACCATATGACAGGAGCCACAGCAGAGCTGGCCAAGGAAACAGAAAGACGGCAAGGACTCTCAAGGCGTTCAGTCTAATGGAGAATACTAACAACTAAACAGGAGTTGCATTATAGAAAAACAGGTGCTATGCGGACGTATGTAAGTGGCCAGGAGAGGGACTCCCAACACGTTGGAGCATCACAGAAGGTCTTTTAGAGGCAGTGACCTTTACCTGGACACCTAAAGAATGAGTAGGAGGCAGGTCTAGGGCAGGTGAGGTGAAAGGAGCTTTGGAGAATTCCAGGTAGAGGCTAACAGGGAAGAAGGCTCGGCGGCCTCTGGCAACCGAAAGGAGGCACATATGGCTGTAATTCGGCAGCGTGAAGGGAGAACCTGCTACACAGAGGAAGCCGGAGCCAAAGAGACCCTGAGTGGCTTGATAGCTTGAAAAGTCTCAGAACTTTGTGCAAAAGAGCAAACACCCCTTTCCTCATGAGATGTACAAACTGGCCAGAACGACAATGTGACACGTGTCTTGAGAGTCACTAAATACTGATTTCACAATGCATGTTACTGAGAATCCGGGGGGGTGGGGGGCAGAAAACTCCTAAGGAGTGATCTTGTAACTCATTCACAGATGCCTGCTTGAAGCTTTGGGCCCCACGACTATTCCGTCTGCCTTCCCCTTGGCACTCCCTATTCCTATCATTTTCCTACAAATGACAGGAAGGTAGGCACTGCTAGGCTGTAGGGATAGGGATCCACTCTGGAAACAGGATAAGTGCACACGGAGATAATAGGGTGGGGGTAGCAACGAAATTGAACAAAACTAAGCAAAAAGTTGGGGGGGAGGAACGAAAGTGTAAAAGGCAAATATAGAAAGCTCAAGGGGAAGTAAAAGTATTTTCAGACACACACAGAAAAGAAGTGTCCCCACGTGCTCCGGCTAAACCAAACGCCCCCTTTTACTCAACTGTTGAAAACAAAGAAGAAGAAAAAGCAATGAAAAAGTCACACTTTCATACCCCTTCTCGGAATAAGCAGTCAACGGGTACAGGACAGCTCACTGCCCTGAAAGACCTTGAAAGATTTACCCCAGAGAACACAGCACACGATAATCAACCTCCAGAGGCTCTCAAAACCACTACAAACTCCGGTCTCTTCTGTCATTTCATAATCGATCGTTTCCTGTCAAGCATTAAAGCGATACCAGACAAACCTGGAGAAGGATTTGCTCCCCAATCCAAAGTGAGAAAAGCTGTTTTGAAAGCCCCCCCTCTTTTTGTTTTTCCATTTGCCCAAGGCGTTCCCACAATTCTTTCCTCCCGGTTCCAAATGTCTACAGGTCAAGAACTTGAGCAGTCCGGTCCATTAGGGGCCACGGTTTGGAGACGGCACACCCTCCAAAGTCCCTCCAAGGGAGTCCTGAGTCTCCCTAAGCGGCTCTCTTGGGCTCTGATCGCCCCTTACTTATTGACTGCCATCAGGCACTTGGAGGTGGACGGCCGGTCGGCAGCGGCCAGGCGACCCGGAAAGGCTGAGAATGCCGCCCCCCAGAGCACCATGCCCGCCCGGCCTCAGGTACACCAGTTAGCCGAGTTTTCGCCCAAGGCAAAGCCCCGGGAGAGGGGGGCAGGCCCGGGGAAAGCATGGGTCCAGACCCCAGAGGACGATGCTCAGCGGGGCCGGGACAATGGGCGGTGGGGACCCGAGCGGGGGGGGGGGGGGGGGGCGTCCCGGGAGGCCGGCCCGCCCCGCTGTTCCTGGGGGCTCGGGCGGCGGCCCCGAGATGGCCGCCTGGCCGCTGCGTGGCGCAGCCCTCGTCCCTGGCCCGCCGCGGACCCGGCGCGGAGCGGGCGGCCGGGCGGCCGGGGCCCCCGCGGGGCAGCGGGCCCGCCCCGGCCCGGGCCACGACCCCGACCCCCGGTCCCCGGCCCGCGCGCTCCCGGCGGGCCCGGCACGGCTGACTCACCTGCCCACGGTCTGGTTGGCGAGCTGCTTCATGCGGTTCAAGGGCAGCGGCAGCGGCGGCCCGCGGGGCTCGGGCCGAGGCGGCGGCGGCGGCGGCTGCGCCGGCTGCGACTGCTACTGCGGCTGCTGTGGCGACTGAGCGGCGGCTGCGGCTGCTATTGTGGCTGCGGCGGCGGCGGCGGCGGCGGCGGTTGGGCCGACTGCGGCTGCTACTGCGTCGGCTGCGGCTGCTACTGCGGCTGCGGCGACTGAGCGGCGGCGGCGGCGGCGGCCAAGGCGGCTGTGGCGGCTGCTGCTCCCGGACCGGCGCCACGCCCTCGCCGCGTCACTTCCAGCGGCCCCGCCCGCCGGAGGCCGCGCGGGGCCAGACGAGCGCCAGGCTCGCCGCTTGGCCCCCGCCCCCCAACCCGGGCCGCTCCGAGGAGCGCGCGGAGCCCCGCGTCCCGACGCCTCCTAGGATCCCGACTCCCGGCCCCGGCTAGGCCGCGCACCGTTGGGAGGGGGCGGCGGTTCGGGATCTCGCGGTTCCTGAGTTTTAGCTCCGCACTGGGCTCTGTGCTGACGGCTCGGAGCCTGGAGCCTGCTTCGGATTCTGGGTCGCCCTCTCTCTCCGCCCCAACCCTGCTTGTGCTCTCTTTCAAAAATGAATAAACATAAAAAAAAATTTAGGGGCGCCTGGGTGGCTCCCTGGGTTGAGCGTCCAACTTGGGCTCAGGTCATGATCTCGCAGTTTGTGAGTTTGAGCCCTGCGTCGGGCTCTGTGCACACAGCTGGAAGCCTGGAGCCTGCTTCCCATCCTGTGTCTCCCTCTCTCTCTCTCTGCCCCTTCCCCGCCCATGCTCTGTCTCTGTCTCTCAAAAATAAATAAACGTTAATAAATTTTTTTTAATTAAAAAAAACAGTGGCTTCTTCTTTTTTTGCAATAATTTTTTGATGTTTATTTTTCTTGTTTGAGAGTGAAAATGGGGGAGGAGCAGAGAGAGAGAGAGGGAGAAAGAGGACCTGAAGGAGGTTCTGCGCTGACGCAGGCGGGGCTTGAACTCCAGAGCTGAGAGGTCACGAGCCACAAGATCACAAGGCACAAGATCACAACCCGAGCCAAAGTCAGATGCTTACACTGACCGAGCCCAAGGCACCCCAAAACAGTGCTCACTTCTTACCAGGGTAGACATTGGTGGGTTTGGAGGCTCCGGCCAAAGGAAGACATAGACGTACATTTGTCTATATGGGAGGAGAGTATTCTCCAACCGCTTTGTTTGGGTGGAGGCCCACTCCATGTGGTCTGATTTACAAGTAACAGCATAAATCGGCTGAAGTAAAATTAACAACAAGGAATATGTTGCCTCCAGAACCCCCAAAATACGGAAAGATTTGAGACTTGTATGTCCTCAACAAACGTGTCCAACAAATGTCCTCACGGTAGGATGTCATACCTGTGCTCTCGGAGAAAGATGGGTAAGTTAAGATCCTGCCTGCAAAGATGACATGTGATAGCAGAAGGGTTCGGGTGGCCTGTGCATAACAGGGTAAAACATGTCCCCTTCAAGCTCAAGGGAAAGGTGGCTGAGAGGACATTGAAATGGGCGCTGAACAGAACCTATTAGCCAAATCTATAAGAAAGAGCAAAATATGTACCGTCTTTAAATTTGTTGGGATCCCAGGTGTTTTAAGGGTAGCAGGGTTTATACGGCTACTTATGGGGCACCTGGCTGGCTCGGTCGGTCGAGCGTCCCACTTCGGCTCGGGTCACAATCTCGCGGTCCGTGAGTTCGAGCCCCGCGACAGACCCTGTGCTGACGGCTCAGAGCCTGGAGCCTGTTTCGGATTCTGTGTCTCCCTCTCTCTGACCCTCCCCTGTTCATGTTCAGTCTCTCTCTTTCTCAAAAATCAATAAACGTAAAAAAAAAAAAAAAAAAAAAAAAAAAAAGGAAATTAAAAAAAAATGAAATAAAATCTGAAAACGTCTGAATTCCAAAACTCATCTGGCCCCTAGGGTTTTGGAAAAAGGACCGTGGGCCTGCTGTACTTTTCACATCCATGTTTAAGAAAATAGACACACACGGCAGGTAGGAGCGTAATAATATTTGTACGTGGATTTATACTTGGATTGATTACGAGGGCATCTGCCTACATTGGAGACACAGAAACAGAATGATAAAGGCCAGACATCGCCAGTCCGACAAGACTGCGTGGTGTGCATACTGACTCTGGGACCCTATACCATAAACCCATGTCCAATCTCAGGGGCAGGGGCCTGCCGTGGACACACTGGGAACCACGACCACAGACATCATTTCCTCTTAGAATAACATGCTGCCTTCACGTGTAAAACCAATGCCATAAGGCCACACATGACCACATCTGTTTAGGGTTCATTTTGGTTCAGTGAACCATGGGCTTTCTTCACGCACCTATAAACAACCCTGTTTGATTTCACAGGAGGTAAAGTGGATGACCAGGCCACGGAAGCTCGGATTCAGAAGTCGTGGGGAGAAAACATTCCTTTCCTCCTCTGCTCTATGCAGAGGCTGGACGGGATCCACTCAGACCGGAGCGAACCAAGCACAGCCACCTCCCCTGGAAAAGGCGGAGGAAGTCGGGGTGTGGAATAGGTGAGGGGTGGAGAATGTTACCGCTGATAGAGAGAGGACACGGTGTGCGGTTTGCGACGCCGAATACAGAAAGGGCCGTCTCGCGGAAGAGAGACGCAGGCATCGTGGCACCAGAGGACTCCCCTGGGACTCACGGGCAGAGATGCCTTTGACTCACGTTGCCCCTAACGCAATGGGCTACCTCGCGAGGCAGAGACTCACTCCGCTGCTCCTGGAGAAGGTCGTTGAGAGATCCATGAGCAGGGAGGGGTCCGCAAGGAATGTACCACAGCAGGACAAGCCAGGTAGGGACCCGGGCACACTGGACGGTCGATGCCCCACCCGGACGGGACAGCACCTACGCAGCTGCAGCTACGACGACGTGTACCTGCGCGAGGGCGCGATGCCAGGCTTCGCTAGGTCTTGCAAGATTGGAGAAGCAGCAGGAAGTCCAGGTTTCCACGTGAAAACTCCCAAGTGTTCAATATGGGCCGGGCCAATGATTGTCAGAAATGCTTCCACACGTAAGAAACCGACCAAATGGAACGCACCTTCACCCTGCAGGCAAACATCACGGATCTTTGGTTTTCACGATTCACGTATCCAGAATCTCAAAGGACTCAACCAGGCTTTCCCAACCTCACCACTCTTGACATTTGGGACCAGATAGTTCTGTGCGGCGAGGCTGTCCTGGGCGGTGTAGGCTGGTCAGCAGCATCCCTGGCCTGTGTCGCCAGATGCCAGGAGCACCCCACACCCGAGCCAAGTCACGACAAAAACAAAAAAGTCTCCGGCCATTGCCAAATGTCCCCCAGGGGGCCATCCCTGGCGGGAGCCGCTGGACTAAAGCAACATCCAACTCTCAGCTTCCAGGATTTTGTGGAAGCGTCGTCACACAGAATTCTAACACGGGGTTTCTGAAAGAAAGAGTTGCCTGCGTGAAGTAAGGACTCCTATCTGCTTTGGAAGCAGAACCCTGGTTTCTGATGAACGGCAGTGCTCTTCTTAACTAGCCCGATGACCTCTTTGAGTCCTCGCTTCCTCATCATTAAACCAGGAGTAAATAACATCACCTCTGGGAGTTGCTGTGGAGAAGGCAGCGAGAGACTTGACTCAAAAGCATCTAGCCCAGCAAGTCAGCAAGCACCAAAGACATTTCATCCACACGAACCCTTCCCTGGCGGGCAGCCGGCCCAGTGTCTACAGTCGGAAACACACGGGGTCCGGAGTCACACCCCGGCCCCAAGTCCTGCCTCGGCCACTCGCTGGCCGGGCAGACAACGGCAGGTCATTTTTCTTCTCTCTAAACCAGAAATGATAACAAGCACCAGTAGGTGAGACCAGGCCAGGTGGTTCGGTACAGCGCTTGGTAAACCAAACCAGGAGACAAGTAGTGATGATTACTACTCTCGGATCTCTGAAACGTTTCTGTAAAGGACAGGACAAGCTCGTCGACACATCCAAGAACTCAGAAGGTAGTCATAGGAGGGTGGGGTGCAGGAGGAAAAAGAGAAAAATCACCACAGGAATCTCCACCTCCCCAACCTGTTACACCAGCAACTGCCCTCTGGTGACCCACAGACCAACTCTGGCCACAGACGTATTTTGTTTAGTCCCGCTCAGGGTCCTGGTGGTTGTTTTCAATTGGCATTAAATGCCACCTAATCTTCATGAAAATCCAGACTTGAGGCCTTTCTCAACAACTCCAAAGGTCGGGCCCGACAGCGGGCCCAGATTCTCACGCGGCCCTTTGGTAAGACAGGCACCGTCGGGTCCCCCACGGCCCTCACCTGGTCTAAGTCGCTCTTGTTTTCTTCTTCTTAGCCTGGCCCCCTGAGGCTTGGAGTTTGCGACCGTGACTTACCTAAAGGCTGCTACTACTACCTAGGAGAACATTCAGGCCTCCAGGGAGAGCTTCCATCTTGGCAGAAACCGACACCCAAAGAGACACTCCCTCCCAGAGCCTCGCCCACGTAGTCAAGTCTGCTATCAGGCCCCCAGATTGCTGTCCTCCTGGACTCATCGACCTCACAACCAAACGCTCAGGTTCCTCACCTTGATGCACCCCTTCCTCCACACCCTCCACGCCAACGACCATCCGCAGCTACTGGATTCTCTGCGCCACGGATTTCCAAAAAGCTCTTTCTTTCTGTTTAGCAGGACTAGAAAAGACCACACTTCCTGCCTCCTGCTGGGAAGAACACCCCGGTTATCTTGTGGGGGAGGGGGCTCAGCACTCTCCCATTCTAGGCCCCTGTGGCTTGGGTGGGGCTGACTCCATTTCCATGTCCAGGCAAAGGCCACTGACCCCATCAGATACCTTCAGAGTCAATCCTGGGGCTCTGGCCACAGTGAAAGGTATTCTTTGTCCCTCTGGGACTTGAACTGAAGATGTTGGAAGCCGGGGGGTGGAGGGGTGGGGTGGGGGGGCGATTCCTCCTTGTAGACACAGGTTACCTAAAGAGTGGAACCCCTGGATCTAGCCCTGGCTGCAACTATATTGCTTTTGGACTCTTTTCCTCACATAGGAGCCAATCAAATTCGCAGCTTGGCTTATAACAATTCCAGTTGGTTTGGTTTTGTGTGTTTTTTTCTTTTTTCGTCATTGAGACAGAGAGCGGGGAAGGGGCAGAGACAGAGAAGATCCCAAGCAGGCTCCGCACCATTGGCACAGAGCTTGATCCCAGGAACTGTGAGATCATGACCTGAGCTGAAATCAAGAGCCAGATACTCACCCAACTGAGCCACCCAGGCGCCCCTCGAGTTGGGTTTACTGACAATCCAAAGAGACCTACGGGGCACCTGGGTGGCTCACTGGGTCAAGTGTCAGACTTCGGCTCCGGTCACGATCTCTCGTTTCGTGGGTTTGAGGCCCGCGTCAGGCTCTGTGCTGACAGCTCGGAGCCTGGAGCCTGCTTCGGATTCTGTGTTTCCCTCTCTCTCTGCCTCTCCCCCGCTCATGTTCTGTCTACCCTTTCTCTCAAAAATAAATATTTACAAAGAAAAAATTTTCTTTAATAAAAAAAAAAAAGGGGACCTACTCAATATAACAGAATTTTGAAAGAAGTGTTGAAAGATAGAGGGGAAAGGCTCTCGTCAAATTTTCTCCTGTTTGTTTTGTTGTGTTGTGTTGTGTTACCTCTCTCCTTCCAGTAAGAGTAGAGTTTCACTTAGTGTGTCAGCCATCCCTGTATAAGGACTTACCTCATGGTGTATAATCATTTTTGCTTGCCTATCTCTTCCACAAGTCTGTGGAGCCCCTTCAGGGCAGAAGCCGGATTTGTATTCACTTGGATTCTTTTCTACTTTCCACAACGGCACATAATTTGGGCTCAAGAAGGGTCTCTTGAACGGATGAATCAAGCATCCTAATTCTCTTCTTTGGGATGCCCCACTCAAGAGACCACTGCATCATCCTTGCGCCTGTGATACACAAACCATCCTCCGAAACAGACTCATGCACCCATTGTCCACAAACTGCATCATGAGAACTCACTTCTTCTAGCCATTACGAATTCTCCCACATGTCCATCCCACAGAACCTCACTGTGGGGTGACTCACGAGGTCCTCATTGTCGGGAAGAGAATACTTCCTCGCAGGACACCACTCAGAACTCTATGCATCTGTAACAGACACAACGGGCGAGCCACTCACACACAGAATATCACTCCTGGCTGCGGCGGGGGGGCGGGGGGACGGGGGGAGGTAACTTCTCTGCTTTCTCGCTTTCCTCTTGACCCAAATACCCCCCAAATCCCAATCCTGATGCCTACGCCACTAACACACAATTACAATTCTAGGCTCTCTCTTGCCTCCCTTTTTCCTCCCTAGTCCTTCAAAACTCTTGACGTGGAAAAAATACAAACTTATCGAGGGACTCAACAGCAGTAAAGCCAAAGCTTCCCCAGGAAACTGTTTTGACTTTGGGAGCAGAAATTGCCACACCCCTAACACCTCTGTAACAGCTGCTGCTTCCACTGGCATCTAGCAAGAAAGATTTTCAAACAGAGTCAAAGGTCAGGGCCATTATGACAATGCTAGCACGAATCACTATTTACTCTATCCAGCTTTCATTTTCCCTTCTTGGGCTCACACCACCGGAGCGAGCTGGTAAGAACTAGATGTGTGCTAGATTGACAAATGTTTATGGAGAATCGACCATATGACAGGAGCCACAGCAGAGCTGGCCAAGGAAACAGAAAGACGGCAAGGACTCTCAAGGCGTTCAGTCTAATGGAGAATACTAACAACTAAACAGGAGTTGCATTATAGAAAAACAGGTGCTATGCGGACGTATGTAAGTGGCCAGGAGAGGGACTCCCAACACGTTGGAGCATCACAGAAGGTCTTTTAGAGGCAGTGACCTTTACCTGGACACCTAAAGAATGAGTAGGAGGCAGGTCTAGGGCAGGTGAGGTGAAAGGAGCTTTGGAGAATTCCAGGTAGAGGCTAACAGGGAAGAAGGCTCGGCGGCCTCTGGCAACCGAAAGGAGGCACATATGGCTGTAATTCGGCAGCGTGAAGGGAGAACCTGCTACACAGAGGAAGCCGGAGCCAAAGAGACCCTGAGTGGCTTGATAGCTTGAAAAGTCTCAGAACTTTGTGCAAAAGAGCAAACACCCCTTTCCTCATGAGATGTACAAACTGGCCAGAACGACAATGTGACACGTGTCTTGAGAGTCACTAAATACTGATTTCACAATGCATGTTACTGAGAATCCGGGGGGGTGGGGGGCAGAAAACTCCTAAGGAGTGATCTTGTAACTCATTCACAGATGCCTGCTTGAAGCTTTGGGCCCCACGACTATTCCGTCTGCCTTCCCCTTGGCACTCCCTATTCCTATCATTTTCCTACAAATGACAGGAAGGTAGGCACTGCTAGGCTGTAGGGATAGGGATCCACTCTGGAAACAGGATAAGTGCACACGGAGATAATAGGGTGGGGGTAGCAACGAAATTGAACAAAACTAAGCAAAAAGTTGGGGGGGAGGAACGAAAGTGTAAAAGGCAAATATAGAAAGCTCAAGGGGAAGTAAAAGTATTTTCAGACACACACAGAAAAGAAGTGTCCCCACGTGCTCCGGCTAAACCAAACGCCCCCTTTTACTCAACTGTTGAAAACAAAGAAGAAGAAAAAGCAATGAAAAAGTCACACTTTCATACCCCTTCTCGGAATAAGCAGTCAACGGGTACAGGACAGCTCACTGCCCTGAAAGACCTTGAAAGATTTACCCCAGAGAACACAGCACACGATAATCAACCTCCAGAGGCTCTCAAAACCACTACAAACTCCGGTCTCTTCTGTCATTTCATAATCGATCGTTTCCTGTCAAGCATTAAAGCGATACCAGACAAACCTGGAGAAGGATTTGCTCCCCAATCCAAAGTGAGAAAAGCTGTTTTGAAAGCCCCCCCTCTTTTTGTTTTTCCATTTGCCCAAGGCGTTCCCACAATTCTTTCCTCCCGGTTCCAAATGTCTACAGGTCAAGAACTTGAGCAGTCCGGTCCATTAGGGGCCACGGTTTGGAGACGGCACACCCTCCAAAGTCCCTCCAAGGGAGTCCTGAGTCTCCCTAAGCGGCTCTCTTGGGCTCTGATCGCCCCTTACTTATTGACTGCCATCAGGCACTTGGAGGTGGACGGCCGGTCGGCAGCGGCCAGGCGACCCGGAAAGGCTGAGAATGCCGCCCCCCAGAGCACCATGCCCGCCCGGCCTCAGGTACACCAGTTAGCCGAGTTTTCGCCCAAGGCAAAGCCCCGGGAGAGGGGGGCAGGCCCGGGGAAAGCATGGGTCCAGACCCCAGAGGACGATGCTCAGCGGGGCCGGGACAATGGGCGGTGGGGACCCGAGCGGGGGGGGGGGGGGGGGCGTCCCGGGAGGCCGGCCCGCCCCGCTGTTCCTGGGGGCTCGGGCGGCGGCCCCGAGATGGCCGCCTGGCCGCTGCGTGGCGCAGCCCTCGTCCCTGGCCCGCCGCGGACCCGGCGCGGAGCGGGCGGCCGGGCGGCCGGGGCCCCCGCGGGGCAGCGGGCCCGCCCCGGCCCGGGCCACGACCCCGACCCCCGGTCCCCGGCCCGCGCGCTCCCGGCGGGCCCGGCACGGCTGACTCACCTGCCCACGGTCTGGTTGGCGAGCTGCTTCATGCGGTTCAAGGGCAGCGGCAGCGGCGGCCCGCGGGGCTCGGGCCGAGGCGGCGGCGGCGGCGGCTGCGCCGGCTGCGACTGCTACTGCGGCTGCTGTGGCGACTGAGCGGCGGCTGCGGCTGCTATTGTGGCTGCGGCGGCGGCGGCGGCGGCGGCGGTTGGGCCGACTGCGGCTGCTACTGCGTCGGCTGCGGCTGCTACTGCGGCTGCGGCGACTGAGCGGCGGCGGCGGCGGCGGCCAAGGCGGCTGTGGCGGCTGCTGCTCCCGGACCGGCGCCACGCCCTCGCCGCGTCACTTCCAGCGGCCCCGCCCGCCGGAGGCCGCGCGGGGCCAGACGAGCGCCAGGCTCGCCGCTTGGCCCCCGCCCCCCAACCCGGGCCGCTCCGAGGAGCGCGCGGAGCCCCGCGTCCCGACGCCTCCTAGGATCCCGACTCCCGGCCCCGGCTAGGCCGCGCACCGTTGGGAGGGGGCGGCGGTTCGGGATCTCGCGGTTCCTGAGTTTTAGCTCCGCACTGGGCTCTGTGCTGACGGCTCGGAGCCTGGAGCCTGCTTCGGATTCTGGGTCGCCCTCTCTCTCCGCCCCAACCCTGCTTGTGCTCTCTTTCAAAAATGAATAAACATAAAAAAAAATTTAGGGGCGCCTGGGTGGCTCCCTGGGTTGAGCGTCCAACTTGGGCTCAGGTCATGATCTCGCAGTTTGTGAGTTTGAGCCCTGCGTCGGGCTCTGTGCACACAGCTGGAAGCCTGGAGCCTGCTTCCCATCCTGTGTCTCCCTCTCTCTCTCTCTGCCCCTTCCCCGCCCATGCTCTGTCTCTGTCTCTCAAAAATAAATAAACGTTAATAAATTTTTTTTAATTAAAAAAAACAGTGGCTTCTTCTTTTTTTGCAATAATTTTTTGATGTTTATTTTTCTTGTTTGAGAGTGAAAATGGGGGAGGAGCAGAGAGAGAGAGAGGGAGAAAGAGGACCTGAAGGAGGTTCTGCGCTGACGCAGGCGGGGCTTGAACTCCAGAGCTGAGAGGTCACGAGCCACAAGATCACAAGGCACAAGATCACAACCCGAGCCAAAGTCAGATGCTTACACTGACCGAGCCCAAGGCACCCCAAAACAGTGCTCACTTCTTACCAGGGTAGACATTGGTGGGTTTGGAGGCTCCGGCCAAAGGAAGACATAGACGTACATTTGTCTATATGGGAGGAGAGTATTCTCCAACCGCTTTGTTTGGGTGGAGGCCCACTCCATGTGGTCTGATTTACAAGTAACAGCATAAATCGGCTGAAGTAAAATTAACAACAAGGAATATGTTGCCTCCAGAACCCCCAAAATACGGAAAGATTTGAGACTTGTATGTCCTCAACAAACGTGTCCAACAAATGTCCTCACGGTAGGATGTCATACCTGTGCTCTCGGAGAAAGATGGGTAAGTTAAGATCCTGCCTGCAAAGATGACATGTGATAGCAGAAGGGTTCGGGTGGCCTGTGCATAACAGGGTAAAACATGTCCCCTTCAAGCTCAAGGGAAAGGTGGCTGAGAGGACATTGAAATGGGCGCTGAACAGAACCTATTAGCCAAATCTATAAGAAAGAGCAAAATATGTACCGTCTTTAAATTTGTTGGGATCCCAGGTGTTTTAAGGGTAGCAGGGTTTATACGGCTACTTATGGGGCACCTGGCTGGCTCGGTCGGTCGAGCGTCCCACTTCGGCTCGGGTCACAATCTCGCGGTCCGTGAGTTCGAGCCCCGCGACAGACCCTGTGCTGACGGCTCAGAGCCTGGAGCCTGTTTCGGATTCTGTGTCTCCCTCTCTCTGACCCTCCCCTGTTCATGTTCAGTCTCTCTCTTTCTCAAAAATCAATAAACGTAAAAAAAAAAAAAAAAAAAAAAAAAAAAAGGAAATTAAAAAAAAATGAAATAAAATCTGAAAACGTCTGAATTCCAAAACTCATCTGGCCCCTAGGGTTTTGGAAAAAGGACCGTGGGCCTGCTGTACTTTTCACATCCATGTTTAAGAAAATAGACACACACGGCAGGTAGGAGCGTAATAATATTTGTACGTGGATTTATACTTGGATTGATTACGAGGGCATCTGCCTACATTGGAGACACAGAAACAGAATGATAAAGGCCAGACATCGCCAGTCCGACAAGACTGCGTGGTGTGCATACTGACTCTGGGACCCTATACCATAAACCCATGTCCAATCTCAGGGGCAGGGGCCTGCCGTGGACACACTGGGAACCACGACCACAGACATCATTTCCTCTTAGAATAACATGCTGCCTTCACGTGTAAAACCAATGCCATAAGGCCACACATGACCACATCTGTTTAGGGTTCATTTTGGTTCAGTGAACCATGGGCTTTCTTCACGCACCTATAAACAACCCTGTTTGATTTCACAGGAGGTAAAGTGGATGACCAGGCCACGGAAGCTCGGATTCAGAAGTCGTGGGGAGAAAACATTCCTTTCCTCCTCTGCTCTATGCAGAGGCTGGACGGGATCCACTCAGACCGGAGCGAACCAAGCACAGCCACCTCCCCTGGAAAAGGCGGAGGAAGTCGGGGTGTGGAATAGGTGAGGGGTGGAGAATGTTACCGCTGATAGAGAGAGGACACGGTGTGCGGTTTGCGACGCCGAATACAGAAAGGGCCGTCTCGCGGAAGAGAGACGCAGGCATCGTGGCACCAGAGGACTCCCCTGGGACTCACGGGCAGAGATGCCTTTGACTCACGTTGCCCCTAACGCAATGGGCTACCTCGCGAGGCAGAGACTCACTCCGCTGCTCCTGGAGAAGGTCGTTGAGAGATCCATGAGCAGGGAGGGGTCCGCAAGGAATGTACCACAGCAGGACAAGCCAGGTAGGGACCCGGGCACACTGGACGGTCGATGCCCCACCCGGACGGGACAGCACCTACGCAGCTGCAGCTACGACGACGTGTACCTGCGCGAGGGCGCGATGCCAGGCTTCGCTAGGTCTTGCAAGATTGGAGAAGCAGCAGGAAGTCCAGGTTTCCACGTGAAAACTCCCAAGTGTTCAATATGGGCCGGGCCAATGATTGTCAGAAATGCTTCCACACGTAAGAAACCGACCAAATGGAACGCACCTTCACCCTGCAGGCAAACATCACGGATCTTTGGTTTTCACGATTCACGTATCCAGAATCTCAAAGGACTCAACCAGGCTTTCCCAACCTCACCACTCTTGACATTTGGGACCAGATAGTTCTGTGCGGCGAGGCTGTCCTGGGCGGTGTAGGCTGGTCAGCAGCATCCCTGGCCTGTGTCGCCAGATGCCAGGAGCACCCCACACCCGAGCCAAGTCACGACAAAAACAAAAAAGTCTCCGGCCATTGCCAAATGTCCCCCAGGGGGCCATCCCTGGCGGGAGCCGCTGGACTAAAGCAACATCCAACTCTCAGCTTCCAGGATTTTGTGGAAGCGTCGTCACACAGAATTCTAACACGGGGTTTCTGAAAGAAAGAGTTGCCTGCGTGAAGTAAGGACTCCTATCTGCTTTGGAAGCAGAACCCTGGTTTCTGATGAACGGCAGTGCTCTTCTTAACTAGCCCGATGACCTCTTTGAGTCCTCGCTTCCTCATCATTAAACCAGGAGTAAATAACATCACCTCTGGGAGTTGCTGTGGAGAAGGCAGCGAGAGACTTGACTCAAAAGCATCTAGCCCAGCAAGTCAGCAAGCACCAAAGACATTTCATCCACACGAACCCTTCCCTGGCGGGCAGCCGGCCCAGTGTCTACAGTCGGAAACACACGGGGTCCGGAGTCACACCCCGGCCCCAAGTCCTGCCTCGGCCACTCGCTGGCCGGGCAGACAACGGCAGGTCATTTTTCTTCTCTCTAAACCAGAAATGATAACAAGCACCAGTAGGTGAGACCAGGCCAGGTGGTTCGGTACAGCGCTTGGTAAACCAAACCAGGAGACAAGTAGTGATGATTACTACTCTCGGATCTCTGAAACGTTTCTGTAAAGGACAGGACAAGCTCGTCGACACATCCAAGAACTCAGAAGGTAGTCATAGGAGGGTGGGGTGCAGGAGGAAAAAGAGAAAAATCACCACAGGAATCTCCACCTCCCCAACCTGTTACACAAGCAACTGCCCTCTGGTGACCCACAGACCAACTCTGGCCACAGACGTATTTTGTTTAGTCCCGCTCAGGGTCCTGGTGGTTGTTTTCAATTGGCATTAAATGCCACCTAATCTTCATGAAAATCCAGACTTGAGGCCTTTCTCAACAACTCCAAAGGTCGGGCCCGACAGCGGGCCCAGATTCTCACGCGGCCCTTTGGTAAGACAGGCACCGTCGGGTCCCCCACGGCCCTCACCTGGTCTAAGTCGCTCTTGTTTTCTTCTTCTTAGCCTGGCCCCCTGAGGCTTGGAGTTTGCGACCGTGACTTACCTAAAGGCTGCTACTACTACCTAGGAGAACATTCAGGCCTCCAGGGAGAGCTTCCATCTTGGCAGAAACCGACACCCAAAGAGACACTCCCTCCCAGAGCCTCGCCCACGTAGTCAAGTCTGCTATCAGGCCCCCAGATTGCTGTCCTCCTGGACTCATCGACCTCACAACCAAACGCTCAGGTTCCTCACCTTGATGCACCCCTTCCTCCACACCCTCCACGCCAACGACCATCCGCAGCTACTGGATTCTCTGCGCCACGGATTTCCAAAAAGCTCTTTCTTTCTGTTTAGCAGGACTAGAAAAGACCACACTTCCTGCCTCCTGCTGGGAAGAACACCCCGGTTATCTTGTGGGGGAGGGGGCTCAGCACTCTCCCATTCTAGGCCCCTGTGGCTTGGGTGGGGCTGACTCCATTTCCATGTCCAGGCAAAGGCCACTGACCCCATCAGATACCTTCAGAGTCAATCCTGGGGCTCTGGCCACAGTGAAAGGTATTCTTTGTCCCTCTGGGACTTGAACTGAAGATGTTGGAAGCCGGGGGGTGGAGGGGTGGGGTGGGGGGGCGATTCCTCCTTGTAGACACAGGTTACCTAAAGAGTGGAACCCCTGGATCTAGCCCTGGCTGCAACTATATTGCTTTTGGACTCTTTTCCTCACATAGGAGCCAATCAAATTCGCAGCTTGGCTTATAACAATTCCAGTTGGTTTGGTTTTGTGTGTTTTTTTCTTTTTTCGTCATTGAGACAGAGAGCGGGGAAGGGGCAGAGACAGAGAAGATCCCAAGCAGGCTCCGCACCATTGGCACAGAGCTTGATCCCAGGAACTGTGAGATCATGACCTGAGCTGAAATCAAGAGCCAGATACTCACCCAACTGAGCCACCCAGGCGCCCCTCGAGTTGGGTTTACTGACAATCCAAAGAGACCTACGGGGCACCTGGGTGGCTCACTGGGTCAAGTGTCAGACTTCGGCTCCGGTCACGATCTCTCGTTTCGTGGGTTTGAGGCCCGCGTCAGGCTCTGTGCTGACAGCTCGGAGCCTGGAGCCTGCTTCGGATTCTGTGTTTCCCTCTCTCTCTGCCTCTCCCCCGCTCATGTTCTGTCTACCCTTTCTCTCAAAAATAAATATTTACAAAGAAAAAATTTTCTTTAATAAAAAAAAAAAAGGGGACCTACTCAATATAACAGAATTTTGAAAGAAGTGTTGAAAGATAGAGGGGAAAGGCTCTCGTCAAATTTTCTCCTGTTTGTTTTGTTGTGTTGTGTTGTGTTACCTCTCTCCTTCCAGTAAGAGTAGAGTTTCACTTAGTGTGTCAGCCATCCCTGTATAAGGACTTACCTCATGGTGTATAATCATTTTTGCTTGCCTATCTCTTCCACAAGTCTGTGGAGCCCCTTCAGGGCAGAAGCCGGATTTGTATTCACTTGGATTCTTTTCTACTTTCCACAACGGCACATAATTTGGGCTCAAGAAGGGTCTCTTGAACGGATGAATCAAGCATCCTAATTCTCTTCTTTGGGATGCCCCACTCAAGAGACCACTGCATCATCCTTGCGCCTGTGATACACAAACCATCCTCCGAAACAGACTCATGCACCCATTGTCCACAAACTGCATCATGAGAACTCACTTCTTCTAGCCATTACGAATTCTCCCACATGTCCATCCCACAGAACCTCACTGTGGGGTGACTCACGAGGTCCTCATTGTCGGGAAGAGAATACTTCCTCGCAGGACACCACTCAGAACTCTATGCATCTGTAACAGACACAACGGGCGAGCCACTCACACACAGAATATCACTCCTGGCTGCGGCGGGGGGGCGGGGGGACGGGGGGAGGTAACTTCTCTGCTTTCTCGCTTTCCTCTTGACCCAAATACCCCCCAAATCCCAATCCTGATGCCTACGCCACTAACACACAATTACAATTCTAGGCTCTCTCTTGCCTCCCTTTTTCCTCCCTAGTCCTTCAAAACTCTTGACGTGGAAAAAATACAAACTTATCGAGGGACTCAACAGCAGTAAAGCCAAAGCTTCCCCAGGAAACTGTTTTGACTTTGGGAGCAGAAATTGCCACACCCCTAACACCTCTGTAACAGCTGCTGCTTCCACTGGCATCTAGCAAGAAAGATTTTCAAACAGAGTCAAAGGTCAGGGCCATTATGACAATGCTAGCACGAATCACTATTTACTCTATCCAGCTTTCATTTTCCCTTCTTGGGCTCACACCACCGGAGCGAGCTGGTAAGAACTAGATGTGTGCTAGATTGACAAATGTTTATGGAGAATCGACCATATGACAGGAGCCACAGCAGAGCTGGCCAAGGAAACAGAAAGACGGCAAGGACTCTCAAGGCGTTCAGTCTAATGGAGAATACTAACAACTAAACAGGAGTTGCATTATAGAAAAACAGGTGCTATGCGGACGTATGTAAGTGGCCAGGAGAGGGACTCCCAACACGTTGGAGCATCACAGAAGGTCTTTTAGAGGCAGTGACCTTTACCTGGACACCTAAAGAATGAGTAGGAGGCAGGTCTAGGGCAGGTGAGGTGAAAGGAGCTTTGGAGAATTCCAGGTAGAGGCTAACAGGGAAGAAGGCTCGGCGGCCTCTGGCAACCGAAAGGAGGCACATATGGCTGTAATTCGGCAGCGTGAAGGGAGAACCTGCTACACAGAGGAAGCCGGAGCCAAAGAGACCCTGAGTGGCTTGATAGCTTGAAAAGTCTCAGAACTTTGTGCAAAAGAGCAAACACCCCTTTCCTCATGAGATGTACAAACTGGCCAGAACGACAATGTGACACGTGTCTTGAGAGTCACTAAATACTGATTTCACAATGCATGTTACTGAGAATCCGGGGGGGTGGGGGGCAGAAAACTCCTAAGGAGTGATCTTGTAACTCATTCACAGATGCCTGCTTGAAGCTTTGGGCCCCACGACTATTCCGTCTGCCTTCCCCTTGGCACTCCCTATTCCTATCATTTTCCTACAAATGACAGGAAGGTAGGCACTGCTAGGCTGTAGGGATAGGGATCCACTCTGGAAACAGGATAAGTGCACACGGAGATAATAGGGTGGGGGTAGCAACGAAATTGAACAAAACTAAGCAAAAAGTTGGGGGGGAGGAACGAAAGTGTAAAAGGCAAATATAGAAAGCTCAAGGGGAAGTAAAAGTATTTTCAGACACACACAGAAAAGAAGTGTCCCCACGTGCTCCGGCTAAACCAAACGCCCCCTTTTACTCAACTGTTGAAAACAAAGAAGAAGAAAAAGCAATGAAAAAGTCACACTTTCATACCCCTTCTCGGAATAAGCAGTCAACGGGTACAGGACAGCTCACTGCCCTGAAAGACCTTGAAAGATTTACCCCAGAGAACACAGCACACGATAATCAACCTCCAGAGGCTCTCAAAACCACTACAAACTCCGGTCTCTTCTGTCATTTCA
The DNA here is from genome assembly GCF_018350195.1 of Panthera tigris. Lineage (NCBI taxonomy): Eukaryota > Metazoa > Chordata > Mammalia > Carnivora > Felidae > Panthera > Panthera tigris. The sequence continues at coordinate 18,772,095 of NC_056675.1, forward strand.
TAATCGATCGTTTCCTGTCAAGCATTAAAGCGATACCAGACAAACCTGGAGAAGGATTTGCTCCCCAATCCAAAGTGAGAAAAGCTGTTTTGAAAGCCCCCCCTCTTTTTGTTTTTCCATTTGCCCAAGGCGTTCCCACAATTCTTTCCTCCCGGTTCCAAATGTCTACAGGTCAAGAACTTGAGCAGTCCGGTCCATTAGGGGCCACGGTTTGGAGACGGCACACCCTCCAAAGTCCCTCCAAGGGAGTCCTGAGTCTCCCTAAGCGGCTCTCTTGGGCTCTGATCGCCCCTTACTTATTGACTGCCATCAGGCACTTGGAGGTGGACGGCCGGTCGGCAGCGGCCAGGCGACCCGGAAAGGCTGAGAATGCCGCCCCCCAGAGCACCATGCCCGCCCGGCCTCAGGTACACCAGTTAGCCGAGTTTTCGCCCAAGGCAAAGCCCCGGGAGAGGGGGGCAGGCCCGGGGAAAGCATGGGTCCAGACCCCAGAGGACGATGCTCAGCGGGGCCGGGACAATGGGCGGTGGGGACCCGAGCGGGGGGGGGGGGGGGGGCGTCCCGGGAGGCCGGCCCGCCCCGCTGTTCCTGGGGGCTCGGGCGGCGGCCCCGAGATGGCCGCCTGGCCGCTGCGTGGCGCAGCCCTCGTCCCTGGCCCGCCGCGGACCCGGCGCGGAGCGGGCGGCCGGGCGGCCGGGGCCCCCGCGGGGCAGCGGGCCCGCCCCGGCCCGGGCCACGACCCCGACCCCCGGTCCCCGGCCCGCGCGCTCCCGGCGGGCCCGGCACGGCTGACTCACCTGCCCACGGTCTGGTTGGCGAGCTGCTTCATGCGGTTCAAGGGCAGCGGCAGCGGCGGCCCGCGGGGCTCGGGCCGAGGCGGCGGCGGCGGCGGCTGCGCCGGCTGCGACTGCTACTGCGGCTGCTGTGGCGACTGAGCGGCGGCTGCGGCTGCTATTGTGGCTGCGGCGGCGGCGGCGGCGGCGGCGGTTGGGCCGACTGCGGCTGCTACTGCGTCGGCTGCGGCTGCTACTGCGGCTGCGGCGACTGAGCGGCGGCGGCGGCGGCGGCCAAGGCGGCTGTGGCGGCTGCTGCTCCCGGACCGGCGCCACGCCCTCGCCGCGTCACTTCCAGCGGCCCCGCCCGCCGGAGGCCGCGCGGGGCCAGACGAGCGCCAGGCTCGCCGCTTGGCCCCCGCCCCCCAACCCGGGCCGCTCCGAGGAGCGCGCGGAGCCCCGCGTCCCGACGCCTCCTAGGATCCCGACTCCCGGCCCCGGCTAGGCCGCGCACCGTTGGGAGGGGGCGGCGGTTCGGGATCTCGCGGTTCCTGAGTTTTAGCTCCGCACTGGGCTCTGTGCTGACGGCTCGGAGCCTGGAGCCTGCTTCGGATTCTGGGTCGCCCTCTCTCTCCGCCCCAACCCTGCTTGTGCTCTCTTTCAAAAATGAATAAACATAAAAAAAAATTTAGGGGCGCCTGGGTGGCTCCCTGGGTTGAGCGTCCAACTTGGGCTCAGGTCATGATCTCGCAGTTTGTGAGTTTGAGCCCTGCGTCGGGCTCTGTGCACACAGCTGGAAGCCTGGAGCCTGCTTCCCATCCTGTGTCTCCCTCTCTCTCTCTCTGCCCCTTCCCCGCCCATGCTCTGTCTCTGTCTCTCAAAAATAAATAAACGTTAATAAATTTTTTTTAATTAAAAAAAACAGTGGCTTCTTCTTTTTTTGCAATAATTTTTTGATGTTTATTTTTCTTGTTTGAGAGTGAAAATGGGGGAGGAGCAGAGAGAGAGAGAGGGAGAAAGAGGACCTGAAGGAGGTTCTGCGCTGACGCAGGCGGGGCTTGAACTCCAGAGCTGAGAGGTCACGAGCCACAAGATCACAAGGCACAAGATCACAACCCGAGCCAAAGTCAGATGCTTACACTGACCGAGCCCAAGGCACCCCAAAACAGTGCTCACTTCTTACCAGGGTAGACATTGGTGGGTTTGGAGGCTCCGGCCAAAGGAAGACATAGACGTACATTTGTCTATATGGGAGGAGAGTATTCTCCAACCGCTTTGTTTGGGTGGAGGCCCACTCCATGTGGTCTGATTTACAAGTAACAGCATAAATCGGCTGAAGTAAAATTAACAACAAGGAATATGTTGCCTCCAGAACCCCCAAAATACGGAAAGATTTGAGACTTGTATGTCCTCAACAAACGTGTCCAACAAATGTCCTCACGGTAGGATGTCATACCTGTGCTCTCGGAGAAAGATGGGTAAGTTAAGATCCTGCCTGCAAAGATGACATGTGATAGCAGAAGGGTTCGGGTGGCCTGTGCATAACAGGGTAAAACATGTCCCCTTCAAGCTCAAGGGAAAGGTGGCTGAGAGGACATTGAAATGGGCGCTGAACAGAACCTATTAGCCAAATCTATAAGAAAGAGCAAAATATGTACCGTCTTTAAATTTGTTGGGATCCCAGGTGTTTTAAGGGTAGCAGGGTTTATACGGCTACTTATGGGGCACCTGGCTGGCTCGGTCGGTCGAGCGTCCCACTTCGGCTCGGGTCACAATCTCGCGGTCCGTGAGTTCGAGCCCCGCGACAGACCCTGTGCTGACGGCTCAGAGCCTGGAGCCTGTTTCGGATTCTGTGTCTCCCTCTCTCTGACCCTCCCCTGTTCATGTTCAGTCTCTCTCTTTCTCAAAAATCAATAAACGTAAAAAAAAAAAAAAAAAAAAAAAAAAAAAGGAAATTAAAAAAAAATGAAATAAAATCTGAAAACGTCTGAATTCCAAAACTCATCTGGCCCCTAGGGTTTTGGAAAAAGGACCGTGGGCCTGCTGTACTTTTCACATCCATGTTTAAGAAAATAGACACACACGGCAGGTAGGAGCGTAATAATATTTGTACGTGGATTTATACTTGGATTGATTACGAGGGCATCTGCCTACATTGGAGACACAGAAACAGAATGATAAAGGCCAGACATCGCCAGTCCGACAAGACTGCGTGGTGTGCATACTGACTCTGGGACCCTATACCATAAACCCATGTCCAATCTCAGGGGCAGGGGCCTGCCGTGGACACACTGGGAACCACGACCACAGACATCATTTCCTCTTAGAATAACATGCTGCCTTCACGTGTAAAACCAATGCCATAAGGCCACACATGACCACATCTGTTTAGGGTTCATTTTGGTTCAGTGAACCATGGGCTTTCTTCACGCACCTATAAACAACCCTGTTTGATTTCACAGGAGGTAAAGTGGATGACCAGGCCACGGAAGCTCGGATTCAGAAGTCGTGGGGAGAAAACATTCCTTTCCTCCTCTGCTCTATGCAGAGGCTGGACGGGATCCACTCAGACCGGAGCGAACCAAGCACAGCCACCTCCCCTGGAAAAGGCGGAGGAAGTCGGGGTGTGGAATAGGTGAGGGGTGGAGAATGTTACCGCTGATAGAGAGAGGACACGGTGTGCGGTTTGCGACGCCGAATACAGAAAGGGCCGTCTCGCGGAAGAGAGACGCAGGCATCGTGGCACCAGAGGACTCCCCTGGGACTCACGGGCAGAGATGCCTTTGACTCACGTTGCCCCTAACGCAATGGGCTACCTCGCGAGGCAGAGACTCACTCCGCTGCTCCTGGAGAAGGTCGTTGAGAGATCCATGAGCAGGGAGGGGTCCGCAAGGAATGTACCACAGCAGGACAAGCCAGGTAGGGACCCGGGCACACTGGACGGTCGATGCCCCACCCGGACGGGACAGCACCTACGCAGCTGCAGCTACGACGACGTGTACCTGCGCGAGGGCGCGATGCCAGGCTTCGCTAGGTCTTGCAAGATTGGAGAAGCAGCAGGAAGTCCAGGTTTCCACGTGAAAACTCCCAAGTGTTCAATATGGGCCGGGCCAATGATTGTCAGAAATGCTTCCACACGTAAGAAACCGACCAAATGGAACGCACCTTCACCCTGCAGGCAAACATCACGGATCTTTGGTTTTCACGATTCACGTATCCAGAATCTCAAAGGACTCAACCAGGCTTTCCCAACCTCACCACTCTTGACATTTGGGACCAGATAGTTCTGTGCGGCGAGGCTGTCCTGGGCGGTGTAGGCTGGTCAGCAGCATCCCTGGCCTGTGTCGCCAGATGCCAGGAGCACCCCACACCCGAGCCAAGTCACGACAAAAACAAAAAAGTCTCCGGCCATTGCCAAATGTCCCCCAGGGGGCCATCCCTGGCGGGAGCCGCTGGACTAAAGCAACATCCAACTCTCAGCTTCCAGGATTTTGTGGAAGCGTCGTCACACAGAATTCTAACACGGGGTTTCTGAAAGAAAGAGTTGCCTGCGTGAAGTAAGGACTCCTATCTGCTTTGGAAGCAGAACCCTGGTTTCTGATGAACGGCAGTGCTCTTCTTAACTAGCCCGATGACCTCTTTGAGTCCTCGCTTCCTCATCATTAAACCAGGAGTAAATAACATCACCTCTGGGAGTTGCTGTGGAGAAGGCAGCGAGAGACTTGACTCAAAAGCATCTAGCCCAGCAAGTCAGCAAGCACCAAAGACATTTCATCCACACGAACCCTTCCCTGGCGGGCAGCCGGCCCAGTGTCTACAGTCGGAAACACACGGGGTCCGGAGTCACACCCCGGCCCCAAGTCCTGCCTCGGCCACTCGCTGGCCGGGCAGACAACGGCAGGTCATTTTTCTTCTCTCTAAACCAGAAATGATAACAAGCACCAGTAGGTGAGACCAGGCCAGGTGGTTCGGTACAGCGCTTGGTAAACCAAACCAGGAGACAAGTAGTGATGATTACTACTCTCGGATCTCTGAAACGTTTCTGTAAAGGACAGGACAAGCTCGTCGACACATCCAAGAACTCAGAAGGTAGTCATAGGAGGGTGGGGTGCAGGAGGAAAAAGAGAAAAATCACCACAGGAATCTCCACCTCCCCAACCTGTTACACAAGCAACTGCCCTCTGGTGACCCACAGACCAACTCTGGCCACAGACGTATTTTGTTTAGTCCCGCTCAGGGTCCTGGTGGTTGTTTTCAATTGGCATTAAATGCCACCTAATCTTCATGAAAATCCAGACTTGAGGCCTTTCTCAACAACTCCAAAGGTCGGGCCCGACAGCGGGCCCAGATTCTCACGCGGCCCTTTGGTAAGACAGGCACCGTCGGGTCCCCCACGGCCCTCACCTGGTCTAAGTCGCTCTTGTTTTCTTCTTCTTAGCCTGGCCCCCTGAGGCTTGGAGTTTGCGACCGTGACTTACCTAAAGGCTGCTACTACTACCTAGGAGAACATTCAGGCCTCCAGGGAGAGCTTCCATCTTGGCAGAAACCGACACCCAAAGAGACACTCCCTCCCAGAGCCTCGCCCACGTAGTCAAGTCTGCTATCAGGCCCCCAGATTGCTGTCCTCCTGGACTCATCGACCTCACAACCAAACGCTCAGGTTCCTCACCTTGATGCACCCCTTCCTCCACACCCTCCACGCCAACGACCATCCGCAGCTACTGGATTCTCTGCGCCACGGATTTCCAAAAAGCTCTTTCTTTCTGTTTAGCAGGACTAGAAAAGACCACACTTCCTGCCTCCTGCTGGGAAGAACACCCCGGTTATCTTGTGGGGGAGGGGGCTCAGCACTCTCCCATTCTAGGCCCCTGTGGCTTGGGTGGGGCTGACTCCATTTCCATGTCCAGGCAAAGGCCACTGACCCCATCAGATACCTTCAGAGTCAATCCTGGGGCTCTGGCCACAGTGAAAGGTATTCTTTGTCCCTCTGGGACTTGAACTGAAGATGTTGGAAGCCGGGGGGTGGAGGGGTGGGGTGGGGGGGCGATTCCTCCTTGTAGACACAGGTTACCTAAAGAGTGGAACCCCTGGATCTAGCCCTGGCTGCAACTATATTGCTTTTGGACTCTTTTCCTCACATAGGAGCCAATCAAATTCGCAGCTTGGCTTATAACAATTCCAGTTGGTTTGGTTTTGTGTGTTTTTTTCTTTTTTCGTCATTGAGACAGAGAGCGGGGAAGGGGCAGAGACAGAGAAGATCCCAAGCAGGCTCCGCACCATTGGCACAGAGCTTGATCCCAGGAACTGTGAGATCATGACCTGAGCTGAAATCAAGAGCCAGATACTCACCCAACTGAGCCACCCAGGCGCCCCTCGAGTTGGGTTTACTGACAATCCAAAGAGACCTACGGGGCACCTGGGTGGCTCACTGGGTCAAGTGTCAGACTTCGGCTCCGGTCACGATCTCTCGTTTCGTGGGTTTGAGGCCCGCGTCAGGCTCTGTGCTGACAGCTCGGAGCCTGGAGCCTGCTTCGGATTCTGTGTTTCCCTCTCTCTCTGCCTCTCCCCCGCTCATGTTCTGTCTACCCTTTCTCTCAAAAATAAATATTTACAAAGAAAAAATTTTCTTTAATAAAAAAAAAAAAGGGGACCTACTCAATATAACAGAATTTTGAAAGAAGTGTTGAAAGATAGAGGGGAAAGGCTCTCGTCAAATTTTCTCCTGTTTGTTTTGTTGTGTTGTGTTGTGTTACCTCTCTCCTTCCAGTAAGAGTAGAGTTTCACTTAGTGTGTCAGCCATCCCTGTATAAGGACTTACCTCATGGTGTATAATCATTTTTGCTTGCCTATCTCTTCCACAAGTCTGTGGAGCCCCTTCAGGGCAGAAGCCGGATTTGTATTCACTTGGATTCTTTTCTACTTTCCACAACGGCACATAATTTGGGCTCAAGAAGGGTCTCTTGAACGGATGAATCAAGCATCCTAATTCTCTTCTTTGGGATGCCCCACTCAAGAGACCACTGCATCATCCTTGCGCCTGTGATACACAAACCATCCTCCGAAACAGACTCATGCACCCATTGTCCACAAACTGCATCATGAGAACTCACTTCTTCTAGCCATTACGAATTCTCCCACATGTCCATCCCACAGAACCTCACTGTGGGGTGACTCACGAGGTCCTCATTGTCGGGAAGAGAATACTTCCTCGCAGGACACCACTCAGAACTCTATGCATCTGTAACAGACACAACGGGCGAGCCACTCACACACAGAATATCACTCCTGGCTGCGGCGGGGGGGCGGGGGGACGGGGGGAGGTAACTTCTCTGCTTTCTCGCTTTCCTCTTGACCCAAATACCCCCCAAATCCCAATCCTGATGCCTACGCCACTAACACACAATTACAATTCTAGGCTCTCTCTTGCCTCCCTTTTTCCTCCCTAGTCCTTCAAAACTCTTGACGTGGAAAAAATACAAACTTATCGAGGGACTCAACAGCAGTAAAGCCAAAGCTTCCCCAGGAAACTGTTTTGACTTTGGGAGCAGAAATTGCCACACCCCTAACACCTCTGTAACAGCTGCTGCTTCCACTGGCATCTAGCAAGAAAGATTTTCAAACAGAGTCAAAGGTCAGGGCCATTATGACAATGCTAGCACGAATCACTATTTACTCTATCCAGCTTTCATTTTCCCTTCTTGGGCTCACACCACCGGAGCGAGCTGGTAAGAACTAGATGTGTGCTAGATTGACAAATGTTTATGGAGAATCGACCATATGACAGGAGCCACAGCAGAGCTGGCCAAGGAAACAGAAAGACGGCAAGGACTCTCAAGGCGTTCAGTCTAATGGAGAATACTAACAACTAAACAGGAGTTGCATTATAGAAAAACAGGTGCTATGCGGACGTATGTAAGTGGCCAGGAGAGGGACTCCCAACACGTTGGAGCATCACAGAAGGTCTTTTAGAGGCAGTGACCTTTACCTGGACACCTAAAGAATGAGTAGGAGGCAGGTCTAGGGCAGGTGAGGTGAAAGGAGCTTTGGAGAATTCCAGGTAGAGGCTAACAGGGAAGAAGGCTCGGCGGCCTCTGGCAACCGAAAGGAGGCACATATGGCTGTAATTCGGCAGCGTGAAGGGAGAACCTGCTACACAGAGGAAGCCGGAGCCAAAGAGACCCTGAGTGGCTTGATAGCTTGAAAAGTCTCAGAACTTTGTGCAAAAGAGCAAACACCCCTTTCCTCATGAGATGTACAAACTGGCCAGAACGACAATGTGACACGTGTCTTGAGAGTCACTAAATACTGATTTCACAATGCATGTTACTGAGAATCCGGGGGGGTGGGGGGCAGAAAACTCCTAAGGAGTGATCTTGTAACTCATTCACAGATGCCTGCTTGAAGCTTTGGGCCCCACGACTATTCCGTCTGCCTTCCCCTTGGCACTCCCTATTCCTATCATTTTCCTACAAATGACAGGAAGGTAGGCACTGCTAGGCTGTAGGGATAGGGATCCACTCTGGAAACAGGATAAGTGCACACGGAGATAATAGGGTGGGGGTAGCAACGAAATTGAACAAAACTAAGCAAAAAGTTGGGGGGGAGGAACGAAAGTGTAAAAGGCAAATATAGAAAGCTCAAGGGGAAGTAAAAGTATTTTCAGACACACACAGAAAAGAAGTGTCCCCACGTGCTCCGGCTAAACCAAACGCCCCCTTTTACTCAACTGTTGAAAACAAAGAAGAAGAAAAAGCAATGAAAAAGTCACACTTTCATACCCCTTCTCGGAATAAGCAGTCAACGGGTACAGGACAGCTCACTGCCCTGAAAGACCTTGAAAGATTTACCCCAGAGAACACAGCACACGATAATCAACCTCCAGAGGCTCTCAAAACCACTACAAACTCCGGTCTCTTCTGTCATTTCATAATCGATCGTTTCCTGTCAAGCATTAAAGCGATACCAGACAAACCTGGAGAAGGATTTGCTCCCCAATCCAAAGTGAGAAAAGCTGTTTTGAAAGCCCCCCCTCTTTTTGTTTTTCCATTTGCCCAAGGCGTTTCCACAATTCTTTCCTCCCGGTTCCAAATGTCTACAGGTCAAGAACTTGAGCAGTCCGGTCCATTAGGGGCCACGGTTTGGAGACGGCACACCCTCCAAAGTCCCTCCAAGGGAGTCCTGAGTCTCCCTAAGCGGCTCTCTTGGGCTCTGATCGCCCCTTACTTATTGACTGCCATCAGGCACTTGGAGGTGGACGGCCGGTCGGCAGCGGCCAGGCGACCCGGAAAGGCTGAGAATGCCGCCCCCCAGAGCACCATGCCCGCCCGGCCTCAGGTACACCAGTTAGCCGAGTTTTCGCCCAAGGCAAAGCCCCGGGAGAGGGGGGCAGGCCCGGGGAAAGCATGGGTCCAGACCCCAGAGGACGATGCTCAGCGGGGCCGGGACAATGGGCGGTGGGGACCCGAGCGGGGGGGGGGGGGGGGGCGTCCCGGGAGGCCGGCCCGCCCCGCTGTTCCTGGGGGCTCGGGCGGCGGCCCCGAGATGGCCGCCTGGCCGCTGCGTGGCGCAGCCCTCGTCCCTGGCCCGCCGCGGACCCGGCGCGGAGCGGGCGGCCGGGCGGCCGGGGCCCCCGCGGGGCAGCGGGCCCGCCCCGGCCCGGGCCACGACCCCGACCCCCGGTCCCCGGCCCGCGCGCTCCCGGCGGGCCCGGCACGGCTGACTCACCTGCCCACGGTCTGGTTGGCGAGCTGCTTCATGCGGTTCAAGGGCAGCGGCAGCGGCGGCCCGCGGGGCTCGGGCCGAGGCGGCGGCGGCGGCGGCTGCGCCGGCTGCGACTGCTACTGCGGCTGCTGTGGCGACTGAGCGGCGGCTGCGGCTGCTATTGTGGCTGCGGCGGCGGCGGCGGCGGCGGCGGTTGGGCCGACTGCGGCTGCTACTGCGTCGGCTGCGGCTGCTACTGCGGCTGCGGCGACTGAGCGGCGGCGGCGGCGGCGGCCAAGGCGGCTGTGGCGGCTGCTGCTCCCGGACCGGCGCCACGCCCTCGCCGCGTCACTTCCAGCGGCCCCGCCCGCCGGAGGCCGCGCGGGGCCAGACGAGCGCCAGGCTCGCCGCTTGGCCCCCGCCCCCCAACCCGGGCCGCTCCGAGGAGCGCGCGGAGCCCCGCGTCCCGACGCCTCCTAGGATCCCGACTCCCGGCCCCGGCTAGGCCGCGCACCGTTGGGAGGGGGCGGCGGTTCGGGATCTCGCGGTTCCTGAGTTTTAGCTCCGCACTGGGCTCTGTGCTGACGGCTCGGAGCCTGGAGCCTGCTTCGGATTCTGGGTCGCCCTCTCTCTCCGCCCCAACCCTGCTTGTGCTCTCTTTCAAAAATGAATAAACATAAAAAAAAATTTAGGGGCGCCTGGGTGGCTCCCTGGGTTGAGCGTCCAACTTGGGCTCAGGTCATGATCTCGCAGTTTGTGAGTTTGAGCCCTGCGTCGGGCTCTGTGCACACAGCCGGAAGCCTGGAGCCTGCTTCCCATCCTGTGTCTCCCTCTCTCTCTCTCTGCCCCTTCCCCGCCCATGCTCTGTCTCTGTCTCTCAAAAATAAATAAACGTTAATAAATTTTTTTTAATTAAAAAAAACAGTGGCTTCTTCTTTTTTTGCAATAATTTTTTGATGTTTATTTTTCTTGTTTGAGAGTGAAAATGGGGGAGGAGCAGAGAGAGAGAGAGGGAGAAAGAGGACCTGAAGGAGGTTCTGCGCTGACGCAGGCGGGGCTTGAACTCCAGAGCTGAGAGGTCACGAGCCACAAGATCACAAGGCACAAGATCACAACCCGAGCCAAAGTCAGATGCTTACACTGACCGAGCCCAAGGCACCCCAAAACAGTGCTCACTTCTTACCAGGGTAGACATTGGTGGGTTTGGAGGCTCCGGCCAAAGGAAGACATAGACGTACATTTGTCTATATGGGAGGAGAGTATTCTCCAACCGCTTTGTTTGGGTGGAGGCCCACTCCATGTGGTCTGATTTACAAGTAACAGCATAAATCGGCTGAAGTAAAATTAACAACAAGGAATATGTTGCCTCCAGAACCCCCAAAATACGGAAAGATTTGAGACTTGTATGTCCTCAACAAACGTGTCCAACAAATGTCCTCACGGTAGGATGTCATACCTGTGCTCTCGGAGAAAGATGGGTAAGTTAAGATCCTGCCTGCAAAGATGACATGTGATAGCAGAAGGGTTCGGGTGGCCTGTGCATAACAGGGTAAAACATGTCCCCTTCAAGCTCAAGGGAAAGGTGGCTGAGAGGACATTGAAATGGGCGCTGAACAGAACCTATTAGCCAAATCTATAAGAAAGAGCAAAATATGTACCGTCTTTAAATTTGTTGGGATCCCAGGTGTTTTAAGGGTAGCAGGGTTTATACGGCTACTTATGGGGCACCTGGCTGGCTCGGTCGGTCGAGCGTCCCACTTCGGCTCGGGTCACAATCTCGCGGTCCGTGAGTTCGAGCCCCGCGACAGACCCTGTGCTGACGGCTCAGAGCCTGGAGCCTGTTTCGGATTCTGTGTCTCCCTCTCTCTGACCCTCCCCTGTTCATGTTCAGTCTCTCTCTTTCTCAAAAATCAATAAACGTAAAAAAAAAAAAAAAAAAAAAAAAAAGGAAATTAAAAAAAAATGAAATAAAATCTGAAAACGTCTGAATTCCAAAACTCATCTGGCCCCTAGGGTTTTGGAAAAAGGACCGTGGGCCTGCTGTACTTTTCACATCCATGTTTAAGAAAATAGACACACACGGCAGGTAGGAGCGTAATAATATTTGTACGTGGATTTATACTTGGATTGATTACGAGGGCATCTGCCTACATTGGAGACACAGAAACAGAATGATAAAGGCCAGACATCGCCAGTCCGACAAGACTGCGTGGTGTGCATACTGACTCTGGGACCCTATACCATAAACCCATGTCCAATCTCAGGGGCAGGGGCCTGCCGTGGACACACTGGGAACCACGACCACAGACATCATTTCCTCTTAGAATAACATGCTGCCTTCACGTGTAAAACCAATGCCATAAGGCCACACATGACCACATCTGTTTAGGGTTCATTTTGGTTCAGTGAACCATGGGCTTTCTTCACGCACCTATAAACAACCCTGTTTGATTTCACAGGAGGTAAAGTGGATGACCAGGCCACGGAAGCTCGGATTCAGAAGTCGTGGGGAGAAAACATTCCTTTCCTCCTCTGCTCTATGCAGAGGCTGGACGGGATCCACTCAGACCGGAGCGAACCAAGCACAGCCACCTCCCCTGGAAAAGGCGGAGGAAGTCGGGGTGTGGAATAGGTGAGGGGTGGAGAATGTTACCGCTGATAGAGAGAGGACACGGTGTGCGGTTTGCGACGCCGAATACAGAAAGGGCCGTCTCGCGGAAGAGAGACGCAGGCATCGTGGCACCAGAGGACTCCCCTGGGACTCACGGGCAGAGATGCCTTTGACTCACGTTGCCCCTAACGCAATGGGCTACCTCGCGAGGCAGAGACTCACTCCGCTGCTCCTGGAGAAGGTCGTTGAGAGATCCATGAGCAGGGAGGGGTCCGCAAGGAATGTACCACAGCAGGACAAGCCAGGTAGGGACCCGGGCACACTGGACGGTCGATGCCCCACCCGGACGGGACAGCACCTACGCAGCTGCAGCTACGACGACGTGTACCTGCGCGAGGGCGCGATGCCAGGCTTCGCTAGGTCTTGCAAGATTGGAGAAGCAGCAGGAAGTCCAGGTTTCCACGTGAAAACTCCCAAGTGTTCAATATGGGCCGGGCCAATGATTGTCAGAAATGCTTCCACACGTAAGAAACCGACCAAATGGAACGCACCTTCACCCTGCAGGCAAACATCACGGATCTTTGGTTTTCACGATTCACGTATCCAGAATCTCAAAGGACTCAACCAGGCTTTCCCAACCTCACCACTCTTGACATTTGGGACCAGATAGTTCTGTGCGGCGAGGCTGTCCTGGGCGGTGTAGGCTGGTCAGCAGCATCCCTGGCCTGTGTCGCCAGATGCCAGGAGCACCCCACACCCGAGCCAAGTCACGACAAAAACAAAAAAGTCTCCGGCCATTGCCAAATGTCCCCCAGGGGGCCATCCCTGGCGGGAGCCGCTGGACTAAAGCAACATCCAACTCTCAGCTTCCAGGATTTTGTGGAAGCGTCGTCACACGGAATTCTAACACGGGGTTTCTGAAAGAAAGAGTTGCCTGCGTGAAGTAAGGACTCCTATCTGCTTTGGAAGCAGAACCCTGGTTTCTGATGAACGGCAGTGCTCTTCTTAACTAGCCCGATGACCTCTTTGAGTCCTCGCTTCCTCATCATTAAACCAGGAGTAAATAACATCACCTCTGGGAGTTGCTGTGGAGAAGGCAGCGAGAGACTTGACTCAAAAGCATCTAGCCCAGCAAGTCAGCAAGCACCAAAGACATTTCATCCACACGAACCCTTCCCTGGCGGGCAGCCGGCCCAGTGTCTACAGTCGGAAACACACGGGGTCCGGAGTCACACCCCGGCCCCAAGTCCTGCCTCGGCCACTCGCTGGCCGGGCAGACAACGGCAGGTCATTTTTCTTCTCTCTAAACCAGAAATGATAACAAGCACCAGTAGGTGAGACCAGGCCAGGTGGTTCGGTACAGCGCTTGGTAAACCAAACCAGGAGACAAGTAGTGATGATTACTACTCTCGGATCTCTGAAACGTTTCTGTAAAGGACAGGACAAGCTCGTCGACACATCCAAGAACTCAGAAGGTAGTCATAGGAGGGTGGGGTGCAGGAGGAAAAAGAGAAAAATCACCACAGGAATCTCCACCTCCCCAACCTGTTACACAAGCAACTGCCCTCTGGTGACCCACAGACCAACTCTGGCCACAGACGTATTTTGTTTAGTCCCGCTCAGGGTCCTGGTGGTTGTTTTCAATTGGCATTAAATGCCACCTAATCTTCATGAAAATCCAGACTTGAGGCCTTTCTCAACAACTCCAAAGGTCGGGCCCGACAGCGGGCCCAGATTCTCACGCGGCCCTTTGGTAAGACAGGCACCGTCGGGTCCCCCACGGCCCTCACCTGGTCTAAGTCGCTCTTGTTTTCTTCTTCTTAGCCTGGCCCCCTGAGGCTTGGAGTTTGCGACCGTGACTTACCTAAAGGCTACTACTACCTAGGAGAACATTCAGGCCTCCAGGGAGAGCTTCCATCTTGGCAGAAACCGACACCCAAAGAGACACTCCCTCCCAGAGCCTCACCCGCATAGTCAAGTCTGCTATCAGGCCCCCAGATTGCTGTCCTCCTGGACTCATCGACCTCACAACCAAACGCTCAGGTTCCTCACCTTGGTGCACCCCTTCCTCCACACACTCCACGGAACCATCCGCAGCTTCCTCCACACCCTCCAGTAGCCATCCGCAGCTACTGGATTCTCTGCGTCAGGGATTTCCAAAAAGCTCTTTCTTTCCTTTTAGCAGGACTAGAAAAGACCACACTTCCTGCCTCCTGCTGGGAAGAACACCCCGGTTATCTTGTGGGGGAGGGGGCTCAGCACTCTCCCATTCTAGGCCCCTGTGGCTTGGGTGGGGCTGACTCCATTTCCATGTCCAGGCAAAGGCCACTGACCCCATCAGATACCTTCAGAGTCAATCCTGGGGCTCTGGCCACAGTGGAAGGTATTCTTTGTCCCTCTGGGACTTGAACTGAAGACGTTGGAAGCCGGGGGGTGGAGGGGTGGGGTGGGGGGGCGATTCCTCCTTGTAGACACAGGTTACCTAAAGAGTGGAACCCCTGGATCTAGCCCTGGCTGCAACTATATTGCTTTTGGACTCTTTTCCTCACATAGGAGCCAATCAAATTCGCAGCTTGGCTTATAACAATTCCAGTTGGTTTGGTTTCGTGTGTTTTTTTCTTTTTTCGTCATTGAGACAGAGAGCGGGGAAGGGGCAGAGACAGAGAAGATCCCAAGCAGGCTCCGCACCATTGGCACAGAGCTTGATCCCAGGAACTGTGAGATCATGACCTGAGCTGAAATCAAGAGCCGGAAACTCAGCCAAGTGAGCCACCCAGTCGCCCCTCGAGTTGGGTTCACTGACAATCAAAAGAGACCTACCTACGGGGCACCTGAGTGGCTCACTGGGTCAAGTGTCAGACTTCGGCTCCGGTCACGATCTCTCGGTTCGTGGGTTTGAGGCCCGCGTCAGGCTCTGTGCTGACAGCTCGGAGCCAGGAGCCTGCTTCGGATTCTGTGTTTCCCTCTCTCTCTGCCTCTCCCCCGCTCATGTTCTGTCTACCCTTTTCTCTCAAAAGTAAATATTAAAAAAAATTGTTTCTCTCATTAAAAAAAAATAGGGATGCACTCAATACAACAGAAGTTTAAAAGAAGTGTTGAAAGATAGAGGGGAAAGGTTCTGGTCATATTTTCTCCTGGTTTTTTTTTTTTTGGGTTTTGTTGTGTTGTGTTACCTCTCTCCTTCCAGTAAGAGTAGAGTTTCACTTAGTGTGTCAGCCATCCCTCTATAAGGACTTACCTCATGATGTATAATCATTTTTGCTTGCCTATCTCTTCCACAAGTCTGTGGAGCCCCTTCAGGGCAGAAGCCGGATTTGTATTCACTTGGATTCTTTTCTACTTTCCACAATGGCACATAATTTGGGCTCAATAAGGGTCTCTTGAACGGATGAATCAAGCATCCTAATTCTCTTCTTTGGGATGCCCCCACTCAAGAGACCACTGCATCGTCCTTGCGCCTGTGATACACAAACCATCCTCCGAAACAGACTCATGCACCCATTGTCCACAAACTGCATCATGAGAACTCAACTTCTTCTAGCCATTACGAATTCTCCCACATGTCCATCCCACAGAACCTCACTGTGGGGTGACTCACGAGGTCCTCATTGTCGGGAAGAGAAGAGAATACTTCCTCCCAAGACACCATTCAGAACTCTATGCATCCGTAACAGACACAACGGGCGAGCCACTCACACACAGAATATCACTCCTGGCTGCGGCGGGGGGGCGGGGGGACGGGGGGAGGTAACTTCTCTGCTTTCTCGCTTTCCTCTTGACCCAAATACCCCCCAAATCCCAATCCTGATGCCTACGCCACTAACACACAATTACAATTCTAGGCTCTCTCTTGCCTCCCTTTTTCCTCCCTAGTCCTTCGTAATTCTTGACGTGGAAAAAATACAAACTTATCCAGGGAATCAACAGGAGTAAAGCCAAAGCTTCCCCAGGAAACAGTTTTGGCTTTGGGAGCAGAAATTGCCACACCCCTAAAAGCTCTGTAACAGCTGCTGCTTCCACTGGCATCTAGCAAGAAAGATTTTCAAACAGAGTCAAAGGTCTGGGCCAGAATTACAATGCTAGCACGAATCACCATTTACTCTATCCAGCTTTCATTTTCCCATTCTTGGGCTCACACCACCGGAGCGATCTGGTAAGATCTAGATGTGTGCTAGACTGACAAATGTTTCTGGAGAATCGGCCATATGACAGGAGCCACAGCAGAGCTGGCCAATGAAACAGAAAGACGGCAAGGACTCTCAAGGCGTTCAGTCTAATGAAGATACTAACAAGTAAACAGGCGTTGCATTATAGAAGAGCAGGTGCTATGCGGATGTATGTAAGTGGCCAGGAGAGGGACTCCCAATCCACGTTGGAGCATCACAGAAGGTCTTTTAGAGGCAGTGACCTTTGCCTGGACACCTAAAGAATGAGTAGGAGGCAGGTCTAGGGCAGGTGAGGTGAAAGGAGCTTTGGAGACTTCCAGATAGAGGCTAACAGGGAAGAAGGTTCGGCGGCCTCTGGCAACCGAAAGGAGGCACATATGGCTGTAATTCGGCAGCGTGAAGGGAGAACCTGCTACAGAGGAAGCCGGAGCCAAAGAGACCCTGAGTGGCTTGATAGCTTTACAAGTCTCAGAACTTTGTGCAAGAGAGCAAACACCCCTTTCCTCATGAGATGTACAAACTGGCCAGAACGACAATGTGACACATGTGTCTTGAGAGTCACTAAATACTGATTTCACAATGCATGTTACTGAGAATCCTGGGGGGGGGGGGGGGGGGGGGGCAGAAAACTCCTAAGGAGTGATCTTGTAACTCATTCACAGATGCCTGCTTGAAGCTTTGGGCCCCACGACTATTCCGTCTGCCTTCCCCTTGGCACTCGTTATTTCTATCATTTTCCTACAAATGACAGAAAAGTAGGCACTGCTAGGCTGTAGGGACAGGGATCCACTCTGGAAACAGGATAAGTGCACACGGAGATAATAGGGTGGGGGTAGCAACGAAATTGAACAAAACTAAGCAAAACGTTGGGGGGGTGGGACGCAAGTGTAAAAAGCAAATATAGAAAGCTCAAGGGGAAGTAAAAGTATTTTCAGACACACACAGAAAAGAAGCATCCCCACGTGCTCTGGACAAACCAAACGCCCCCTTTTACTCAACTCTTGAAAACAAGGAAGAAGAAAAAGCGATGAAAAAGTCACACTTTCGTACCCCTTCTCAGAATAAACAGTCAACGGGGACAGGACAGCTCACTGCCCTGAAAGACCTTGAAAGATTTACCCCAGTTAACACAGCACACGATAATCAACCTCCAGAGGCTCTCAAAACCACTACAAACTCCGGTCTCTTCTGTCATTTCATCGTCGATCGTTTCCTGTCAAGCATTAAAGCGATACCAGACAAACCTGGAGAAGGATTTGCTCCCCAATCCAAAGTGAGAAAAGCTGTTTTGAAAGCCCCCCCTCTTTTTGTTTTTCCATTTGCCCAAGGCGTTTCCACAATTCTTTCCTCCCGGTTCCAAATGTCTACAGGTCAAGAACTTGAGCAGTCCGGTCCACAGGGGCCACGGTTGGGAGACGGCACACCCTCCAAAGTGCCTCCAAGGGAGTCCTGAGTCTCCCTAAGCGGCTCCGATGGGCTCTGATCGCCCCTTACTTATTGACTGCCCTCAGGCACTTGGAGGTGGACGTTCGGGCCAGGCGACCCGGAAAGGCTGAGAATGCCGCCCCCCAGAGCACCGCGCCCGCCCGGCCTCGGGCACACCAGTTAGGCGAGTTTTCGCCCAAGGCAAAGCCCCGGGAGAGGGGGGGAGGCCAGGGGAAAGCATGGGTCCAGACCCCAGAGGACGATGCTCAGCGGGGCCGGGACAATGGGCGGCGGGGACCCGCGCGGGGGACGTCCCGGGAGGCCGGCCCGCCCCGCTGTTCCCGGGGGCTCGGGCGGCGGCCCTGAGTTGGGCGACAGGCCGCTGCGTGGCGCAGCCCTCCTCCCTGGCCCGCAGCGGACCCGGCGCAGAGCGGGCGGGCGGCCAGGCCGGAGCGCGGGGCCCCGCGGGGCAGCGGGCCCGCCCCGGCCCGGGCCACGACCCCGACCCCCCGGTCCCCGGCCCGCGCGCTCCCGGCCGGCCCGGCACGGCTCACTCACCTGCCTACGGTCTGGTTGGCCAGCTGTTTCCTGCGGTTTAACTGCCTCTTCACGGCGGCGGCGCCAGCTGCGGCTCGCGGGTCTCGGGCTGTGCAGCTCGGGGGACGGCCTGAGGGGACTACATCGCTTCCGGGCCGAGGCGGCAGCAGCGGCGGCGATGGCGGCTGCTCCGAGGCCGGAGCCCCGCCCTCTCCGCCCGGTCACTTCCAGTGGCGCCACCCGCCGGGGGGCCGCGGTCCAACTGCTTCTTCTTGGCGGCGGCAGCGGCGGCCCGCGGGGCTCCGGCCGGGGAGGTCGGGGGATGGCCTGGCGCCGATACATCGCCTGCCGGCGGAGACAGCGTTGGCGGCGGCGGCGGCTCCTCCTCTTCTTCCTCGCCTCCTCCTCCGCCTCCTCCTCCTCCTTCTCCCAGGCCTGAGCAAGTATGCCACAGGGGTCCACATACTTGGGGGTGTAGTGAGGGCAGTATCGTGAGCACAGACATGTATCACACACCTGGAAGCACGAGGCTCGAGTGTACTTTATTCATTCGTGACACAGAAATTATTGAGCGTATCCGTTGTGCCAAAGCCTTCTTTTTTGAATGGTTGGTGGGTATTCAGTTATTGGGAACACATGATGAATAGGACTGACGTGGCGTCTGAGGGCAGCACCATCCACCTCGTGGGAAAAGTCAGGAAGCAAATAATTCCCTGTGAAATCCATAATTACGGTTTTGTGTTGAGTGCTGAGAAATACGGCATGCCATTCGAGTTTGTCATTGAGGCAATAATGTTGAAGCTGAGATCACAAGGCTGAATGCAAAACGGGGATATAGGAGGGTGTTGGGGCAGAGCAGGGGAGTGCGAACTGTTAAAGGAATGGATAGAATGCCCTTGAAGCTGGGGCCACTAGGGAATGGAGGTGGGGAATGCCAAGGTTTTGGGTTAAGGCTCGCACTTTTTGTAGGTTCTTGGAGACTAAGCGTAGTGATTTAAAACATGGACCTTGGGGCCGGGCTCTGTCAAGCTGATCCTAGCTCTGCCACTAAACCATTCTGCATCAAGTTTCTTGATCGGGCTCTGCTGCTGATGCTGTGACTCCCTCTCTTTCTGCCCCTCTCCTGCTCATGCTGTGTCTCTTTCTCTCAAAAAATAAATAAATGTTAAAAAAAAATTAAGAAAGAAAGAAAGAAAGAAACCACAGATGCTCACGTCCTACTCTAGACTCACGGAATCAGAATCTGCTGGGATAGGTCCTGGGCTATAAAGACTGGGCGTGTTTGCCATCTGGGTGCATTTCATTGAAGCTTCTTTTGCACTGGCCTTTCCCTCATCTGAAAAAAACATGCAAAAAGATTGTGAGAATCCGTAAGTTAGTGTTTTAAGACATGTTGTAGGTCTCTCTCCTTCAAGTTCTGTGATATCTTCACCGTAATGTGTTAAACCCTTCAATCTTGTCAAAAGATCACGTTATTAAATAGGGATTCCTTGCATGAACCGTGGGCTGTCTGTCGTCTGAGTTTTGAAGTGGGGGGATAACAATGGTAACCCACCTTCGGGATGTAAGGATTCAATGAGATCACAGACACGTGGCAGTTAGCACAGGATCTGGCACAGCGTGAAGCCTTCAATAAATTGTTACTACTGGTTTTGATTTCCCTCCATTCCGAACACTGTTTGGTTGAAGTTACTGAATATGTCATACCTGTGGATCAGGCTGGTTCCCCCCGCCTTAGGTTACGGCCATAAAAGCCCTAATTTAACACAGGAGCCAGTTAGCTTCCCAGGACTCGTGCGGTTCTGTTACTTCTCTTGCAGGTTGTTCCCTCCTTCCTTTCAGAGCCCTCCTGGGGATAGTAGTGACGTGAACGGTGTCAGACGGCTGTCGGCAGGATTAAATGTGGCGCGCTCCCCACAGTGCCTGGCACACGGCAGGTGTCGAAGACTGGTGGTTATTATCAGCACTGTCCCAGTCGTCATCGTCAGTGCCGTGACCATCAGCATGGGCCTGTGCTCTCAGTCCTGCGGTCCTACAGCGAGAACTCTTCTGAGCGGACATTCTGGGCTTATGCTTAAAAATTCCGTGGGATTCCGCAGGTATTTTCCCAGCACTTACTGTGATCGCTAACTCTCGCCACTACCCATCTCCCCTCTCCTTGTCTTCTCCGTCCTGTGCTGCCCGCCCAAGGCAGTTCCCTCTGTTGTTTACCCCTGACCCCCTCTCCCCAGACCCTCCCTGTGTCCTGGGAAATTCCCACTCCTTAATCGCCAGCCTCGTCTCCTTCCTCAGCCTCTCCTTAGCCATCTCTTCCCTCTCTTTGCTTTGACCCTGGTCCTTCCCCGGGGATATCCTTTTTTGAAGTCCTCTCAGATGGTGCCTCTGTTTTCTCATACCCCAGGGTATGAGATTTCAGGATCGGGGGTGCAAGATTTGTGTCCTTGTTCTTTGACCCCCCCCCCAACCCCCCGTTTCCTTGAGATCCATGGTCCCCAGGCGGAGCATCCTCTCTTCCTCCTCATTACTGTTTTCTCCTGGTTATTCACTTGATTCGTGGACGTCTTGGGTGCCTGGCCCACAGTCCTCCTGTCTGTCTCGACCTTCTTGCCATCAGCCCAGTCGGCTTCACTCTGCGTGTGGAGGACCCAGGCTACGCACAGGGCCCTCATTTTCTGGAACGCCTCGTCTGTCGTGATCACCTCTTCTCATCCATGTCTGTCACCATCGCCGCGGTGGCACCCTGTGTTTCCGCCCTGGTGCCGCACCACCTCATGCGTGAGCAGCGCGGCCCCTCTCGACCCTGATCTCTGCTTTCCACCTTGCTTGGTCAGTTATTTCTGCTATGTCCTCAGGGTGTTTTTCCTTAGGACCTGAGGGGTTTTGGGTTTTTTTTTTTTTTTTTCTGTCCTTTAGATGCCCCTCTAGGCTGGTATCTCTGAGTAGAGCTTAGAGTTTCCCCTGAGATGGCCCCCCGAGAAGGACAATGGTGGGGACAGGCTTGTAGGAGGTGAGGGAGGGAGCCCTGTGGATGTCTCTGGAAACGGTGTCCCAGGCAGAGAGCAGGGAGGGTAGGAAGGCCCATGGAGGGAGCAGGCCTGACTTGTTCCAGGAAGGACCAGGCCAGCATGAGGGAGAAGGAGGTGGGCTGAAGGGGGTCTTAGGGACTTGTGGTGGTGTCCAATGGAGAATTTTGAACCGAAGAACGAGGTGACCTGACTTGGGTTTCAATGGGATCACTCTGGCTTCTCTGTTGAGAGCAGCCTGTAGGGAGCAAGGACGGAAGCAGGGAGATCAGTTAATAGGCTGATGGAATATTCCAAGACAGAGGCGCTGATGTCTTGGGTCAGGATGGTAGCACCGGAAGGGCTGAGAATCGACCAGATTCTGGGTACGTTTTGAAGGAGGAGGTGATGGGATGTGTTGACAGATTGGATGTGGGTGAGGCCAGTGAGTGAAAGAAGAAGCCAAGCCCTCTGGCTCATCTCAGATGCGGCTCCCACCAGGAGGCCCCTGACACCTGCAGACCAGGCCCAGCCCCTTCCGTGTTCTCTGTGCGTGTCCTTGGCGGCGGTCAGTCCAGCTGCGGTGTAGGCAGGCGTAGTGTTGAACATTTGTCTGCCCCCTCGAGAAGAAAGGTGCGGGGAATGACCGTGTCTGCCTTAGCCATGTGCCTGCTAGACCCATTTCTCAGGCGGCCAAGTGACGAGGAACTGAATGCCAACGCTCAGGGTTGCACTTCCTGATGAGGTCTCCACATTCTGCTGTTCTGTTTCACTGGATTTGAGTGGTCTGTCTGTTTTAGAAACCAGGCCCGGGGCTGTAAGACTGAAATCCTGTTGTAAAAACTACAGAAGTCAATCTGATTTCCACCGAATCCAAAAATGTCCCCCTTGAGGTGCAGGTGGGTCACAGGATCACCTCCCTGGAGAGGCGGCATTTTCCCAAGGGCCAAGGCCTTTCCAGCACACGGATTGCATCTTTGCAGCCGTGCCCAGAGAGCAGGGCTTGAGATCGTGATCTGAATATTTGAAGGTGGGCACTGCTGCTTTCCATCCTCAGAGAAGATGTGTCACTTTAGAATTAGAATATTCTGGTGAGGATAAATTAGCTGCCCAACTTGCCCATCACGAAGGTCCCGTAAATCGTGGATTTTCTGCAACCCTCCTCATGTTTTCAAAAAAGCAACAAACTAAATTTTGGAAAATATCTATGAAAAACAATGGTTTCAAATCTAGAATACTAATTTTTTTAATGATTATGTTTTTAAGATTTTTTAATTTTTTAAACATTCTTATTATTGATGTTTTGTTTATTTATTTTTGAGGGGGAAGGTGGAGGAGCAGAGAGAGAGAGGGTGAGAGAGGCTCCATGCCATCTACGTGGAGCCCAGTGTGGGGCTCGGTCCCACAAACCATGAGATCGTGACCTGAGCCAAAATCAAGAGCCAGGCGCTTAACCAACGGAGCCACTCATGTGCCCCTAAGATTTTTTTTTAATTGTTTTTGTTATTTTTTTAATGCTTATTTATTTTGAGAGAGAGCGCACGCGGGGTTGAGGAGGGTGGCAGAGAGAGAGAGAGAGAGAGGGAAAGAAAGAATCCCAAGCAGGCTCCACTCTGTCAGTGCAGAGCCTGATGTGGAGCTTGATCTCACAAAATGTGAGATCATGAGCTGAGCTGATACCAAGAGTCGGATGCTTAACTGACTGAGCCACCCAGATTCCCCCCCCCACCCCCAAGATTTTGTTTTTAAGTAGTCTCTACACCCAACGTGGAACTCAAACTCACAACCCTGAGATCAAGCATCACATACTCTTTGAGCCAGCCAGGTGCCCCTTAATGGTTAATTTGTTAAAGGGCCAAAGTGAATACTCTTCCCCAACTCATTAGTCTAATTTGAATATACTGTACATACAAGTTTTTGTCTCCATTTTTTTTGTTGTTGTAATGGCTGAACAGTATTCCACAATATGGTTTTAGTTTATGTGACTGTTCTTCTGTTCATTATTTGGGTAGCTATGATTTTGCTATTAAAGCAGGGCTGCGATAAACATCTTTGCATGTGCGTTTCAGTTTTCCAGTGAGATGGATTTCAGGGGAGAAGCCTTTGCAAAGTGGTCCTCGAAAGAGGTTGTGTCCGTTTCTGTTCTCATGGTAAAAGAGATGCTGAACACAGAATATTCTCAGTCTCTTAAATTGTTTGTCAGCTGGCAGGTGGATAATACCTCTTAAAATTTTTTATTTTATTTAAAAAACTTTTATTATACTCACTAGTAAGACTGAGTATTTTTATTAAAAAAATTTTTATGTTTATTTTTGAGAGAGAGAGAGAGAGAGAGCAAGCGGGGAAGGGGCAGAGAGAGGGAGAGAGAGGATCCGAAGCAGGCCCTGTGCTATTAGCACAGAGCCTGACGCGGGGCTCGAACTCACAAACTGTGAGATCATGACCTGAGCCGAAGCCAGACGTTCAACCGCCTGAGCCACCCTGGCGTCCTAAGACTGAGCATTTTTAGGGGCGCCTGGGTGGCTCGGTCGGTTAAGAGGCCGACTTCGGCTCAGGTCATGATCTCGCGGTCCATGAGTTCGAGCCCCGCATCGGGCTCTGTGCTGACAGCTCAGAGCCTGGAGCCTGTTTCAGATTCTGTGTCTCCCTCTCTCTGACCCTCCCCCGCTCATGCTCTGTCTCTCTCTGTCTCAAAAATAAATAAACGTTAAAAAAAAATTTTTTTTAAATAAAAAAAAAAAGACTGAGCATTTTTAGTTCTTCACTATCTCTGATATTTTTTTACATGACGCCTTTCTCCTTATCATTTTCCTAACTGGGTTTTTGGTTTTTTGTTTCATTTATGTTTTTATTGGTCTGTAAGAACTTGTCATATGTATGGTAGTAGTCCTTTGCCTACGTATGTGTTCCATTATTTTCTCTCAAACTGTTGCTTGTCTTTAAGTTTAGCTTGTACCATACATTTCATGATGCAGAAATTCTGAATCTTTATGGTGCCAACTCTGACAGTCTAACTTTATGGCTTGGGGCTTTTGGGTAACGTTTTATGAGACCATTTTCAATCACTGCCTTTTCTTTTAGCACTTTTACGGTTTTGGCTTCTATTGCTTAGAGCATTCATCTATCTTTATAATTTTGTATGTTATAAGTTAGCGGTTTTTGTTCCTACACTGTCCGTTGATGGTCTGTATCCTCCATTGAATTTGAAATATCACTTCCATACTAAATTCTTACGTATACTTTAGCACAGCAATGCATAGATCATCCTTGACTTCCAGTCGGAATTGCTTTTTTCATTTCGATGCCTAAACATTTTGACTTGCGAAGTGTTAGTCGTGACTTGCCAAGAGCTCCTCTAGCTTGGGGTAAAACAGGGTTGTATCAGGGACTAGCACAATCTCCTTAGTTCATCTGAGCAGCTGTACTCCAGGAAGAAAGAAAAGAAAGCGATACTAACCAAAGCATGTGTTTGAGTCTGTGAAAGCAATAGGTTTTCAGGGAGTCCCACCCTGTAGACTTCTACATACTTCTCATTGGCCAGAATTGGGCAGGTGACCTCACCCCTAGCTGCAAGAAAGTGTGGGAGGGGAGAATTTCTCAGGGGGCAGATTGATACCTCAAACAAAATGGGGGTAAGGAGGAAGGGGTAAGTGGATATTGAATGGGGAATATCCCCCATCAGAGGGTCAGCTATATCGCTCATCTTTCTTGTTCTTCAGAATTTCCCCAGGTATTCTTAAGAGACAGAGGGAGAGGGGAAGGAAGAAAATGGAGGTGGGAGAGCAGGGGTGAGAGGGTCATGATTTATAAAATAAAATTCTCAGGTCTTTAGTGTTCAGTTTCATGAGTCTTAACAAGTGTATATGGTTGACTCTTGAACAACATGGGTTTGAACTGCACTTATATGTGGCTTCTTCGATAAATGCAGTACAGTACTCTAAACGTATTTTCTTTATGATTTTCTTAATATTTTCTTTTTTTAGTGCTTATTGATTTTTGAGAGAGAGAGAGAGAGAGCGTGTGCACGAGGAAGGGAGAGGCAGATGAGGGAGAAAGAGGATCCAAAGTGGGTTCCGCACTGACCGCAGAATGCCCAATGCAGGGCTCGTATCCATGAACTATGAGATCGTGACCTGAGCTAAAGTCAGACACTTAACCAACTGAGCCACCCAGGTGCCCCTCTTCATATTTTCTTTAGCCTACTTTATTGAAAGAATACAATATATAATAAATCTAACGTACAAAATACATGTTAATCAACTGTTAAGACTTCTGGTCAACAGTAGTCAATTTGTAGTTACGTTTTTGGGGAATCGAAAGTTATACTCAAAGTTTTGATTGCACAGGAGGTTGACACCCCAACCCCTGTGTTGTTCAAGAGTCAACGTACACGGTATATCTGTGTACCACCGCCCAAAGCAAGATATAAAATATATCTGAAACTCTAGAAACTTCCCTTGTTATATGTTTCTAATTAGTCTCCTTACCCTCACCAGTCATTTTCTGGTTTCGAAATCTGTGGTAGATTAGATCTCCCTGTTTTCGAATGTCATAGAAATGGAGTCATACAGTATGTATTATTTTGTCTTCTTTCACTCAACTGTGTTCCTTGAGATTCATCCATGTTGTTTGCGTTATCAAAGATAAAGCCAGGGGTGCCTGGGTGGCTTGGTCACTTGACCATCTGTCTCTTGATTCCGGCTCAGGGCATGATCTCACGGTTTGTGGGATTGAGCCCCATGTCTGGCTCTGCATTGACAGTGCAGAGCCTGCTTAGGATTCTCTCTCTCTCTCTCTCTCTCTCTCTCTCTCTCTCTCTCCCTCCCCCCCACCCCCTGCTCCTTCTCTGCGTGTGCATCCACGCACACACACAGTCTCTCAAAATAAATAAACATTAAAAAATTTTTTTAAAGATAAAGCTAGATACTAGTTCACGTGATGAGGACAGAGTTTAATCAGTAATTAGCTATTCCAATAAGGAAAAGAGTCCAGAGTGAATGAAACTCAACTTCAGTTTGTACAGAGGAGATTTTAAAGAGAGAATGAGGGAGGAAAGTTGGGGGTGAATGAAATCAGAAGTAAAAAATTACAAAAGCCAGGAAAGGTATTGGTTCATGTGAAACCACCTGGATTTGCTCACTGGGAGACAGGGACCTGATCTTTCAGTGTTGGCTAGAAGAAACAATGGATGCTTTTGGCAGCCTTGAGTTTTCTCGGGCAGGCACTAAGGGGTACCGGAATCATCCTAGGGGTGGAGCCTTGAGCTGTTAAAGTCTACATTAGTGTTTGTTCGAGTCTGTATACAGTAAGTCAAGGTTGAAGCCTAGTCGAGAAGAGGGCTCGAGGAACCTGGCTAGAGTTTGGTCAAGGAAAGAGTCTTTGTCAGTGTAGTTTGTTCCTATACATGTATGAATACACCATGATTTGTTCGCGTGTTCTCCAATGATAGGACATTTGAGTTGTATCGAAGTTTTGGTCATTGTGAATAGGCTACAAGGGACATTCTCATACAGGTCTTCAATTTCTCTCAAATAAATGTCTAGGAATAGAATTGCTTAGTCACAGGTTGGGTATATATTTAACTGCTAGACTAATTTCCAAAGTGGTTTATCGCTTTACACTTCCCACCAGCAATATATTGAAACTCCAGTTGCTCAACATCCTTGTTAACATTCTGTATTGTCAGTGAGGGTGAAAGAGCATCTCAGTATGGTTTTAAATTGCATTTCCCTGGTGACTAGTGATCTTAGGCATCTTTTTGTGTGCTTATTGGACATTCCTACATCTTTCGTGAACTGTCCGTTCAAGTCTTTTGCCCATTTTTGTTGTTAATGGTTTTTGGTTTTGACTCATTGGAGTTTATTCTATATTCTGGATAGGAATTCTTTGTCAGATAGATATATTGTATGTATACATACATGGGTAGGAAAATTAAAATTGAAAATATTGACAATAGCATCCAAAAACCTAAAGTGGGTAGGAATAAATATAATGAAAGACGCAAAACAACTTTACACAGAAAACCGTAAAACACTGTTGAGAGGAATTCAAGAAGACTGAAATAAATGGGAGATACGCTTTGTTCATGCATTGGAAGATTTGATGTTTTGAGATTCCTGTTCTCCCTGACTTGATCCGTGGAATCAGTGCAATCACCGACAAAATCCTAGCCATCTTTTTTTTTTAGAAGAAATTAACAGATTGTTTCGAAAATGTATATGGAAACGTGAAGGGTCTTGAATAGCCAAAAAAGTCTTCAAACGAAGAGCAGAGTTGAAGCACTTAAACTGCTTAATACTGCTTAATTTGAAGACTTGCAGTAAAGCCACAGCAATCAAAGTCTTTGGCATAAAGATAGATCAGTGACACAGAATAAAGAGTCCAAGAAATAGACCAAACACAAGTACTGTTGGTTGATCTTCACCTAGATTGTCAAGCCAATTCAGTGGGCGAAAGGGACGTCTTTTTAATGAATAATTCTGGGTAAAGTGGAAATTCAAGGGGAAACAAAATGGACCGTAGCCCCTACCTCGTTCTGTACACATGAATTTGGGATGGATCATAAACTGAAATATAACAGCTAGAACCATAAATCTTTTAGATGAAACCATGAGAGCATATGTTGACAACCTTGAGGTAGGCAAATGTTTTGGATACAGAACAAAAAAAAAGCACTAATTACAAAGGAAAAATGGATGCACTGAGAAAATGAACAGGCAAGACAGACTGGGAGAAAATATTCAGACTACATGTGCTTAAATGTTTTATTTTTTCCAAAAGAACTTTAGCATTATTCAGGCCCATGACATCCTGTTACTATATTCTGTATTAACTGGGTTTTTTGTTTGCTTAAGTCAGATAGGAGACATTGTACCATTGGAACTTTCTGATTGACTTCTCCTGCTTAACTCACCCTCTTGTGAATGTTGGTTCCTTTTTCATAAATGCCTTGCCCACTAGTCAATGAGTACTTACAGTGGAGGCAGTAGATTTTAGGACATATTAACCCTTGTAAAGTAATTGGGTGTTAGCTGAAGCCAAAAGGCAATACCAGTAGCCTCTGTTGGGAAGAAACGATAGCGTGTGAGTTCATTGAGGCTCAGTTTTGTTTTGTTTTTTTTTTAGGTGATTCAACACTTAAGGCCTTGCGGATCTACTTAAGAAAGCAACAGAGCTCACAAGAAAGGAAACAAACTGGAAGTCTGTTTAGGTACAAAGTCTGTTGCCCTTAAGACTTTGCTTCCTGCCTTCCATGTATAACCAAGAATAAAACTACCAAGAAATAGAAACAAAAAAAAAAATGAGACTAAAAAAAGAACAATAAAATTAACAATAAGAGGTAGAGCAGTATCTTAGGCTAGTATGCAGTAGGTAGTTCCGATTTCAAACTTAAAAATTGATGCTAAGAGTATCGGATTGATTTTTGCAATTGCATTTAAGTACATTGTATGTATGTGTATGTGTGCATACGTTACATATATATGTTTAATGTACATATATATGTGTGTGTGTGTACATATATACACACACACGACCATGTAAACACACACATATACACACAGACACAGATATCATTTAAGCAACTGAAGTGTCGGGGGAGGGATCCAAATCCAGGTGGGTAAATAGGTGGAAAAGCAATAGAATGAAATTTTCTTTTTTTTTTTAATTGTTTTAATGTTTATTTATTTTTGAGACAAAGACAGAGCATGAACAGGGGAGGGTCAGAGAGAGAAGGAGGCACAGAATCTGAAACAGGCTCCAGGCTCTGAGCTGTCAGCACAGAGCCCGACGTGGGGCTCGAACTCACGGACCGTGAGATCATGACCTGAGCCGAAGTCGGCCACTTAACCGACTGAGCCACCCAGGCACCCCTAGAATGAAATTTTCTACAGGGTTCTGCAGCTTGAGGGACCGACCTTCACCTCAGTGTGTAAAGCAGTGCCTTCCACGGGGGGTCATTATGAGGGTTGTAGGCGTTCCGTTCCTATCGGTCAAGCATTTGCAATGATGCCTGGCATTGTAGTCAGCTCTCAGGAGGGTTGATAGAAGTAAAATGAACCTGGCCTTGATCCTCACTGGCTGGGAGAGCGCGGAGGGCCCCTGCCCTTTCCTTCAGGTGAAGAAATCCCTGGCGGTGAGCATGTCACCCCTTTCCTGTTGCAGGTGGTACTCATGCCTATAGGGCAGAGTCAGCAAATGCTCTCGAGTGAGTAGGCGGTCGGCCCAGATCAGTGTTTCCCACGGAAGGAATGGAAGGAATGTGAAATGACTTTAGGTGGCACACATGAAATTTTAATAGGTAGGTATTTATTATAGCGTGTGTTAGAAGAAAATCCCAGGTAGCACGTCAGATCCGAGTACTAAAAAAAAGCGAGTTGATTTAAAGAAATGTTACACTGAACAGGTGGTACGTGAATGTCATGAAAATTTCAAAAGCAAGAGGGATTGACCGAAGACTGCGAAATAGGTCTTCCCAAATCTGAGATTTTTGATTCTTTGGGTTTTAAACAAAGTCAGGATACACAAAGAGAGGGGATATTTTCTGGGTTTGGGCAACAGAGGACTGTGGTGGGGACAGACAGACAGCAGCGCTAGGTGCACAGCGTCAGTGTAGAGGCGACCACTGTTCACCTTTTGGTGCCTACTCTGGGAAGTCTTGATATGTATACTGTACATGTATGTATATTCACGTGTACGTGAATGTACGCATTCATCTAACAGAATTGGGAACATTCTGTACGTAGAATTTTGTAGCTTGCTTTGTTCACCTGATACCGTAACCCCAGGTTCAGTGTTCTTACCGAAACCTTTTTGTGTTCATTCTTGACTATTTCCTTAGGGTAAAATCCTAGAAGTGGGATTGTTTGGGCATCGCGTAAATATAACTCTTCAGCTTTGAGTACCAGCAGCCGAAGTGCCTCGTGGCATGGCAGTGACAGTTTACAGTTCTGGCGGCTCAGGTGCCCTCTTTCTCATCCTCACCAAAGCCAGGTTCTATTAAACGGTTTTGTTGCTGATTTGATAGCAGATTTACTGCTTGCTGTTTCTGCTTTCATTTTGCATTTTTTGGTTTCTTTATTTTGTATATCCAGTGATCACTTGGCTCTTTGGTGATCTGCCCATTTTTGGCCTTTGTTCGGGGATATTAGGATTTTTTTCCTTACTGATTCGTAAGTTCTTTATGTTTTCAGGATGTTACTATGTGATGTCACAGGTACTTTTCATCGCTTAATATTTGCCTTTTGCTTTGCTTATGATATCTAAGCTCACTGTTGCTCACGTGGTGAAGGCAACACTGTATTTGATCCATGCCGTGACACACGTTCTTACGTCTTTGCCATCAGCTGTGACTTATTCTCGATGTGTCCCGCAGTCACTGCCAAGTCGCTTTAGAGTTGTCATCACCTGTGCGAGTGGATGTGGTCATTGTTGCTTGCGGCAGGGCCGGATGACTACACCGTCAGCTCTTGGGTGCTTCTGCCCACGTGCCTTTTAAGGGCCATTTGCAGAAGGAGCACAAATCCTGATGCTGTTGGAGAACCATCCATGGATACCTCCTGATGAGATCAAGCAAGGCTCAGTAACAAAACCTGCACCTGGACGGTCGGCAGCGTGGAAGGAAATCTTGGAGAGGATGATGGTGATCTCTTGGGGATTCAGCCTTGCCAATGCCCTTGGCGGCCCGAAGGTCAATATTGTGTGGAAACTCACAGATACCCCAGAAGGGAAGACTTAACCCTCTTACTGCATTCATCCATTTCCTTTTAATCCGTTTAAATAAGCACGAAAGGGCTTTTGCAGGAGCATCTGGTGGCTCAGTCAACAGAGCATGCAGCTCTGGATGTGGTTGTGAGTTCAGGCCCACGTTGCACACAGAACCTATTTGAAAACTAATTAAACAAACAAACGGGCTTTTTCCAACAAGCACATAATTAAAATTGTAAGCAATAAGAAAAACATTAACTAACTGCCAGTGTTTCTTCTTTCTTTTTTCAGTCTTATAATTGATAATGTCTTAGATGAAATATGGCATATAGTTCATGGAGAAAAAGTTTAAAACATAGAGATAAATTAAAACACACACACACACACACACACACACACACACACACACCAGAAATCGCCAGTTCCCTAGTACTTGTCTGTAGATACGCACATACGCACATACACGTGTTCACGGGCACATTGGCTACATCGGTTTTTGGCCTAACATTTTTCCCTTCACGGTGTCTTGAACGTCTTGGCATGGCTGATCCTTCTAGTTCATATCTGAGATGACCGGTTAGTGGTTCCTTGTGTGGATCCACCATGTTCAGCTGGGCTCCCAGGGGTGACAGAATTCTAAGCTCTGAAACAGGTTGCCCATCTCCCTTTGGAACTCCCCATCAGCAGTGCCCGCTAGTTCTTTGACCCGTACTCTTCTTAGCAGTGCTCTGTAAATCTTCTCGTGTTAGCCACTCTGAAGGGCAGATCAGTGACATCCTTTTCCTCCCAGAACCCACTGGCAGTCTTCTAGATCTGGAGACCAGAAGGAGACGCATGTTGGAGACATTAGAAAGTGGGAGTCGTAAGGACTCGTGACCGGATACGTTTGTGTTCTGTCCCCACCTGTTACGTTTGTGCACCTCGCCGTGGTTTGGGGCCGCTGCACGTGGCTGCAGAGGTCTCTCCCTGGCTCCCACCACCCGCCTCTCTAGTTTCTCCTGTTTCCCCGCTGTTCCCCAGCCTCCCTACCGACTTTCTGTTCCTGGAACATTCCAAGGCGGTTCCTGTCCAGAGCATTTCTGTCTGCTCTTCCTCCTGTCTAGAACGCCTTTTGCACAGCTTTCTCCGGTTCTGTAAGCACCCAACTCAGCCCATTCCCTTTTCAGAGAGGCTTTCCTTCTCACATTCTCTAACGTAGGTCCGTCCGTCCTCCATGCTGTTGTCCTTCATCTGTCACAAGCCCTTCCTTATCTTTGTGTCTGGTTCACTACTGTGTCCCCAATGGCTGGCACTTAGCAGACACTCACCAAAGATGGCTTGATGGAATCAATAGTATTAACTTGACGGAGAATACAGTTGAGAGGAGCGGAAACTGCTCCTTGTCATCCAGAGGAGGGCGGTAGCAAGTCCAACGCAGAGCTTGTGGAGGGGGGCAACTCGATCAGCTTTTCAGCAGCTAGGGCTGCTGGGCATTGGAGTGAGTGCCTTCTTTGTGGTGCGTGGTCAGGCAGTGGCTTGGTGTTGTTGAAGGATTCTGGCATCGGATGTCAGGGTTGACCAGGTCAGTTCCAAGGCCCCCTCCAACCCTTACGTCCATGTTTGATGTTCGCATCACTAGTCTGTGGTTCTTGGACTGCAGACACGGCCTTTACCACTAGATGGCACCAGGTGATTCCTTTGAGGCCGGTGCTCCTCAAATCCGCCAACAGGGAGAACACCATCTTCTCTCTTTTTTTACTTATTGAAGTATAGTTGAGATACAATGTTACATTAATTTCAGGCGTGCAACATAGTGATTTGACAAATCTACATATTACTCAGCCCTCACCACGGTTAAGTGTCTTCACATCTGTCACCGTACTGTTACAACAGTATTATTGACCGTATTCCCTATATTCTACTTTTCATCTTTGTGCGTTACTTATATGACTGGAAGTTTGTACCTCTTAAGCCCTCTTTGCCTATTTTGTCCGTCCCCCCGCCCCCTCTGGCAACCACAACCTTGTTCTCTGTGTTTAAGAGTCTATTTTGTGTGTTCGGAGAACAGACTTTTCATTGCATTTTACCCCAAACACCCACTTCAACAAAAGCTTCACAAAACCGTCTTAACTCTTACAGTGTGGAATGCATACTGATATTGTCTATTTCACTCTATTCGACTGCATTTTCACAGATGGAGACTTGCAAACTACTACACTGATTTTATTATACGGATGGGTCACAATTCATCGTTTGAAAAGCACCGTTTTAGACAGCTGAGCCTGTTCACCCTTGTAAAACTTGGACAGTCTGGGCCCGTAGCAAATCGTGTCCCTTAATGAGTACTTTGTGCATTTCCGTGCTGACTTGCTGCCTCGAGAAGCCAAAAGTATGTGCTTCCTTGTGTGTGTGTGTGTGTGTGTGTGTGTGTGTCTGTGTGCGCGCGCGTGCACGGATGTGTGAACGTGGACATGAGAGAGACTGGGGGGGATAGGTTTGTACAGGATTAGCACCGACCACAGTCAAGACAGCGGTAAGCCTTGTCAGTGGACGTAAAGAGAAGATGTCATATCTGCCTCTGGGAGCTCAGACTCTAGCTGGGTAACAGTCACGCACCCCTTCCCCTCTCAGCTTGTTCATCAAGAAACACGGAAATGAGCTCCTACACTCAGGATATCACTTAGGATGCTTCAGGGTGTAGCAGGTAACAGAAGCCTGACTCCGTTCGGTTTAAGCGATAAAGACATTTAGAAACTCTCAAAATGTCTGTTGAGAGGTAGACCGGGGTGCAGGCCCACAGTGGCTCGACCTTAAGGATCCAGGTTTCTTCCATTACATGTCCTTGTCCGAAGGCTGGTTCCACTCATGGTTGCCAGAAGACCTTAAGTGGTCATTGGGGTTTCAGATCCCTGGCTTAGAACACTAGAACTTTGATTCCCTGTCGTGTGGCCTGGGGAGAGGTTAGGTTACTGTAGCATTTTCCAGGTTGTAGTGCATGCCAGAGAGTATAAACTACAACGGCATTTTCTAGGTTGTAGCTGTTCTGTTTATTTGTTCCTGGTTTTTCCTTTTACTCCTTAAGGGACGTGAAATGACAGAGCTGGGGGAAACGCTTAGGGAGTCATTATCGAGTTTTACAAAACAATTCTAGATCTTTCCTGTGGACCCAGAACTTCTGGTTGAGTAGGGTTGTCTGAATAGTTCTGGCCAGTGAGTTTGCCGAGTGAATAAACGGTTGCACGTCTTCTGGGTGAGGTATGAGGTGAGGTGATATGCTCTCCAGGGCCCTGGGAAAGGAATTAGCAGTCAGAATAAAGAGAGGTGACACATGGCCGCCGTGGGAAGGGTGAGAGGAGTGTAAGTGAGCACTGGGCGGATGGCTGAGTCTGTTTACATTTGTAACGGAGTGATAAATGGGAGTGTGTTGGCCTTGTGAAGTAGATGGTTTTCCTCCTTGACCTGGTTCCTGAGAACCTGAATCTACTGACGTCTACTCACCTGCCTCCTTTTTATCCCTTCCAGGTTTGCAGTAAACATTGGCTACTCTCATGACCCTTACACCCAGCATTTTGTAAGACTGTCTAAGGAGAGGAAGGCCCCCGAAATTAACAGAGGCAAGTGACCCCCTCCCTTCTCACTATTCCCTCATCAGCTGAGAGGACTGGGGTTTTAGGGATTCATTCGTTTTTTTTTTTTTTTAAACAATACAAATTTATTATCTTACAGTTCTGAAGTTCAGAAGTCAAATATGGGTCTTACTAGGCTAACATCAAAGTGTCATCAGGGCCGTTTCTTTTGGAGACCATAGGGGAGAGTCTATTTCCTTTTCTTGTCTACCTTCTGGAAACCACCTACATTCCATGGAAGATGGCCCCTTCTCCATTTCAAAGCCGGCAGTAGAACATAGGGATTCATTCTTAACATGAGAGTTGCAGTGTTCCTTCTCTCTGGTAGTATATGAAAAGTGCTTATTTCCCAACATCCTCACCAACACAGTGTATTATGAAACTTTCATCTGTTTTAATCTGATCCATGAAAAATGGTATCTTACAGTAATTTTATTTTAGATTCCTCTTATTTTGGGGTGAAGTTGAAGATCATTAGGATTATTTTTTTAATATATTTTTTAAATGTTTATTTTGAGAGCAGGCGAGCGAGCAAGAGTTCACTTGCTTGCAAGCAGGGAGGGGCAGAGGGAGAGAGGGAGAGAGAATGACAGAATGAGAGAGAGAATCCCAAGCAGGCTCCATGCTGTCAGCACAGAGCCCGATGTGGGGCTCAAACCCTTGAACCGTGAGATCATGACCTGAGCTGAAATCAGGATTCGGACACTTGCTTAGCCCACTGAGCCACCCAGGTGCCCCAAGATCATTTTTATATGTTGAAGGGCCATTTATATGTCTTTTACTGTGGACTGTCTGTTCATGGAAGGAATGACTTTTTTTGGCCTTGTTAAAGTGATAGTAACACTGTTAGGCTGTACAAGTGATTTCTATCAAGGCAGTGAAAGGATTTGAGACAGGAGGGTGACTTAGTCTCAGCCAGATTGAGAAATTGGCCAAACGACCCTAGTTCTTGTGGGTGCAGGGCATCTTGGCCCTAAAGATGGATCCTATGGGTAGTTTCAATGAGAAATGCAAGAAATTTTAAAGTGGTGCTTCCTGAGAATAAGGACATGGTACTTACTTTGAGCTGAGGGTGAAACCAGGCATCAGTAAGATTGGACGAGGCCTGGCTAAGAGGCCTTAAGCCTCCCTCCCGCGCTCTTGAGGACACCTTCCTAACAGACGCTGCAGAGGCAGGGCCCCAGCATGGTGCCCTGGGTGCTGGGGGCCCTGGGCAGCAGGTCAGCCCTCCGGCCTTCCTTCTTCCTCTCCCTGGGTTGGCATCGCTAGACTAGGGCCCCACAGTAGGAGAGTGCTTCCCAAACAGCGTGTGGGGAGCATTTTAAAAATTTTTCCAATGTCCAGTCCATTGCGGATGATACTCTGTAACCCACGGTAAAAAGGATTTACTAGAAAAGTAAAATGGAAGAGACATGTAACGTTTACTTATTTTTGAGACAGAGAGAGAGACAGAGCATGAACAGGGGAGGGTCAGAGATAGAGGGAGACACAGAATCTGAAACAGGCTTCAGGCTCTGAGCTGTCAGCACAGAGCCCGACAGGGGGCTCGAACTCACAGACTCTGAGATCATGACCTGAGTCGAAGTCGGACGCTTAACCGACTGAGCCACCCAGGCCCCCCAAAAGAGACATGTAAAAAGACAAGCTCAAATTATTTACTAGTATAATCCATAGACATGAAACCCCTATGTCAAATTGCAGTAAGTGTCTATAAATGCCACTCAAATTTTGTTCTTAAAATAGTAATACTGTAAGCAGAAGGGCTTTAGAACCCAGATCAATTTTATCTTCCTTTGACCCTCTTTTATTTCTTGTCTCCTCTGTTCCAGCTTCCCATGCCACAGCTTAACAAGTCAGTTTATTAGGCACCATTTGCCTGTGCACCGCCCCCCGCCCAACCCCGCCTGTGGTGTTTTACAAACATCGAGGCTCTAACCCGCACAGGATGGAGATGAAGGGAGCA
The DNA here is from genome assembly GCF_018350195.1 of Panthera tigris. Taxonomy (NCBI): domain Eukaryota; kingdom Metazoa; phylum Chordata; class Mammalia; order Carnivora; family Felidae; genus Panthera; species Panthera tigris. The sequence goes on from NC_056675.1 coordinate 18,808,582, forward strand.
CGCTAAGAAACATGGCTGTCTTTGCTTTGACATTTATCTGCCCATTTCCTGACCCCAGAATACTTTCCAGAGGGTCTCCCAATTTTGAGTTTCAGCCGAATTCTGAGTAGCTTTCACTTAGCCAGGAAAAGACACATTTCTAAGAGGGACATTTAGATCCCATGTTTTGATGTAAAATATTTTTCTTTCATAGGTAGAAGTAGGGGGCGTTGCGTTTTCCTTAAGGTAGTTGATCCAACCATTAGATAGATTGTGCTTATTTTGGTTCAAATGGCTTTAAAAAAAAAAAGGAAGAGAATTTTAAAGTCATTACTTCTCCCATAAGGTCTCTGGATAACCTAAACCGCTACCCCTGAAGAAGGGCAGAAGGGTTGCGTTTTGTCCTCCTGGTGTGGTGAACTTTGCAAGGCTTATTTCCATCATCACTGAGTCATGGCTTGTCTCTGTCTCTCTCTCAGGATATTTTGCTCGCGTCCATGGCGTCCGTCAGCTTATAAAGGCATTTCTAGGGAAGACAGAATGTCCCTGTCAGGTTCTAAATCTTGGGGCTGGGATGGATACCACCTTCTGGAGACTAAAGGTAAATTAAAAAATACCGCCCCCTTGTTTCCCCAATTGTTTAATTTTGTGAAGGTTCCCAGCGGGTTCAAAAATGTCAGGGGCGCCCTGGCGACTCTGTCGGTTGAGCACCCGACCCTTGATTGCGGTTCAGGTCATGATCTCTCGGTTTGTGGGTTCAGGCCCCGCATTGGGCTCTGTGCTGACGGCACAGAGGCTGCTTGGGATTCTCTCTCTCACTCTCCCTCTCTCTCTGCCCTTCCCCATCTCTCTCGCAAAATAAGTAAATAAACATTTTTTTAAATGTTAGAAATATATTCAAAAGGAATGCGGTGACTGCCTGTCTCGCGTCCCTGTCCCCATCTGCTTGCACCTGCTGTGCAACCACTGTCAGCCACGTACGTGATGTCACCAGGGCCCTAGATATGTGCCTTGCTTCTTAGCTCCTGCTGTCACAAACAGGGCTTTTGATCCAAATCCTCGTATACATTCTCTGCGTGTGTGCGAGAGCCCTGCCAGTGGAGTAGCTGAGACCAGGGGCCCATGCATTTGCCGTTTTGACGACAACAAAAGACTTTACTGTCGTCGTGACGGTGTCTTCAGTATAGCTTGGAGATTTGCAAGGCTGGGTGATGGTAACATGACACAAAGCCCTTTAAAGTTTAGTTATTCATTTTGAGAGAGAGAGAGAGACAGAATCCTAAGTGGGGCTTAGATGCGGGGCCTATCCCACGGAGCACGAGACCGTGACCCAAGCCGAAATCAAGAGTCCGAGCCCAACTGCCTGAGCCATCCAGGTGCCCCTCCATTCTCTGATTTGGTCCCTCACCTCCTTCGTTAGGGTTCAAGAGCAGATATAATTACACTCACTCACAGAAGAGGAAATGGGTCCAGTTAGTGGCAGAATCAGGACCACAGGCCTGTTCTTTGATTCCGGGCTGGAATTGTAGCACCAAACCTTTTCTCTACAACGATCTCACTGATTTGCTTTCATTGCTTTCTCTACGCAATCTCACTGATTGCGTTTTCTTTTTTGTAGGTTTGTACAGATCTCTCTTGGTTCTTCTGTCAGGTCGGTCATGTGGCAGTCATGGGTACGTGCATTTCCCCAGATTCTTGCAGAAGTACACCAAGATAAACTAGAGTGTGTGGGCCTAATGCGACCTGAGTGTGTATTTTGTCCCTCATCAGCTCACCCGATGAGGTCTTTGGTCATCGGTGCCCCCAGCCTCTCTCTCACTGAGGCGAGAAATCAGTGGCCTCAGCACAGCCTTAGTATCAACCGGTTGCCTCTGCATTCTTCATTCAGGAGAAGATAGCTAACGTTTCTGAAGGGCGTGCACATCCGTGACCTCGGGAATGAACATGAGAGCTCTGCAGGTGGGGGGTGGGTTACCCAGACGGGGCAAGGCGGGCTCCGAGAGCTCGTGGCGTCCCCAGGTCGGACAGCCAGTGGCGCTGGAGCATGGAACAAACAACGGACTGCAGTTCGTCCACGTCCAGATTCCCTCCTTGTTCTCTCCAGAGAGCCCTGCGGCTGCTCGGGGGGTGGCGGGGGGGGGGGGGGCTCTTTGCTATAGGTCGGCGGTGCCTCTGGGCCTCAGAGAGCACAGCGTGGTGGAAGGAACTGGAAGAGAATGCGGTGGCAGAATGTGTGCGGTGTGAACAGAAGCCACGGGAGAAACTCCTCCTTTGGGCTTGACACCCTTTTCAACGTGGTCCCGTGGTTTGGTCTCTCCCCCCGCCGTGTAGGTGGGTTAATCGTTACTAAATCTGCGATTTTTATTTCTGAGCAAGGTACACTGAAGCTCATGTGCCCCTTCCGAGGAAAAGGTCATCTGTCAGCAGTGAGGAAGGAGAATAGTGCAGGGTCTGAAAAATTTGGTGGAGTTTTTTCGTTTTGATAATGACATCAGTCTAAAGGGTTTTAAAAAACCTAAGTTTCTTTTTAGAAAACTGATGCTTGTTTGCTCTGTGGAGCAGGAGCTGAACGGGCCAAATTTAGGCTGCCACCTATGTTGGTAAATAAAGTTTTACTGCAACACAGCCAACTCCCAGTTCCTTCCATCTTCCCTATGGCTGCTTTAGCCCTACGGCAGCAGAGTGGAGAAGTCACAGCAGAGACCGTCTGGCCTGCAAAGGCTAGAGTACTGGCTGTTTACAGCAAGTTCGCTGAGGCCTGTTTTTGAGCTCTGTGTGCTTCTGTAAAAGAGGAGGGGAGATCTCGTCGGCTAGTCTTGTTGTCCGGTGCACCTTCCACCTGGGAGGGTCCCCTGGCTGCACCAGCAGAGGCTTGGCTGTGGGTCACAGGCTTTTTGCTGCCGCTGGTGTGTGAGCTCGTTCTGTATGACGTCAGGCCCCAAGACCAGTCGAAGGGACAGTTGAAGGCTCCCACCTTCAAGCAGCGGGTGAGAGTAGGCTGCAGGAAAGCCAGTACAACCCCAGACAAAGAATAAAGGGTGAGTGAAACCCTTTAAAGGACCTCAGCTTCTTGGTGTCTCTTGAATCCTATTTCCACACGGCCAGAGGATCAAGGACACAGGGGGTCAGTCTCAATATGGCAGCCTGTGCAGCGGTCGGCCACGTTGGATCTCCTTTGAGCCTACGGGATACTCTTCCTCACGGTTGTCCCCGGCTGCCCTCCGGTAGCTACGCACGGTCCCGGTTGCCTTCCGTGCCTCCTGTGACGTGGAGCTACTGGCGAGTGGAGTGGAGTGTCGGAAGGGCTCGGGGAATCCCAGAATAAAAAGTTGAAGCGTCATGTCCCACAGCCATTTGTTGCCCCTTCCCCAAAGGCAAGAAAGAAGATGTCTGTTCCTTAAAAGCTCCAGGTGTGCCTTTTGGAAGCTTTCCCTCCATGGTGACCCCTTAATCGGCATTCTTAAGAGGGCAAGTAGCTGATGAGTGGGAAAGCTTTTTAGAAAGTCAGAAGTCCTAGACGAGCTATAGGATCGTATGCTGTCCTGCATTTGCTTTTGTTCTCCAGGCCTTCTAGAATTTTAGCGTGTCCTTAACTTCATATCGTGTGAGCGAAATCCTTAGAGGGTGTTCTGGAATTTCCTAGCAAAAGTCATCTTCTGGTATGCTCTAAACGTTTCCTCCAAATATCTTCGGACAGCTTTTTACCAGGCCCTGCCCTATACACGGGCAGGGGGGCGCGGCAGCACCAAGAGAGAACGGTTGAGATCGGTGAGCGTGTCTCTTCTGATGGGTCAGGAGACTGTCTTTGTCTCTGTCTTCCTGTCTCCCCCTTCCTCCCTCCCCCTTTGTCCCCCAGACCAGATCCCCTGAGATTTTCCAAGGGCTGAGGGGTAGCTGGCTCTCCCAGTTCTGACACTTGCCCTTAGGGTCACCTCCTACTGGAAAATGCTTGCTTGTGATTGCTGCCCCCCCGCCCGTCATGCTGTCGTGGGGGGCCGGCTCCCTCTCGGTCCCTGCTGTCCATCACTCGTTACTGTGCACATAAATGGTGTGCAAGCTGGGGAGGGGCACAGAGACAGGGAGACACAGAATCTGAAGCAAGCTCTGGGCTCTGAGCTGTCAGCACAGAGCTCAACGCAGGGCTCAAACTCACGAGCTGTGTGCGAGATCATGACCTGAGCTGAACGAAGTTGGATGCTCAACCGACTGACCACCCAGGCGCCCCACATAGTGTGCATTTGAGATGCGCTATGGCATCTGACGCTGTGCAGCCACAGAATACAACCTGGCTTGTTAGGACACCAAGTCAAATAAGAGCAGGTGGGCTCTCACTTAAGCCTAGAGGAGGTTTCTGGGGTGAAAGATGGGTGTATGGTGGTTGCGATACTGAAATCGGCTCTCGGATGTCTAATTTTTTGCACATTCTGGAGGAGAGCAGAGTATCACATAAATGTTCCTGGACGTCAGGTCTGAGTAGGAATCGGTTTGTTTAGTTGTCTGTGATTAATAATGGTTAAAATTTTTAATTGAGTGAGCAGAAGCAGGAAATGAGAGATGGCTTGGAAAACACTGGAATGTTTGGAAACATATCGCTAGCCTATCTTTGGCGGTTTCTACGTCTTGAGTGTTTCATGATCAGTTTGTGACTTGACGTCAGATTCGGAGAGTAACGCTCACTGACCTACTCTGAGAGCTGATCCACTGAATTTTTCATGTGTGTGCCTAGGGTCAGACGTGATTAAGCAGCAGGCCCTCTGGAGTCGCCCTTGCTTTGAGCAGTAGCGGTACCTACTGGCCATTTCGGTAGTGGGTGTTTGCGTTTTTTCAGTAACTAAGCTACTTGACTCATTTCTCTCTCTTTCCCATCTTCCCATAGATACAAGCCTTTCTTGTTACAACCCATTATAGAATGACATTCAGAGGACACACTGCAAATTGGCAACTAAGTAATACAGTATGGGCTACCTCTCTGCTTTTCTTCCCCTTTCTTTTTAAAGATGGTGTGTGTGTGTGTGTGTGTGTGTGTGTGTGTGAGCGTGCACGTCTGAGTCTGCGCGTGTGTGCACATGACGTCATAGAGTGTATACTTCTGCATCACATCTACTGTGAAGGAACTTGAAACAATTGTTTATATGGCCCCTCTTATATGTCCATAGGTCCCAATCTGAAATCTTTTGAAAAACATTTCAGTGAGTTGCAAACATTTCAAATATAGGAGCTTTTTCCCGAAAATCTTTCCTTGGAAAAATCCAGTCCGGCAGCCTCAGACCCTGACTCCTACATGGCTGCTTCGTTGAGAGGGAATGCACATCCCCACCACTGTTGTCTCGTACCTGACCCGCTTCACCTGTTACGTTAGGTCCTTGGCCCCGGGGCTCAGTTTTTCCCCGTAAGTTTTCAGTATGAGTGTTTCCAACAACTCTTTCCTCCCTTCTAAGCCTTTAAAACTAAGATCACAAACACTCTTCCAGAATGTTCCATCGTGTTCAGTGTGTGTCTGACAGAGAAGTTCAAGGGGCTTATTAACAATTCAGGTCAGAAAACATGCTCAGAGAGGATGGCCTTAGATGGTGGGCACAGATAACACAGGAAACGTCAGGCAACTAGACAGGCCTCTACACCAGCACAGTGCCCTCGTCACGCTCCTAGTGAACAGACTCCCACAGAAACTAATATCTCCTCCATCCTTTGTTTCCCTCGTACCAATTTTAAGTAGAACCTCCTCAGGCTTTGCCACTGGCTGGCACATCTGCTTTCTCTACATCGTAGCCGTCATACTTTTCTGTATATTTGGTTAATATTTGCGTCAGAAGGATTAGCTGTAACGAAAGGGTTAGTTAGCACTTTGCATTGCCTTCGACCCATCAGTGTAGAAGCATGTGAAGTAGAAAGTAAAGACCCTGCGTAATCTCTCCCCCCACCACGATAACCACTGTGCAGGGTGTTTTCTCCTGTGGATGGACAGTGTACCTAGAGGCAGGTAAATATCACGCGTAAGAAAATACACATGTAAATAGAATCCCGTGCCCGGCCCGCAAAAGGTTCAGTAAATTTTTGGTGAAGGAATGTATGCATATATTGAATAAATAAATATATATGATGTAGATCAACATGTATTTGTTGAAAGAGTGAATCTATACTTCTATAAATAAATAAATACAGTTATATGTATAATTTTAGTAAAGCGAATAATTTACACGTACTGTTTTGAAACTTGTTCTTCGTGCATCCTAGTGAATCACGGCTGTCTTCATGTTGCCAGATTAGATCTACCTCGTTATTTCTGGTGACTTTGTAGTACTCCTCTGCATGGAAATTCCATTTTACTTAACGTATTCGCTACTGATGTTCCTTTAGATTGCCGCCTTCTTTATGGTTTCCTGTGAGACAGTTTTGTAGAAAGCCTAGTTATATGTGCATATTCGCAGGAATTGCCAGTTCAAAAAATTGTACCTTATGAATTCTAATAGCTACTGCCAAGCCGTGCTTCAAGACCCTTTTGACTAATTTGTATTTTCACCAGAGTAGATGCGGGTTCCCTTTCCCTACACCCTCGCTAACACTGGCTACTACCATTTTAAAAAATTCCTGCCAGTCTGCCAAATCTATGAATTAAAAATTTTTTTGTAACTTTGTTTTAAATTTTTTATAACTTTGAACGTGCTAGTGAAACGGAGTACCCTTCCTTCCTTCTGTTGGCCTGTGGGATTTCTTGTAAATTTCCTCTGCTCATATATTTTCCAGTTGCATTGTTTCATTTCCTTTTCAATTTATAGGAATCCTTTACAACATAAAGCAATGTTCTTTGATATAAATCCCTCGTCAACTGTTGATTGGCAGATTTCTTTCTTAGCCTTTCACTTGGTTTTTAACTCTGGGTTTGTGTCTTGTGTGGGCAAATTTTCTAGTCCTGTCCTTGATAGTTTTTGATGTTGCCATCATTCTGGGAGAGGGACAGTTGAAATAAAAATTAATGAAAATACAAATGGGAGTGAAAATTTGAGAAAAGTGATAGGCGATGATAACACTGACACATTTTCATTGAAAAATTGCCCTATTTCATTAAACCTTTGAGGCTGTGATTGCAAGAATCACACTATCTATTTACCGTCAGGAAAGAAAAGGTGCTGATAAGTTAAACCGAAACGTTATTGACTGATGCATCCTCATTTCAGAAATGTCAAACTGAGAAAAAATACGCATCTTGAAATTGATCATTTCTTAAAGCTGAAATATGCACGAGGTGAAACTTAAAAGTATATAAATGGGCACACAATGAAAAGTCAGTCCGAATGAGTAAATCAAGGGGGACGTCTGGGTGGCTCAGTCAGTCAAATGGCCAAGTCGTGATTTGGGCTCAGGTCAGGATCTCACAGTTCATGAGTTTGAGCCCTGCACTGGACTCTGTGTTATTAGCACAGAGCCTGCTTGGGATTCTTTCTCTCCCCCTTTCTCCACCCTTCCCCCGCTCTCCCTCCCCCCACCCCGGCATCTCTCAAAATAAATAAGTAAATGAACTTCCATGTACCCATCACTGAACTTTTAACTGTGGCCAATTTCATCCGTACCAGTGGTTCTAAAAGTGTAGTCCTGGACTAGTGACATCACCACTGCGAAGCATTTGTTGGAAATACAGATGTCTAGCTTTTGAAAGAATCTGACAAAATGTCTACTTCTGCAAGATCTGCTACATCAGAAACTCGGGGGGTAGAAGCCATCAGTCTGTTTTAACAAGCCCGCCAGGTGATTCTGATGACTGCCAAAGCTCGAGAACCACTATAGAAACCATGCTGTCCGATCTCTGTGGGAGTATTTTCAAGCAAATGTTATCATTGTATTTGTAAATACTTTAGAAGCTATTTTCTTTTAAACATAGTATCTCACAAATTGGCACGACATTTAGAGAGTGGCCAGCCGATCGGTACCGATACTTAAATATTTTACCCTTTGACCTCCTAATTCTACTCCTAGAGACCTACTTAACTGGACAGGTGCTTCATGAGGTCTATACAAAGATGCTCATCGCAGTGCCTCAGATGGAGAAAATTTGGAGATTCCACAGGCCTAATCGTGAGGGCTTGGCTGAGTAAGTTGTTTTATCCACTGATGGAATGCTAGGAAATCATTACAGACGATGATGTCATTGATATTACTGTTAAGTAGGAAAAGCAGTTTTCAAAAGAAGAATTGGCCCTCTTTTCTTTTTCCTGTGTGATGTGTGTGTACGTATTTGTGTGACAGAAAATGTGCTTATGTTGTGTGTATGGGTTTATGTTGTATGTATAGAAGACTGCAATATTCTATACCAAAACATTTAATAGTTGGAAGATGTGATTTTCATTCATTCCACCCTCCTCCTACCTGATTTTCTTTTTCCTTTTTGCCGTGGGACATGTATTTCTGTAATGGAGAAAAAATAATTGAATTTTGAAAAGAAATCCATTGAAATGATCACCTCTGGATGAATTTCTGTTGAAATGATAATCTCTTCTTGGCTTTCCAAATGGACACCTGTTGGATTCAAAGAGCTATGCCATTATTGGAGCAGATCTCCGAGATTCACCTGAACTCGAAGAGAAGCTAAAGAAATGTAACGTGAATCCACAGTGAGATCTTGTTTTAACCTCTTACGCGTTTGTGATTTCATGCGAATGCGAAATAAGGTCAGCTGAAAGTGCACCATGATACCCGTGTTCCGTTTTTAATTCTGAGATGTTTATCATTTCATTGCTATGAGGGAGGTTTTCTAAGTCTTTGAGAAGCAATGTTTCTCCTGTTTTCACATCAGAATCACGTGTATTGCTTTTATAACATACTGATGCCTGATACCATAAAGTTTGAGAGAAGATAATTATATGTATAGAAACCTATAACTGCAGGGCGCCTGGGTGGCTCAGTTGGTTAAGCGTCCAACTCTTGATTTCCGCTCAGGTCATGATCTCACGGTTGGGGAGATCGAGCCCCATGTCAGGCTTTGCACGGAGAGCTTGGAGATGATATTAAGTATGGATGTGAAAGCAGTTGAACGGAAATTGGCGCATAAGCTATAATCTGTAGATTATTACAGTTGCAGTGGTAACCAGCAGCAACCCGCTCGAATGTAGAAACACGCCATTTGGGCAAATGTGCTAAATAGCCAGGGAAATAATCACTTACAAATGAGGAGAGCTCTTGGGATGCCTGCGTGGCTCAATTGGTTAAGCATCCAAGTTCTGATTTTGGCTCAGGTCGTGATCTCCTGGTTCATGAGATTGAGCCTCACATTGGGCTCTGTGCTGACACAGCCTGCTTGGGATTCTCCCTCCCTCTCTCTCTGCTCCTCCCCTGCTTGCCCTCTGTCTCTCTCAAAATAAGTAAATACACTTAAAAAAAAATTAATCAGGGGAGCTCTTGATAGGCAAGTTTGTCTCACTCTTGGAGATCTACAAAATGGATAAGGAACAGCGGCTATCACAAGTATTAGAATTACATTCATAATTCTCTGGGGTTCATTTGTGCTCTGTGTTTTCCTCCGTGGGCTGTTTTTGCTTCGCTTAGACTTCTCTTCTGAAAAGTATTAATCCTGTTTTTAATATTGGCGAAGGCTGCCTCTTAAAAATACACTGTAAACGTGTTTAACTTTTCACTTTCAAATAATTCAAATTTGTAAAAAAAAGTTGCAAAAGTTGTACAGGAAATTCCCACGTAGCCTTCTCCACCTGGCTTCCCCCCATGTGGTAATACCGTATGTAATAGTCGGTGCCTTTTGCATTAAAAAGGTTTTTGGAGGGGCACCTGGGTAGCTCAGTCGGTTAAGCATCCGACTTCAGCTCAGTTCATGATCTCATGGTTCATAGGTTCGAGCCCTGCATCAGGCTCTGTGCTGACAGCTTGGAGCCTGGAGGCCTGGAGCCTGCTTCAGATCTGTGTCTCCCTCTCTCTCTGCCCCTCCCCGGCTTGTGCTCTGTCTCTCAAAAATAAATAAACATTTAAAAAATTTTTTAAATAAATTAAAACGTTTTTGGAACTGTTTTTCTCTAATTACCAACCTATTGAGGTTTTGAAACTTTTTTTTCCACTCACTTTTTCTAATCGTTCCTACTGATATAATCTGGGGGTTTAGACTTAGGTTAAAAAAAATTGCTTACTTTAAACTTCCTTTTAATGTTTTTCTTTCTGATTTTCAACTTCATCTGCAACTTGGACTTCATTGTCTATCCTCTGGATTTAGTTCTCTCATTCTTTGTACCATGACCCAGTTGGGTCCAGAGAGCATTTGTAGATATATGCATACATATGTGTGTGTGTATTTGTATACACATACATATATTCTTATTTTGGAGAGAGAGAAAGAGAGGATGTGCAAGTCAGGGAGAGGGGTAGAGGAAACGAGAGAGAGAGATAAGATCCCAAGCAGGCTGCATGCTCAGCATGGAGCGCAACACAGGGCTCAATCCCATAACCCTGGGATCATGACCTGAGCCGAAATCAAGAGTCAGATGCTCAACTGACCGAGGTACCCAGGCGCACCTGGATATATATTTTTAATTTCTTTTAGTGTTTATTTATTTTTGAGAGAGAGTGTGAGCACGAGCCGGGGAGGAGCAGAGAGAAAGGGAGACACCGACTCCGAAGCAGGCCCCAGGCTCGGAGCCGTGAGCAGAGCCCGATGTGGGGCTCGAAGCCATGGACTGTGAGATTATGACTTGAGCTGAAGTTGGATGCTTAACCGACTGAGCCACCCAGGCACCCCTGGATGTATATTTTTAAGTCACTTGAGTTATACAACATTTCCTTGTCAAAAAAAGAAAAAAAAGAAAAAAGGAAATCCTGATGAACAGTAGCAGTGGATGGTCGGGACTGTCAGCTCAAAGCCAGCAGCACTTGTGGGTAGCCTTTCTCTCTAGCGATCATGAGTCCAGGCACTGAGTCTAACTGCATGGGTTACATTCTGACACTAACGTACACGATGTTCTTTTCAGCACATCTCTTGGGTATTTTCAGTTCAGACAATTTACTTGTTTTGAAATTCCCCGCCAATAAAAACGGGCAAAAGTAACCTACTTGCTGTGTGAGAAAAATAGCAACCAGCCGTGAGGAACAGCAGCGTAAAGGGGCAGAGAAGGAGGAGGATCCAGTAAAGGAGTCAGAAGGAGCCGGAATAAATCAGCAGAGCTCACATGATTTAGGGCTGCCTGTGTTCCCTTCCAACTGTAAAGCGTTTAGAGATTTCTGTAGGAGTTTATTGCTTTTCCTGTTTCGTAATTTGTTCGTTACTTCGGGTCTGGTAACTCAGACCGCATGCTAATGTGTCATTGGCTGAAGACTGTTCGTGTTGTTTTTAATTCTTGATGATAAAAGTTTGTGTAAGAAGAATTAGATTCCGTTAAAGGCATAGCAGTATTTCTGCATTTTATCAGTCAGCTTTTGATGTGTACCAAAATCTCTGCAGCCTCAGCGGTCTCGAACAACTCACAATTCAGAGCAGTTCACAAGTTGCTCAGGATTGTGTGAGGGGACCATTTGGACGGGGCTTAGCTGGGTGGTTCTTCCACTGGAGCCAGCTGCAGCTGAGGTCCCCTCGGGTTCACTCCTGTAGCTGAGGTCCCCTGGGGTTCCCTCCTATGTGGATGCCTCATTCTCAGGCACAGGGCCTCCCCTCCGATAGCAAGCCAGCTTGGGTTCATTGCCACACGGGTTCAGACTTCCTAGCAAGAGGGCAAGGGCCAACGTGCAAGTGATTTTCAGCTTCCGCTTGCGTCGTGTTTGCTACTGTTGTATTGGCCACAGCAAGTCACGGGCCTAACCCAGATTCCAGGGGAAGGGAACTAGACTGCCTCGGAGCAAGGGGTCTGCAGGGCCACCTCGTCACCATGTGCGGGCATGCCGGGGGAGAATTTGTAGCAAGCCAGACAAAACCTTGCTCAGTGCTCACGTTGTTACGGTCTGAAACTTTGGGTCACGACGGGGCTCTCCACCTCTTACCGCCCTGATAGTTGACGTGCTATCCGGGGCTTCTCCTCTTCCTGCGGTGTGCACCCCAGGGTTTTCCTGCCCTGCCAGCACTATCCGTGGCTGCCGTTAGAGTCCCGATTTGATGAATACATACTTATGTGCCTTTTTTCTTCTCTGAAGATTGTCAGCACTGCTGATAACGGAACGCGTGCTGGTTTACATGACTCCGGAGCAGTCGGCCAACCTTCTCAAGTGGGCAGCTAACAGTGTTGAGACAGCTATGTTCATAAACTACCAACAGGTAAAAGGAAGCTCAAGACCTTTGCGTGCTGTATGCGTTCACGTGGTGGCTAACCCTCTCTGAGCAACGTCAGTATAAATTTCCACTCACTCTTTTCCTTCCGCCTCTGGCCACACACACATCTCCTTTTTAAATCGATTCTAGCAATTCCCAGCGTTCCTGATTTCTTAACTTCCTGCAAACTCGCAGCCAGGGTTTTTGGAACTTCTCTCTTGGCCTTTACAAAAACTTTGTAAAGTTCACATTTTACCGTTGTATTAATTATAGAGTCATAGATCGTGATGGAAGGAATTTTGGCTAACATATGGGTGTCAGGGTAGCGAACCCCGATTCCTTCCGAGGCAGGCAGCTGATGCAGTGGAGGAAGTTGGCCAGGTGTAAGGCAGACAGGAGTGCTGGGGACTCTGGTGAACCAAAGTTCACCCCTGCTCAGTGCCACCTCGTTGTTCCCATGTGGACATGGGAGCCTGGAGTTGAGAACCCCCAATTTTCCAGGAGAAGCTACAGTGTAGAATTTTAATGTAAAATTCCTAATTTGTAAGATCCCCGAGTTTGGCCCGCTGGTTGCCTGTTTTTCTCTTCTGATGTGGTGGGAAGGGTTCTGTTTTAGAGCTTTGGAATTATTCAGCGTGGGTCCGAGTCCTGGCCCTGGCTCTTACGATTGGCCGGGTGCCCTTAGGCAGAATGGTAGGGTGGTTGGGAGTCCATGCTCTGGAGGTAGATTGCCTAGCTGTGTGACCTGGACAAGTTTCCTAACCTCTCCGTGCTGTCTCTTTATCAGGAAAATGAGAATAATAACAGTCCCGACGTTAATAGGGTGTAGTGAGGAGTAAGCGAGTTAATTTGTACAAGAGCATTTTCAGGATTGCCCGGCTGCTGAGCAGGTTATTAGCTGTTTTTGGATCTTTCTGAGCCCCAGGTCCTTGTTTTTGATTTTGATTTGTTTTTTAAGTTCTCTACTTATTTTGAGAGAGAGCATGAGCAGGGAAGGAGCAGGGTGGGGGTGGTCCTTGTTTTTGATTTTGATTTGTTTTTTAAGTTCTCTACTTATTTTGAGAGAGAGCATGAGCAGGGAAGGAGCAGGGTGGGGGTGGGGGTGGGTGGAGAGAATCCCAGGCTCTGCGCTGGCAGCCTGGAGCCTGACGCGGGGCTTGATCCCACAAACTGAGATCATGACTTGAGCCGAAATAAGGGTTGGATGGACGCTCAAGTAACTGAACCACCCCGGTGCCCCCGCCAGGGCTTTGTTTATAAAGGGATAACTTCTCTGGGCTATTATGGAAGTTCATGAGATGATGTGTAGCGGGGGGCGCACGTGACTGAATACATGGCGGCTAATTTTATTGCTTATTTCATTTTAACTTTATTGATTTTATTTTTTTCATCTCATTTTATTTTATTTTTTTTTTAATTTTTTTTCAATGTTTTTATTTATTTTTGGGACAGAGAGAGACAAAGCATGAACGGGGGAGGGGCAGAGAGAGAGGGAGACACAGAATCGGAAACAGGCTCCAGGCTCCGAGCCATCAGCCCAGAGCCCGACGCGGGGCTCGAACTCACGGACCGCGAGATCGTGACCTGGCTGAAGTCGGACGCTTAACCGACTGCGCCACCCAGGCGCCCCTCATCTCATTTTATTTTTAAATTCCATTACGGATGAGAGCAGTAAAGGCTTTGCCCCGTGTCACATAATTATGGACAGATCTAAGGCTACACCTTGGTTGACTTTCTCACCCCTTCATGCTCCAGGCCACATTCCCGTAGAGGTGGTTCTCAGTTGAGTTTTCTTCCTTCCTTCTGTGTAACTGGGGGCATTCCTCAGACTCAGTCTTCAGTCCTGGTGAGTGGATATAATGGTAGCTGGCCTCATCTGGCTTCTGTAAGTCCTGGGAATCTGTCTTTGCTTGCAGGATACCAGGACTGGGGAAAATGAATTCTGCTTGCTTTCCTTTTTAAATTTATCTTATTTTTTTAGCGTTTGTTTATTTTTGAGAGAGAGAGAGAGAGGGCGCGAGCACGGCAGGGATAGAGAGAGAGGGAGACACAGGATCTGAAACAGGCTCCAGGCTCTGAACCGTCAGCACAGAGCCCGACGCGGGGCTCAAACTCACGAACTGTGAGATCGTGACCTGAGCCGAAGTCGGCCGCTTAACCGACTGAGCCACATAGGTGCCCCTGAATTCTGCTTTGTTTTCACACATTGTGGGTGTTCACCCTGCTCTGTTCACCTTGTTTCATTCGTGCGTTCTCTTATTCAACATCATATAGCAATGGTGGATGAAGTGAATCTTGACCATGGACCCAGTCACTTGGGAGCAAGCCTGGGGATGTGTCCGTTTTCACTGAATTCTGCAATTTCCTAACAAATGCAAACCATCAGCCTCCTCAGGTGTACTAATTGCTCACATGCCTTCCATGATTTCCTAATCAGTATTTTAAAATGACAAAAACCACATGAATGATGAAAAAAACTTTTTTTTAATATTTATTTATTTTTTAGAGAGAGAGCAAGCAGGGGAGGGGTAGAGAGACAGACAGGATCCCAAGCAGGTTCCATGCTGTGAGCACAGAGCCCAGTGTGGGGCTCAAACCCACAAACTGTGAGATCATGACCTGAGCCAAAAATCAAGAGTCGGTCGCTTACCGACCGAGGCACCCTGAGTGATGCAAATTTCAGTACTGATATAATAAGGGTAGCGAACTTGTAGAAGTTGCTTGCTATATAGCAGGCACCTTCCATGAGTGTGACCTGTATTAACCTACTTGTCACATAACCAGGGTGTGGCGGGTGTGGCCGGTGAGGGGACCGAAGCACAGAGGGATTGGACAGCTTGCTGCCCACGGCCGCACGGCCTCACGGCTGGTAAGTTTCAGGCCAGGATTCAGACCCAGGCAGGAAGACGACGGAGCACGTGCTCACAGGCACCCAGTGTGACCATTCATGCCACGTAACCCTCACACGTCCACCGACAGAGAGTGATGCTGCTTCTTGCCTGCCACCGTTGTCACAGGAGCTCTGGGAATCATTTCGTATAGTAAACTGTTGACGTTTGGGGACAAAGTAATAATAGTGCGCGGTGTATTATGTATGTTTTGTGACATTTGTGCGTATAGATACGTTAATGGTTTTTTTGAAGTGGTAAATGGGGGGCACATGGGTGGCTCAGTCAGCTAAGCATCTGGTTTTGGCTCAGGTCATGATCTCACGGCTCATGAGTTCGAGCCCCACGTCGAGCTCTGGGCTCACAGCTCGGAGCCTGGAGCCTGCTTCGCATTCTGGGGTTCCCTCTCTCTCTGCCCCTCCCCTCGTTCATGCTCTGTCTCTCTCAAAAATGAATAAACATTGTAAGAAGGAGGTTTTAAATAGTTTCTCATTAGATAAGTAACACCACATGCAAAACTTCAAAAAAAAAAAATCAAATAGTACAAAAGGATATGCAGGGAAAGGTAAGTCTCTCTTCTACCCCGGACCTTAGTGAGTCCTCCAACCTGGGAAGCAACACTGCCAGATTCCAGAATTATTCTGCGCATATATAAATGTAGATAGAGATTTTTTTTTCTTAAGGGCAGACAGGAGCATGTTATGCACAGCCCTCTGTACTGTACTTTTCGAGAGTCTGTTATCTGAGAATCATTCCACATCTGTATCTGTGTCTGTGTGTCTACGTCTGTACCTACATCTACTTGGATGTCCTCTTGCTGTTTTCATGGCAATGTAATATTTCATTAAACGACCATGCCACAACTGCTTTAACCCCAGCGGATGGGCATGTGAGTCCTTTCCGTCATAGGTCCCGTTACACATCACGCTGCGGAGTAAACCCTCTTGCACCTGGCGTGCACGTGGGAGTCTACCTGTGGAGCAGCCGCTCAGTGGTCTGACCGGCTCCCGGGCCGAGCGCACACCGCCCGGTTGCCCCGCAGGGGGCGGCAGCACACGACGCTTTCGTCAGCCCCGCGTGCCGGGCCCGCACCCGACTCCGTTGACTGCACTGGGTATTAGCAAACATCAGCCTTGACGACTCAGAAACAGAATACTGTTGTCTGATTTTGCGTATTCGAGAAGCCCTTCTGGCATCGCCCAGCCTCCTCTTTCCCTTCCCAGGTGAACATGGACGACCGACCGGTTCGGACAGCTCGTGATCGAAAACCTGCGGAGGCGACAGTGTGACCTGGCGGGAGTGGAGACCTGCAAGCCGTGAGAGTCACAGGTCGGAGAGCAGGGCGGGGACATCCTTTGGTACCCTTAACCCCCCAGGGAAGGGCACACTCCCTTCTCAGATCAGAGAATGTGAGAAGCCCTGTCGCGTGCCCACCTGAACGGGCAGCTGGGGTTCCACGTGGGCCGCTGGTTCGTCACGCTAAAGAAGTCCAAGACCTGGGCCGCCATCTTGGTTTGGAAAATACACATTCCCATTTCCCATACCCTATTATTCCAGTTTTTCAGTATGCATATTTGCAAACAACATGAACATAGAGGGAACAGTAGGACGAAAACCCACGTCCCATCAGCCAACTTTGGTGACTCACATCTTTCAATATTGTTTTATTTATCCCCATTTTTTGTCGGTGTTGTCATCGGAATATTTTAAGGCACATCCAGAGAGTATAGCATTACCCCCATAAATACTTCCATGTGAATCTCCTACCAGTAAGCATTTTCTTCCCCCACCCCGGGATAACGGTAACATCATCATTGTACCTCACACAGCAGCCGAAACTCCTCCATAGCACCTACTCCACAGTCCGTGTTTGGATTTCCCCAGTTGTTTAAAAAAAAAAACAGAAAAAAATTCTATAGGTGGTGTGTTTGAAACAGGATCCAAACATGGTCCAAACTTTGCACTTCACACGTCGCTTACATTTCTTAGAATCTGTAATAGAGACTTTAAATATCTTTTATTTATTGTTTTTTAGGTTGTTTGGTTTTTTCTTTTCTTTTTTTTTTTTTTGCTGAAGAGACACCACCCACCCCTGCCCCTATTAAATAGGTGAGATTGTCACATTACCCCTCGAACGCACTCTCGCTCACAGAGAAGTTCCTTCCTTTATTTCACCCACTGTCAACAAACTGCATCATGAGAACTCACTTCTTCTAGCCATTACTAGTTCTCCCACATGTCCATTCCACAGAACCTCACTGTGGGGTGCCTCACGAGGTCCTCATTCTTGGGAAGAGAATATTTCCTTGCAAGACACCACTCAGAACTCTATGAATCGGGAACAGACACAATGGGTGAGCCACTCACACACAAAATATCACTCCTGGTTGCGGCGGGGGGCGGGTGGGAGGCCCGGGAAAAGCTTGGGTCCAGACCCCAGAGGACAATGCTCAGCGGGGTTGGGACAATAGGCGGCGGGGACCCGCGCGGGGGGCGTCCCGGGAGGCCGGCCAGCCCGCTGTTCCCGGGGGCTCGGGTGGCGGCCCCGAGCTGGGCGCCAGGCCGCGGCGTGGCGCAGCTGTCGTCCCTGGCCTGCAGCGGACCCGGCGCCGAGCTGGCGGGCGGGCAGCTGGGCCGGAGCGCGGGGCCCCGCGGGGCAGCCGGCCCGCCCCGGCCTGGGCCCTGACCCTGACCCCCGGTGCCCGGCCCATGCGCTCCCGGCCGGCTGGGCGTGGGTCACTCACCTGCCCGTGGTCTGGTTGACCAGCTGCTTCATGCGGTTGAATGGCAGTGTAAGCGGCGGCCCGCGGGGCTCGGGCCGGGCAGCTTGGGGGACAGCCTGCCGCGGCTACATCGCTTCCGGACCGAGACGGCTGCGGCGGCAGCTGCTGCTGTGGCGGCGGGGTGACGGCGGCTGTGGCGGCTGCTTCTGCGGCTCCCCAGCCGAAGCCCCGCCCTCCCCTCGTTACTTCCAGCAGCGCCGCCTGCTGGGGGCTCATGGGACCGGGCTGGGAGAGGAGCGCCAGGCCCGGCAAGGCGTGCGGCCTGGCCCCCGCCGCCTGAGACCCCTCCGCCCCCCCCCACCCACCCAGGCTGCCCTGCCGAGCGTGCGGAGCCCCGCGTCCTGGCACCGCCGCGGGTCCTGACTCCCGGCCCCGGCTAGGCGGTGCACCAGTGGGAGGGGGCAGCAGGCACCAGCGGCGTGACCCCGAGGTCCTGGCGGCTGGGAACAGCCACACGCATTGGGGGGGGGGGGGGGCGATGCTGGGAGAGGAAGACGGGAGGGGCTAGGGTACCTGGGAGCCTCCGGATGCCCCCTTTAGGATTGTGCCCACGGGTGGGGGTAGACATGTTTCTACCTCCTAGGTGGATGGGTGCTGTCACTGTGTACATTTCATGTTAATTACAAGAAATTGTTACGTGGAAACCACAAGCTGCAGAGCGCTGTGTACTGTGATTGGACTTCACAGGAAAGTCCACAGCCAGGCGCATTTTCCGCTGCAGGTGCTCACATGCACCTGGGGACGGCCTGGGATGGCCCCGGGGCAATGGGGGGAGGGTAAGGGGTGGGAGGTCCTGGGCAGGGGTCGCGCAGACCCTAGCAGCCCCGCGTGCACTGTGGCATTGCCTAGAAACGCCTGATTGTGATTTGATTAGTAGCCTCCCGCAGGCCTCCTTTTGGAGACACTTACTGGGATTGTCCGACTGCGCTGGATGCTTTTTGCCGAGCAGACCAGGTCAGTTCTGTGACCCGCAACGATGTCCTTTTCGTTTGGTGGCCTGGGCCATTCCCTAGAGCAAGTGGGTGGCAGTGTGGCTTCTTTCACTGACCACATCTCTGAGGTCATCAAAGATGTGAGGATGGAGGGAACCGAAAAGGTGGGAGAAGGGCCTGACTCTGACCGAAAAGAGAGTGAAGGGAGTCGGGAAACCTTAAGATGGGAGAATCAGAGACTTAAACGTCTTTGTAGTCATCTGGAAGAGAAGTATGAAGCCTCGGAGCTTCAAATAAAGCGGCAGACTCTTAGCTACCGACATCAGCTACAACAGAAAGAGGCAGAAATGAAACTTCTTAAAGCGAGACAGATAGGGCTCAAGAACCAGTTGCTGAAGCTCCAATCAGCCCTTCGATCAACCACAGCGTCACCTTCCTTGGGTTACCGTATCAACTACTTTGCTTCAGCTTCCCCGGGGGATGACCTGGACTTTGCTGACCTCATTTGGTCACAACAAGAAATAAGCAGACTGTCAAATGAAGTCTTAAGACTGGAGGCTGAAGTTAGCTATTGGAAGCATTTTTCCCAGACTTCAGCACCGGGAGCGAATAGCGACGAGCAAAATGAAATCTACAAACTGCAGGTTACCATCAGGGAACTTGAACAGAATCGAAATGAGGCCATCGATGACCATCAACTTGAAAAGGCAGTACTGCAGAACGTCTATCAACAGACACTGGCAGAAATACGTCGCAGGTACCATCAAAAGTCAAAAGGCTATGAAAAAAGAATCAAAGAACTGGAAAATCTGTTAGAGAAGGACGACTCTGGACTCAGAGCAGCTGATGAGTCTGTCATTGAGGATATGCAAAACACCATTCAAGTGCTACAGACTGAAAAAGTGGAGTCTACCAGGAAAATTGAAGAACTTGAGGACACTGTAAAATACATCAATAACAAATTATCTTCGGTAGAAAGTGAGAGAGACGCTTTAAGGAGAGAATGGGACCGGATCAATGAGGAAAAGAAAGAAAGGACTGAAGAATGTGAATCGCAGCCTTCCGTTTTGAGGCAAAGTGACACAGTGACGGAAAAGGAAAGAGTTCTTTCCGAGAGTACAGCAGTGGAAGAAGTGTCTGGACCGCGGCAAGTGCTGTCCGATGCGGAAAAGGAGATGACGCCACGGTGTAGCTTAACCCAGGGTGACAATCTCATTGGAGACGATCTGAAACTTGAAGGGCGAGTCTACGTTTTAGAACAAGAAAACTCATCAGGTCAAGGACGGGAAGCACTTCAACTGGCACTTTGGAAAGTGAGCCATGAGCAGGAAGTGATTGAAGGTACGGCTCCAGGAGGTGTGAATGTGGATTCAGAAGTAGAGCATTTCAGATGTGACTTGGAGGCCGACGGACAAAAATCCACTCAGGGTAGGACCGAGAAGGAACTCCCAACAGCAGAGCTGGGGGAGTTCGATGGACAGAAACAAACTACACGGCCCAGGGTTTTGATGAAAGGTCAGCTATCAGAACAACAAAATGAAGGCAACGGCATCAACGGCAAAGTGGAACACGATCTCAATGATGAAAAGGGAGCTTGTCCATTTGAAGATGAGCAGATGGACACAGCTGAAGAGTTAGATGCGCAAAACGAAGAATCACCTCAAAGTCAATCGGCTGTTAATGATTTGCATCGGTCAGATCCGTCGCGAATACATAATTTAAACATCCCGAAGGAGAACGCTGAACTTAAGGAACACATTAAACAAGAGGAGGAGGAATCTGCTAGAGCTGAGAAGGAGCCAGAAGACTCTGACAATACTGTTGAAGATGACTCACTTAAGGGGAGGGAAACGACGGTTAGAAAGTTGCAGCAAAGCCTTTCAGAAATGGAAGAGCTGAATGGCAATTTAAAGAAAGCTGCTTTCAATCTCAAGGTGGAAAATGGAAAGTTGGTTTTGGAGCTTGAAGACGTAAGACGTCGGCTGGAAGAAACTACCGTCTGTAACCGTAAGAATTCTCTGGAAACAAAATCTATTACGCGGGCCTTAAAAATAGAAAAAGGACAGTTAATAGTAAAATTGTGCCGGGCTGAAAAGAAGCTGTTGGAGAAAACAGCCAGGTACGAGCAAGCTATTAAAGAACTGACCAACACGTATAACTTGTCTAAGTCGTCCTCCCAGTTAGAGCAGGAGTGTTTAATTCAACGCACTCAAGAGAAAGACGATGAAATACTACAACTCAAAAAGAGTGTTGAGCAGATGGATGCCGACCATAGAGAAACTAAGGAAATGCTCTCCTCTGCTCTGGAGGAGCATAAGCGATTGACACGACTTATTAAAGACAAAGAAATCTGTATCGAAAAACTTGAAAGAAGGCCAGAGCTCCAGGAGCTATTAGAGAAGTACGGCCAAGTCTTAAGAGAAAACGAAATTTTACAGCAAACCGTGGAGGAGCAAGACGTTCGTCTTGCATCCACGAGAGAAGAGAATGAATTTCTGCAAGACGAACTGGAGTGTCTGCGAGAAGACAGCCAAACTGTACCTGTGGTCGACCCGCAAACGCAAGACCGTATCATGGAACTGGAATGCGAGGTGTATGAGCTGAATGCAGAAAGAGTTCGTCTGGAAGACGAAATCAAACAACAACAAAAGATCATTGAGGATCAACGCCAGGGCAAGCTGCAACGGCTTCGTGCTTTACAAGACCAGAAACGGAAGGTAGATGATCTCACACACCAGCATGAGCAATTACCTAGAGCTGGAAGCCCAGCCCGCTTAAGATTTCCCAGCACCGGTACACTAGACCCGGCCCCCCATCCTGCCACTTTTCTTGTCCACCATCTTTCTTTTTCTACTTTCAACACACCTGTCTCCTACTTCCTGGTTCCTCCTGTAAATTACTCACTTCCTCTGCCAGGCTTAGCGTCTCCTTTTCTCTCAAGACAAAGGTCCCTCAGTGGCTTGGCATAGAGGCACAGACAGCCATGGGGAGTAGGTGATGGTGCCTAGCAGCGGAGTCAGGACGCCCACCGTCAGACGGCCACAGGCGTGCAGCTCCGATCACGCATCCACACTGGGCTGGCCTGGGCACAACGTGGGCATTCCCTCCAGCGACCTATGCAACCCAGCCTGTATGTGAACTTGGATTCCTTCCTTCCCTCATCACCAGCGGCTGCATGTTGATGTCACAGGAGGGTGGGAATCACAATCTTTATCTACTTTAAACAGTCACACATCTCATCAACAGTCTTAGAAGCATTACAACCTTCACAGAGATTTTCTTTCCTTGCTTCATGGTGACAAAGGGGTGGAGGAAGGAGATGGGGCACAGACAGACAGACAGTGCCTCTGCTGCCCTGGGAACTGAAGGCAAACCATAACCCCAAACCGAACATGGGCTTAACTCTGCGGGATTGTCCATTTGAGCCACCTGTGTCCTAGAGTCATGAAAAGCTCAGCAGATGGGCAGGGATGTTCCATTTACAGCATTCATCCAATTTAACAAGGAAAGCCATTGTCTTCCTCTAAGGATTTTGTGGGTTCAGGTCTGAAATGGTCCCGGATTTACAGGCTCCTGGAACAGGAGAGCATCTCTCTTTTCTCCAGCACTCCCGCCACCCGAGTGCCACGGGTAAGAGTATCTTACCTTCAGGGTCCTGAAACCACTTTTGTCCCGGCATCTTACTTCCCCTTTTTTTGAAATTCACTCCAAATCTTTAGGAGTGTAACTGGGCTCCAGTGGAAGCAAGGGCTCTGTCAAGATCGTAGCTCCAAGGCACTTTTGACTTGTTTCTTCCAAGTTTTAGGGCTTTTGTTAGTGCGATGAGCTCTGTGTGCTGGGCTCAAGTTTCTGGAGGAAGGGTCTGTTGCCATAAAACTTCATGGTCTGTCATCATTGCAGCACTGGCATACTTTTGCCCTCGCAGAGAGTTCAAAGGACTGGCTTCTTAACGTGGAGGCCGAAAACTGAGGCAGCTCTCCTATAGTCCTGGAAATGGGTTAGTATGAGACTCAGAGGGGTGGGGTTACTCTGATTTTGACCCATGACAAAGATAGGCAAAACTGACAAGGACGCACAGACAGTCAACAGGAAGAAGACAATTAAGACACAGAGAAAACACAAGTTTGAGATCTCAAGGCCAGTAGGCCGTGGCAGCCACCCGAAAATAGGATCCTTCTTGACAAAAACCAAACCAAATGGGGTCCACCGGCGTCCCAGTAGGATCCCTGACTCTGGGTCTATAGCCACGTCCAGCAGACCCTCCTGAGTCATTCAAATGGCATGCCCCAAGAATTCCTTACCTCTCCCAATCCCGAGCTTCCTCTCAGGGGTCGGTGGAGCAATCCGAGGAAAGGGCCCTGTTTCAGACCTTTAACTTTCCCGGTGGAACAATCCGAGGAAAGGGCCCTGTTTCAGACTTTTAACTTTTCCGGCGGAACAATCTGAGGAAAGGGCCCTGTTTCAGACTTTTAACTTTCCCGGCCAACGCACCAAATGTTGCATCCACACGACTCCTGAAACAGAATGCTACGGGCACCAGTGACAGTTGCAACAAAGTTTATTACAACGAGAGGCAAGGCCGACCGATCGGGACCAACACTCTTGATAAGAGTGTGGCCCTGAACGGCCGGGGTACAGAGTTTTTAAAGCCAATCACATCGTTTTATCATTATCTGGGAACAGAACAGAGAAACAGTTCCTAGATGAATTAGAAACAGTTGCCAGATGAGTCAGAAACAGTTATCGAATGAGGTGATTATTTTAGACTTTCTGCCGCTAAGTTGCAACCAATGGATCTCCTTGACCTTGTCTCTGATGCTCTTTTTTGAGCTTTTGTTTCCTTCATTGGTAAAGCCTGATTCACAAGAGTATGAAGTATGATTTACAAGAGTAAAAGCAAGGTTGTTATCTTTTGACCTTCAGTGTCAGAACAAAGTTGTTATCTTTCAAGCTAAGGTTAGCCCTACAGTACAATTTAACCCTTACACTCAGTACGTAATACGAAGCGGGAGTCACCCCAGCTTCAGAAACATCTTCAACAACTTCAGCCGAGGGTTCTATCTAACTCACAGTGACAATAATCCTAAACTACAGATGACCTGTATTGGCCTGGTCCAGAGTCACGAAGGAAACGAAATCAAACTAAAAAAATTTAGAGACAGGACTGACACAAATTCAGCTTAGCACCGCGGAGCTTTGCAATGGCAAGGATCTGCTTTTAGGGAAATTCGCCATCATTTCGTTCCAGCCCTCCACCGAATCATCCGAGTCAGCAGGCTCTCTTAAGACAATTAAGTCTGATGTATCGAGTGAGTCTTCTCGATTGCTCCATTAAGAGGTAGAGGAGCTCAGAAAGTCAATGCAGGAAAAAAGATGCCACAATGAGAACCCTCCAGGACGATAACCAGAGACTGTCTGCTTCGACTGCTGCCCCTTCAGAACTGGAAAGAAAACAACACGAACACCCCGATTCGGAGATCAAGCAGCTCAAGGAGAAGCGAGATGTTTTACCAAACTTACTTCAGGAAAAACAGCTCCTGTTTTCCCAAAGCAGAAAAAGTGATGAATTGCTTCCCATGAACGAGAATTTCACCGGCGAAGTGGGTGAAAGGAATTTTTGAGGCAGGCAGTAACCAATCTGAAGGAGAGAATATCAAATTTTGAAATGGACGTGTGTAAACTAAAACAGGACAATGAAACAAGAGTGGAAACATCTAGAGAACGGGAGACACAAAATCAAGCACTACCAGAGACAAATACGCAGCTTTTAATGGTGCAGAGAGAGGAAGAATCCTAGCGTGCTCCAACGAAAGAGAAGGTGCTTGCTTTGAAAGGGCTATTGAAAGACAAAGAACAGGGCAAGACGGGGCAATTACATCAGCTTGTAAATGCAGTTACATCAATTCAGGACAAGACAGCGACGTTCCAGCGGGAAGAGAGATGAAGTCACGTGGGCCCCGAAACAAAGAAATGGAAACCTGTGCCCTCCAGAATGAGATCCAACATCCACGTGAAAAAGAATGACACCTAAAGCAGGAGCTGGAGAGATCACAGCGCCACGCTTTGGGATCCGAAGATTCTCGTAAGCGCGGTGCTTTGGCCGCAGAATACAGAGCGGCTAAACTAAGAAAGAAGACCACGGTATCGGAGGAGAAGCTAGTTTTGTCTTCCAACGCAATGGACGATGCGAGCCATCGAGCCAGTCTGCAGACAGCGTCACCGCAGGAGCAATTACACGGGGTCACCAGGCAAAAAGATGAAAGCGTATTCTGGCTTTCTGCCTCCCAGGAACAAGAAAAGCGGCACGTTGGAGCACTAGCTAAGCTAAAGCTGGAAGCAGCCCAATGGATGGAAAAAGCGGACACCCTACTAGGAAAACTGATGTCATTGCAGGGACGATTAAACGAAGTGGATGCTGTCTTGGATCTGAAGGAAGACCAAATTGAAGAATTCAAAACGCAAAATGAGGTCCAACAGGAAATACCGGATGATGCGCAGAAGAAATTAATGAACTCACTGACGCCGAGAGGTGGATAGAATCCTGATAAGGAAACTCTTAACTGGATATGTTCAAGCACAGGAACACGGAAGCTTTATGGCTGATGGGATGCACCCTGGGTATCAAAGAGGAAGAAATGAGGAACAAGGTAGTGTCACCGGATGGATGACTGGGTGGTTTGGACCCAAAGGTGCCCCCAACACACCTGTGAAACCGAATCACCAATCCATGCCCGATAACTCTTTTCCAGGACTTTTTGTAAAATTTCTAAAACCAGAATCTCAATTAGCTTTTCCACCACCCAAGCTCCCTGCTCATGACATGAAGCCTCCAGATTCAGCAGGAAGGAAAGCACTGGCTTTACAAAAAGTACTACCATGTCTTAAAACTACCCTTGGATCCACACCCAGAAAAACACATGGGTTTTCCCAAGCCACGGCCACTGCTGTGTCTCTTATTAACCCACCTGGACCGGAAACGGATGGGTGTGGGCATCATCTTCTAAATGCTGTGACTGACACTTTACCCACGTACGACACCATTAAAACTGTCACCTGGGAAGAGGACTCACCTGGCAAAAGACCTTTCAAAGCAATACAGGATTCTTAAGCCAGAGAGGAGACACTACTTGAAAGAAACCAAGTCACTATGTGTGTGTACCTTATCACAAAATGGCCTTTTGCGAAATGCAATATATTGATAGTTTTGGTTTAAGTTAAATAAAAATATTCTCAATATTTGAAAAGACTGTCTTTTTTTTTTTTCTTTTAATTTTTTTTTTCAACGTTTTTTTTAATTTTATTTTTGGGACAGAGAGAGACAGAGCATGAACTGGGGAGGGGCAGAGAGAGAGGGAGACACAGAATCGGAAACAGGCTCCAGGCTCCGAGCCATCAGCCCAGAGCCTGATGCGGGGCTCGAACTCACAGACCGCGAGATCGTGACCTGGCTGAAGTCGGACGCTTAACCGACTGCACCACCCAGGCGCCCCGAAAAGACTGTCTTTTAATGACTGCAGAGGTATTCACCAAACTGAAAACAGTGGCTACTTATGGGGCACCTGGGTGGCTCAGTCGGTTGAGCGTCTGGCTTCGGCTCGGGTCATGATCTCGCAGTTTGTGAGTTTGAGCCCCCCGTCAGGCTCTGTGCTGACGGCTCGGAGCCTGGAGCCTGCTTCGGATTCTGTGTCCCCCCCCTCTCTCCACCCCACCCCTGCTTGTGCTCTCTCTCTGTCTTTCAAAAATGAATAAACATAAAAAAAAAATTAGGGGCCCCTTCCCCGCCCAGGCTCTGGCTCTGTCTCTCAAAAATGAATACACGTTAAAAAAATTTTTTTTAATTTAAAAAAACAGTGGCTACTTCTTTTTTTTCAATATTTTTTTATGTTTATTTTTCTTTTTTGAGAATGAAAATGGGGAAGGGGCAGAGAGAGAGAGAGAGAGGGAGAAAGAGGACCTGAAGCAGGTTCTGCGCTGACAGAGGCGGGGCTTGAACTCAAGAGCTGAGAGGTCACGAGCCACAAGATCACAAGGCACGAGACCACAACCTGAGCCAAAGTCAGATGCTTACAATGACCAAGCCACCAAGGCACCCCAAAAAAGTGGTTACTTCCTACAAGGGTAGACATTGGTGGGTTTGGAGGCTCTGGCCAAAGGAAGACATACACATATATTTGTCTCTATGGGAGGAGAGTATTCTCCAACCGCTTTGTTTGGGTGGAGGCCCACTCCATGTGGTCTGATTTACAAGTAACAGCATAAATGGGCTGAAGTAAAATTTATCAACAAGGAATATGTTGCCTCCAGAACCCCCAAAATACGCAAAGATTTGAGACTTGTATGTCCTCAACAAACGTGTCCAACAAATGTCCTCACGGTAGGATGTCATACCTGTGCTCCCGGAGAAAGATGGGTAAGTTAAGATCCTGCCTGCAAAGATGACATGTGATAGCAGAAGGGTTTGGGTGCCCGGTGCATAACAAGGTAAAACATGTCTCCTTCAAGCTCAAGGGAAAGGTGGCTGAGAGGACATTGAAATGGGAGCTGAACAGAACCTATCAGCCAAATCTATAAGAAAGAGCAAAATATTTACCGTCTTTAAATGTGTTGGGATCCCAGGTGTTTTAAGGGTACCAGGGTTTATATTGATTTTTTTTTCTAAGAGAGAGTGCAAGCGGGGGAAGGGGCCAGAGGGAGGGAGACTGAATCTTAAGCAGGCTCCACCCTCAGCACAGGGCTCAATCCCAGGACCCTGGAATCATGACCTGAGCCCAAATCAAGAGTCAGACGCTCAACCGACTGAGCCACCCAGGCACCCCTCACCTGATCCCCGTGGACTGAAAACTCCCCATAATAAACTCAGGCTGTTATAGAAGAAAAAACTACTGGATAGACACAACCACAAATGTCTACTTCAGCCTCTCTCGGAGAAGTTTCATGATTAATGCCTGCTTTTTGCTCCCAATATTAATGTTCACAGGGGTTTTAAATGTAAGTTCGTCTTTGTCAGAAGATGCAGATTAGGTGGTGAACTTTCTCTGATATTGTCCCATGACGTTGTTCATGACAACCGCGGTGTAGCCTCCTATTTGGAGGCACCACACAGCCTGAGATGGCTAAGCTTGCCGCTTCTAGCCTCCACTCCTCAGTCATAAAGGTCTAGCTCTTCAACCGGGAACTTCAATGAAATGAATTGGCCCTGCCTGCAGGAACCCCAGCGGAGGTCCTCGGTGAAAAATGACAAAGTCCTCTGGATCGCGAGCTTTTTCCGAATCAAAGGCTCAGCAAAGAACACTCTTTGCTTGTCAAACGACACAGGTGTACCAGGATATCTGTCTCCACCTTCCTCCCCTTACCCTGAGCCTTACCGTCCGCACCTACGGGATTGGCACCTTGTACTACTCGCCAATGACACTTTCTACTTATGACACCCGTGGAATGTGTACACGGCCAAGCTGGGAGACTATGCTTATTCAGTGTTTTGCATTTACCCTCTTGGCAGAGCACGACTCAGAGAAAGTGGTGTAATCCATCTCATCACAACTCCCCCTGGCAAGCCTTCCTAACCTCGGCCTTCCCCACTGTCATTTCTACCTTGGGTACCAATGAGCTCTTATCCCTCCAGTGACTACTAAGCAAGATTTTCATATATGATTTTGCCCCAAGATATGTGCACTGAGGTTTTGTTGTTATTTTGCGCGCACGCGCGTGTGTGTGTGTGTTTGCGTGGTCCATGGTTCTTACAGTTTGAGTATGTCCGTTCAGTGCTCCTGACAGATACAGAAATGGAACATACAAACACACTACTTACCTAGAAAATGTTTTAGAAGGCCAGTACAAAATATGTGTAACGAATGTCTTCGCTATGTGTAATAATGAAACACAGGTGAACCACCCCAACTTGAGAAATTATTGAAGGGCCTAAGTAACCCTTCCCTTCCAGTGTTGTATCCTCTCCACTCTCTAAAGGTCACAAGTGTGGTGATTCCTGTCTCCCTCCCTCCCCCCCGCCATTCCTTTATTTTTCTGTAGAGTGTTTTATCATATATATGTGTGTATCTCTTAACATCCGTTTTGCTTGGTTGGGACTTTATAAAAGTGTTACATCCCTTCTTTCACTGAATATTATGTCCTTAAATTCAGCCAGTGATGCTTGTAACTGGCAGCTCTGGTGCATTTACACTGCAACATAGTTTTCCATTGTACCAGTTTCCCACACGTTCCTTCCTCCACATTTGAAAGGCGATTATGTGCGCAAAGCCCTTACTTAGCACAGCTCCTGGCCCAGAGTCAGCACTCGGTGAACATTTGTTCAATTGTCGAATGAGACTGAGCCCCGACCAACTGCAACACGAACACTTGTTTCCTGCAGCTGGACTCTCTGCCCTTCGACCCAAAGCTGAGCATCCTGCTAGCTCTCCCGCCCTGCGTGAACCACAGTTATAAAATTTTCTGACCAACAAGAAGAAACCCAAAGCCTGGGGTACCTGGGTGGCTTAGTGGGTTAAGCGACCGCCTCCTGATTTCAGTTGGGGTCGTGATCTCACGGTGGCGAGATGGAGCCTAGCGTCAGGCTCTGGGCTGCGCATACAGCTTGTTGCAGATTCTCTCTCTCCTTTCCGTGACCTTCCCACTTGTCTTCTCTCTCTTTCTCTCTCTCGCTCATAAATAAACACACACACACACACACACACACACACACACACACACACACAAATGAATAAATGAATAAATAAGTAAACAAATGAATACCCAATACACTTCCAGCGCATCCACGACCACAATTCCCAGAAAGCATTGCGGTGCTCTCGTTTTGCTTCCACTTATTACCTTCCCCTCCTCAGCGCACTTCCGGGTGGTGTGGGCGGGGCCAATAGAGCTATCCAATGAGCCCTTCCGCGGGCCAAGGGGGCGGAGAAATTGGCCAATGAGCGTCTGGGCAGAGGCGCCAATGAGCGGGAAGGTTGCTGGGGCAGCTGACGTGAGCGGTGTCACTGAGCCCCCCCCCCCCCCCCCCCCCCCCCCCCCCCCCCCCCCCCCCCCGCTGAGGCCGCTGGAGCCCAGCCCCTCTATCCAGCCTTCTGGGTGGCTCGCTCCTTTCCAGGGCATTTGTGGAGTCCTCGTCCATGTCCCCGGTGGACACGGCACCCCGGAACCTCCACGCCCATGGCCGCTAGCCTGAGGAGGCTCTCTTTCACCGCCTTTTCTTCCTCCTCGGCAGACCCAGACGACGAGGGGGTGCGCGGCACTTGCGAAGATGCTTCTAGATGCAAGAGGTGCCTGCCGGGCGCGGGCTTAGGGGCCGGCGTCCCTGGGGCCTGGGGCCTAGGTGGGAGGCGGGCCTGTGATCCCAGCGTATCAGGAACATCCTGGTGCGCCGGAAGGTACCCGTCAATTTCGGGCGACCCTGGTTTCACACCTGTGAAGTGCACAGAGCAGCGGTTCATTTATTTAACCGGTAATAGTCTCACTTCTGCCGTGTGTCAGGCCTGGGGAGAGCGGGACTGGGAATCCGGCCCTACCCAGCCAAACGGGGTCTTGTGGCCTTCGTGAGGCTCAAGTCTTGCTGGGAGACAGACTTGACTTCACAGACAGTGAAGCAAATAATTCTAGTCTTGAGGAGTTAGGAGAAGTGCAAGTTCTTCCTCTTTAATAGGTTACGTTTCATTGGGGGTTGTTACGACCCCCATCGTGCCCCTGAAACTCAGGCCAGTTGAGATGGGGGGGCGGGGGGGGGTGGGGAATGGACTGCTGGGGTCCCATAATGTTGCTGTGCAGAGCCAGCATTTTCCAGAGCTCTTGTCTCTATGCCACAGGGGTCTACATACTTGGGGGTGTAGTGAGGGCAGTATCGTGAGCACAGACATGTATCACACACCTGGAAGCACGGGGCTCGAGTGTACTTTATTCACTCGTTCCACAGAAATTATTGAGCGTATCCGTTGTGCCAAAGCCTTCTTTTTTGAATGGTTGGTGGGTATTCAGTTATTGGGAACACATGATGAATAGGACTGACGTGGCGTCTAAGGGCAGCACCATCTCCTCGGAAAAGACAGGAAGCAAATAATTCCCTGTGAAATCCATAATTACGGTTTTGTGTTGAGTGCTGAGAAATACAGCATGCCATTCGAGTTTGTCATTGAGGCAATAATGTTGAAGCTGAGATCACAAGGCTGAATGCAAAACGGGGATATAGGAGGGTGTTGGGGCAGAGCAGGGGAGTGCGAACTGTTAAAGGAATGGACAGAATGCCCTTGAAGCTGGGGCCACTAGGGAATGGAGGTGGGGAATGCCAAGGTTTTGGGTTAAGGCTCGCACTTTTTGTAGGTTCTTGGAGACTAAGCGTAGTGATTTAAAACATGGACCTTGGGGCCGGGCTCTGTCAAGCTGATCCTAGCTCTGCCACTAAACCATTCTGCATCAAGTTTTTTGATCGGGCTCTGCTGCTGATGCTGTGTCTCTCTCTCTTTCTGCCCCTCTCCTGCTCATGCTCTGTCTCTTTCTCTCAAAAAATAAATAAATGTTAAAAAAAAATTAAGAAAGAAAGAGAGAAACCACAGATGCTCACGTCCTACTCTAGGCTCACGGAATCAGAATCTGCTGGGATAGGTCCTGGGCTATAAAGACTGGGCATGTTTGCCATCTGGGCGCATTTCATTGAAGCTTCTTTTGCACTGGCCTTTCCCTCATCTGAAAAAAACATGCAAAAAGATTGTGAGAATCCGTAAGTTAGTGTTTTAAGACATGTTGTAGGTCTCTCTCCTTCAAGTTCTGTGATATCTTCACCGTAATGTGTTAAACCCTTCAATCTTGTCAAAAGATCACGTTATTAAATAGGGATTCCTTGCATGAACCGTGGGCTGTCTGTCGTCTGAGTTTTGAAGTGGGGGGATAACAATGGTAACCCACCTTCGGGATGTAAGGATTCAATGAGATCACAGACACGTGGCAGTTAGCACAGGATCTGGCACAGCGTGAAGCCTTCAATAAATTGTTACTACTGGTTTTGATTTCCCTCCATTCCGAACACTGTTTGGTTGAAGTTACTGAATATGTCATACCTGTGGATCAGGCTGGTTCCCCCCGCCTTAGGTTACGGCCATAAAAGCCCTAATTTAACACAGGAGCCAGTTAGCTTCCCAGGACTCGTGCGGTTCTGTTACTTCTCTTGCAGGTTGTTCCCTCCTTCCTTTCAGAGCCCTCCCGGGGATAGTAGTGACGTGAACGGTGTCAGACGGCTGTCGGCAGGATTAAATGTGGCGCGCTCCCCACAGTGCCTGGCACACGGCAGGTGTCGAAGACTGGTGGTTATTATCAGCACTGTCCCAGTCGTCATCGTCAGTGCCGTGACCATCAGCATGGGCCTGTACTCTCAGTCCTGCGGTCCTACAGTGAGAACTCTTCTGAGCGGACATTCTGGGCTTATGCTTAAAAATTCCGTGGGATTCCGCAGGTATTTTCCCAGCACTTACTGTGATCGCTAACTCTCGCCACTACCCATCTCCCCTCTCCTTGTCTTCTCCGTCCTGTGCTGCCCGCCCAAGGCAGTTCCCTCTGTTGTTTACCCCTGACCCCCTCTCCCCAGACCCTCCCTGTGTCCCGGGAAATTCCCACTCCTTAATCGCCAGCCTCGTCTCCTTCCTCAGCCTCTCCTTAGCCATCTCTTCCCTCTCTTTGCTTTGACCCTGGTCCTTCCCCGGGGATATCCTTTTTTGAAGTCCTCTCAGATGGTGCCTCTGTTTTCTCATACCCTGGGGTATGAGATTTCAGGATCGGGGGTGCAAGATTAGTGTCCTTGTTCTTTGACCCCCCCCCCCAACCCCCCGTTTCCTTGAGATCCATGGTCCCCAGGCGGAGCATCCTCTCTTCCTCCTCATTACTGTTTTCTCCTGGTTATTCACTTGATTCGTGGACGTCTTGGGTGCCTGGCCCACAGTCCTCCTGTCTGTCTCGACCTTCTTGCCATCAGCCCAGTCGGCTTCACTGTGTGTGTGGAGGACCCAGGCTACGCACAGGGCACTCATTTTCTGGAACGCCTCGTCTGTAGGGATCACCTCTTCTCATCCATGTCTGTCACCATCACCGCGGTGGCACCCTGCATTTCCGCCCTGGTGCCGCGCCGCCTGATGCGTGAGCAGCGCGGCCCCTCTCGACCCCGATCTCTGCTTTCCAACTTGCTTGGTCAATTATTTCTGCTATGTCCTCAGGGTATTTTTCCTTAGGACCTGAGGGGTTTGGTTTTTTTTGTTTTGTTTTGTTTTTTTTTTTTTTCTGTCCTTTAGATGCCCTCTAGGCTGGTATCTCTGAGTAGAGCTTAGAGTTTCCCCTGAGATGGCCCCCCGAGAAGGACAATGGTGGGGACAGGCTTGTAGGAGGTGAGGGAGGGAGCCCTGTGGATGTCTCTGGAAACGGTGTCCCAGGCAGAGAGCAGGGAGGGTAGGAAGGCCCATGGAGGGAGCAGGCCTGACTTGTTCCAGGAAGGACCAGGCCAGCATGAGGGAGAAGGAGGTGGGCTGAAGGGGCCTTAGGGACTTGTGGTGGTGTCCAATGGAGAATTTTGACCCGAAGAACGAGGTGACCTGACTTGGGTTTTAATGGGATCACTCTGGCTTCTCTGTTGAGAGCAGCCTGTAGGGAGCAAGGACGGAAGCAGGGAGATCAGTTAATAGGCTGATGGAATATTCCAAGACAGAGGCGCTGATGTCTTGGGTCAGGATGGTAGCACCGGAAGGGCTGAGAATCGACCAGATTCTGGGTACGTTTTGAAGGAGGAGGTGATGGGATGTGTTGACAGATTGGATGTGGGTGAGGCCAGTGAGTGAAAGAAGAAGCCAAGCCCTCTGGCTCATCTCAGATGCGGCTCCCACCAGGAGGCCCCTGACACCTGCAGACCAGGCCCAGCCCCTCCCGTGTTCTCTGTGCGTGTCCTTGGCGGCGGTCAGTCAGCTGCGGCGTAGGCAGGCGTAGTGTTGAACGTTTGTCTCCCCCCCGCGAGAAGAAAGGTGTGGGGAATGACCGTGTCTGCCTTAGCCACGTGCCTGCTAGACCCATTTCTCAGGCGGCCAAGTGACGAGGAACTGAATGCCGATGCTCAGGGTTGCACTTCCCGATGAGGTCTCCACATTCTGCTGTTCTGTTTCACTGGATTTGAGTGGTCTGTCTGTTTTAGAAGCCAGGCCCGGGGCTGTAAGACTGAAATCCTGTTGTAAAAATTACAGAAGTCAATCTGATTTCCACCGAATCCAAAAATGTCCCCCTTGAGGTGCAGGTGGGTCACAGGATCACCTCCCTGGAGAGGCGGCATTTTCCCAAGGGCCCAGGCCTTTCCAGCACACGGATTGCATCTTTGCAGCCGTGCCCAGAGAGCAGGGCTTGAGAGATTGATCTGAATATTTGAAGGTGGGCGCTGCTGCTTTCCATCCTCAGAGAAGATGTGTCACTTTAGAATTAGAATATTCTGGTGAGGATAAATTAGCTGCCCAACTTGCCCATCACGAAGGTCCCGTAAATCGTGGATTTTCTGCAACCCTCCTCATGTTTTCAAAAAAGCAACAAACTAAATTTTGGAAAATATCTATGAAAAACAATGGTTTCAAATCTAGAATACTAATTTTTTTAATGATTATGTTTTTAAGATTTTTTAATTTTTTAAACATTCTTATTATTGATGTTTTGTTTATTTATTTTTGAGGGGGAAGGTGGAGGAGCAGAGAGAGAGAGGGTGAGAGAGGCTCCATGCCATCTACGTGGAGCCCAGTGTGGGGCTCGGTCCCACAAACCATGAGATCGTGACCTGAGCCAAAATCAAGAGCCAGGCGCTTAACCAACGGAGCCACTCATGTGCCCCTAAGATTTTATTTATTTATTTTTTGTTATTTTTTTAATGCTTATTTGAGAGAGAGCGTGCACGAGCGAACGAGCAAGTGTGTGCACGCCGGGTTGAGGAGGGTGGCAGAGAGAGAGAGAGCGAAAGAAAGAATCCCAAGCAGGCTCCACTCTGTCAGTGCAGAGCCTGATGCGGGGCTTGATCTCACAAAATGTGAGATCATGACCTGAGCTGATATCAAGAGTCAGATGCCTAACTGACTGAGCCACCCAGATTCCCCCACCCCCACCCGCAAGATTTTGTTTTTAAGTAGTCTCTACACCTAACGTGGAGCTCAAGCTCACAACCCTGAGATCAAGAATCACATACTCTTTGAGCCAGCCAGGTGCCCCTTAATGGTTAATTTGTTAAAGGGCCAAAGTGAATACTCTTCCCCAACTCATTAGTCTAATTTGAATATACCGTACATATAATTTTTTGTCTCCTTTTTTTGTTGCTGTCATAATGGCTGAACAGTATTCCACAATGTGGTTTTAGTTTATGTGACTGTTCTTCTGTTCATTATTTGGGTAGCTATGATTTTGCTATTAAAATGGGGTTGCGATAAACATCTTTGCATGTGCGTTTCAGTTTTCCAGTGAGATGGATTTCAGGGGAGAAGCCTTTGCAAAGTGGTCCTCGAAAGAGGTTGTGTCCGTTTCTGTTCTCATGGTAAGAGAGATGCTGAACACAGAATATTCTCAGTCTCTTAAATTGTTTGTCAGCTGGCAGGTGGATAATACCTCTTAAAATTTTTTATTTTATTTAGAAAACTTTTTTATTATACTCACTAGTAAGACTATTTTTATTTTAAAAAAAAATTATGGTTATTTTTGAGAGAGAGAGAGCAAGCGGGGAAGGGGCAGAGAGAGGGAGAGAGAGGATCCGAAGCAGGCCCTGTGCTATTAGCACAGAGCCTGACGCGGGGCTCGAACTCACAAACTGTGAGATCATGACCTGAGCCGAAGCCAGACGTT
Source organism: Panthera tigris (assembly GCF_018350195.1). Lineage (NCBI taxonomy): Eukaryota > Metazoa > Chordata > Mammalia > Carnivora > Felidae > Panthera > Panthera tigris. The sequence continues at coordinate 18,844,232 of NC_056675.1, forward strand.
CAACTGCCCGAGCCACCCTGGCGTCCTAAGACTGAGCATTTTTAGTTCTTCACTATCTCTGATATTTTTTTACATGACGCCTTTCTCCTTATCATTTTCCTAACTGGGTTTTTGGTTTTTTATTTCATTTATGTTTTTATTGGTCTGTAAGAACTTGTTACATGTATGGTAGTAGTCCTTTGCCTACGTATGTGTTCCATTATTTTCTCTCAAACTGTTGCTTGTCTTTAAGTTTAGCTTGTACCATACATTTCATGATGCAGAAATTCTGAATCTTTATGGTGCCAAATCTGACAGTCTAACTTTATGGCTTGGGGCTTTTGGGTAACGTTTTATGAGACCATTTTCAATCACTGCCTTTTCTTTCAGCACTTTTACGGTTTTGACTTCTATTGCTTAGAGCATTCATCTATCTTTATAATTTTGTATGTTATAAGTTAGCGGTTTTTGTTCCTACGCTGTCCGTTGATGGTCTGTATCCTCCATTGATTTGAAATATCACTTCCATACTAAATTCTTACGTATACTTTAGCACAGCAATGCGTAGATCATTCTTGACTTCCAGTCGGAATTGCTTTTTTCATTTCGATGCCTAAACATTTTGACTTGCGAAGTGTTAGTCGTGACTTGCCAAGAGCTCCTCTAGCTTGGGGTAAAACAGGGTTGTATCAGGGACTAGCACAATCTCCTTAGTTCATTTGAGCAGCTGCACTCCAGGAGGAAAGAAAAGAAAGCGATACTAACCAAAGCGTGTGTTTGAGTCTGTGAAAGCAATAGCTTTTCAGGAAATCCCACCCTGCAGACTTCTACATACTTCTACATACTTCTCATTGGCCAGAATTGGGCAGGTGACCTCACCCCTAGCTGCAAGAAAGTGTGGGAGGGGAGAATTTCTCAGGGGGCAGATTGATACCTCAAACAAAATGGGGGTAAGGAGGAAGGGGTAAGTGGATATTGAATGGGGAACTGGGAGGGTCAGCTATATCGCTCATCTTTCTTGTTCTTCAGAATTTCCCCAGGTATTCTTAAGAGACAGAGGGAGAGGGGAAGGAAGAAAATGGAGGTGGGAGAGCAGGGGTGGGAGGGTGATGATTTATAAAATAAAATGCTCAGGTCATTAGTGTTCAGTTTGATGAGTCTTAACAAGTGTATATGGTTGACTCTTGAACAACATGGGTTTGAACTGCACTTATATGTGGCTTGTCAATAAATGCAGTACAGTACTCTAAACGTATTTTCTTTATGATTTTCTTAATATTTTCTCTTTTTTTTAATGCTTATTTATTTTTGAGAGAGAGAGAGAGAGAGCATGCACGAGCAAGGGAGAGGCAGAGAGAGGGAGAAAGAGGTCCAAAGTGGGTTCCGCACTGACAGCAGAATGCCCGATGGAGGGCTCGAATCCATGAACCATGAGATCGTGCCCTGAGCTAAAGTCAGACCCTTAACCAACTGAGCCACTCAGGTGCCCCTCTTCATATTTTCTTTAGCCTACTTTATTGAAAGAATACAATATATAATAAATCTAACGTACGAAATACATGTTAATCAACTGTTAAGACTTCTGGTCAACAGTAGTCAATTTGTAGTTAAGTTTTTGGGGGAATCGAAAGTTATATTCAAAGTTTTGATTGCCCAGGAGGTTGACACCCCAACCCCTGTGTTGTTCAAGAGTCAACGGTATATCTGTGTACCACCACCCAAAGAAGATACAAAATATATCTGAAACTCTAGAAACTTCCCTTGTTATATGTTTCTAATTAGTCTTCTTACCCTCACCAGTCATTTTCTGGTTTCGAAATCTGTGGTAGATTAGATCTGCCTGTTTTCGAATGTCATAGAAATGGAGTCATACAGTATGTGTTCTTTTGTCTTCTTTCACTCAACTGTGTTCCTTGAGATTCACCCATGTTGTTTGCATTATCAAAGATAAAGCCAGGGGTGCCTGGGTGGCTTGGTCACTTGACCATCTGTCTCTTGATTCCGGCTCAGGGCATGATCTCACGGTTTGTGGGATTGAGCCCCATGTCTGGCGTCTGGCTCTGCATTGACAGTGTAGAGCCTGCTTAGGATTCTCTCTCTCTCTCTCTCTCTCTCTCTCTCTCTCTCTCTCTCTCTCTGTCTCCCCCACCCCCTGCTCCTCCTCTGCGTGTGCATCCACGCACACACACAGTCTCTCAAAATAAATAAACATTAAAAAAATTTTTTTAAAGATAAAGCTAGATACTAGTTCACGTGGTGAGGACAGAGTTTAATCAGTAATTAACTATCCCAATAAGGAAAAGAGTCCAGAGTGAATGAAACTCAACTTCAGTTTGTACAGAGGAGATTTTAAAGAGAGAATGAGGGAGGAAAGTTGGGGGTGAATGAAATCAGAAGTAAAAAATTACAAAAGCCAGGAAAGGTATTGGTTCATGTGAAACCACCTGGATTTGCTCACTGGGAGACAGCGACCTGATCTTTCAGTGTTGGCTAGAAGAAACAACGGATGCTTTTGGCAGCCTTGAGTTTTCTCGGGCAGGCACTAAGGGGTACGGGAATCATCCTAGGGGTGGAGCCTTGAGCTGTTAAAGTCTACGTTAGTGTTTGTTCGAGTCTCTATACAGTAAGTCAAGGTTGAAGCCTAGTGGAGAAGAGGGCTCGAGGAACCTGGCTAGAGTTTGGTCAAGGAAAGAGTCTTTGTCAGTGTAGTTTGTTCCTATACATGTATGAATACACCATGATTTGTTCGCGTGTTCTCCAATGATAGGACATTTGAGTTGTATCGAAGTTTTTGGTCATTGTGAATAGGCTACAAGGGACATTCTCATACAGGTCTTCAATTTCTCTCAAATAAATGTCTAGGAATAGAATTGCTTAGTCACAGGTTGGGTATATATTTAACTGCTAGACTAATTGCCAAAGTGGTTTATCGCTTTACACTTCCCACCAGCAATATATTGAAACTCCAGTTGCTCAACATCCTTGTTAACATTCTGTATTGTCAGTGAGGGTGAAAGAGCATCTCAGTATGGTTTTAAATTGCACTTCCCTGGTGACTAATGATCTTAGGCATCTTTTTGTGTGCTTACTGGACATTCCTACATCTTTCGTGAACTGTCTGTTCAAGTCTTTTGCCCATTTTTGTTCTTAATGGTCTTTGGTTTTGACTCATTGGAGTTTATTCTATATTCTGGATAGGAATTCTTTGTCAGAGAGATATATTGTACGTATACATACATGGGTAGGAAAATTCAAATTGAAAACATTGACAATAGCATCCAAAAACCTAAACTGGGTAGGAATAAATATAATGAAAGACGCAAAACACCTTTACACAGAAAACTGTAAAACATTGTTGAGAGGAATTCAAGGAGACTGAAATAAATGGGATATATGCTTTGTTCATGCATTGGAAGATTTGATGTTTTGAGATGCCTGTTCTCCCTGACTTGATCCGTGGAATCCGTGCAATCACCGACAAAATCCTAGCCATCTTTTTTTTTTAGAAGAAATTAACAGATTGTTTCGAAAATGTATATGGAAACGTGAAGGGTCTTGAATAGCCAAAAAAGTCTTCAAACGAAGAGCAGAGTTGAAGCACTTAAACTGCTTAATACTGCTTAATTTGAAGACTTGCAGTAAAGCCACAGCAATCAAAGTCTTTGGCATAGAGATAGATCAGTGACACAGAATAAAGAGTCCAAGAAATAGACCAAACACAAGGACTGTTGGTTGATCTTCACCCAGATTGTCAAGCCAATTCAGTGGGCGAAAGAGACGTCTTTTTAATGAATAATTCTGGGTAAAGTGGATATTCAAGTGGAAACAAAATGGACCTTAGCCCCTACCTCGTTCTGTACACATGAATTTGGGATGGATCATAAACCGAAATATAAAGGCTAGAACCATAAATCTTTTATTTTTTTTTAAATTTTTTTTTCAACGTTTTTTATTTTTATTTTTGGGACAGAGAGAGACAGAGCATGAACGGGGGAGGGGCAGAGAGAGAGGGAGACACAGAATCGGAAACAGGCTCCAGGCTCCGAGCCATCAGCCCAGAGCCTGACGCGGGGCTCGAACTCACGGACCGCGAGATCGTGACCTGGCTGAAGTCGGACGCTTAACCGACTGCGCCACCCAGGCGCCCCCCATAGATCTTTTAGATGAAAACATGAGAGCATATGTTGACAACCTTGAGGTAGGCAAATGTTTTGGATACAGAACAAAAAAAAGCACTAATTACAAAGGAAAAATGGATGCACTGAGAAAATGAACGGGCAAGACAGACTGGGAGAAATATTCAGACTACATGTGCTTAAGTGTTTTATTTTTTCCAAAAGAACTTTCGCATTATTCAGGCCCAAGACATCCTGTTACTATATTCTGTATTAACTGGGTTTTTTGTTTGCTTAAGTCAGATAGGAGACATTGTACGATGGGAACTTTCTGATTGACTTCTCCTACTTAACTCACCCTCTTGTGAATGTTGGTTCCTTTTTCATAAATGCCTTGCCCACTAGTCAATGAGTACTTACAGTGGAGGCAGTAGATTTTAGATCATATTAATCCTTGTAAAGTAATTGGGTGTTAGCTGAAGCCAAAAGGCAATACCAGTAGCCTCTGTTGGGAAGAAACGATAGCGTGTGAGTTCATTGAGGCTCAGTTTTGTTTTTGTTTTTTGTTTTTATCTGATTCAACACTTAAGGCCTTGTGGATGTGTGAAAGACTTGTCCAAAGTAAGACAATGTAGAGTGGGGGTGGGGTGGAGCAGGGAGAAACCAGGCTCTAGATTAAAGCTCAGCACCCTTCCCACCCTCCCCCCCACAACACGCTGACACAGAAGCTGGCCCTGATTCATAATTTAATGGCTGTGCAGGCCTAGGTCTCTTTATTTCTGCTGCTCACGGGTCCACTGCTCTGGGGTCAGAGTTTTCTGCTCAAAGGCATGGATGTGCAGAAGCTCTTCTGCTAGGCACGTGTTCACCAGCCTGGGGGAAAGATGGGGTTAGGAAACGGTAGGTGGAGGCCTGAGTTGCGATTCCAGAATGTAGGGTGATCAGGGAGACTGGAGGTGTCACCCAGGTTGTGTCCCCAGGACGTGCGGACCAAAGAGGAAGAGGAAGAGCTTCTGCAATCTCAATCCAGGGTCTCAATCCAGGGGCCAGGGGCCACGAAGGCGGCATCCTTGGGGTCGTGGTCACCGTGCGGGGCCGCACTGGTGGGGGTAGGGAGTTAGGTTGAGGGGAGTGGCCAGGGTTGTGGTCCCGGCGCTGGGGTCGCGCTGAGTGAGGGGCTCCCGGGGCCTCACCGGTGTCTTTGAAGCAGCGGCTTCCCCTCGAACTTGGCCGACACCACCAGGACTCGGAAGCTGGACGCGCAACGGTTGGGAGTCGTGTCCTCTACTTCCTATGGGGAACAACGGTGTGGGGAGTATGAAACCCGCCCCTCAGGCCCTTTCCCCCTCGTTGGGCGAATCTAGACCGCTCAACTCACCACGTGCTCTGCCTCAAGGTCCCGCTGCAGCTTCTCCCGGAGGTACTCGGCGCTGAGTTCCATTGCGGCAGCCCAGAAGGGGCGGCAGCTCAGCGGGGATGGAATCCCAGCTCCCACCGCAGCCACACCTCTTCCGCCCGTACTGACGCCACTTCCGTCAGTCTCGACTTCCGCCCTCACTAAGGCGTTTGTAAACCCGGCACTTCCGCCCTCAGGCAAGTCCAGCTTTCCAACAGTCCTAGGTTTCCGCGCTTACCATCAAGCAGCCAATCAGAGTCAGCCCAAGGACCGAATCGGGCGGTAATAAGTGCCCGCCGCCTGCACAGCAGCCCGGGTACCGTGGGCCGGTTTGGACACCCTAGCTCCAGTCAGTCAGGAGAGGGTGCGCGAATCTGCATTGCCGTGGCCTCTAGGGTATCTCGGGATCGCCTCCAAACGCTTTTTCCGAGACAAGCATCTTGCGGCCCTGGCAACTCAGTCCTCCCTAAGGTCATAGGCCACAGCAATCAACCCACAAGTGCCGATGGGCCCTGAGGGGGACGCGGCGAGGCCCGGGCGCTTCTTCGGCGTCTATCTGCTCTACTGCCTGAACCCTCGGCACCGGGGTCGCGTCTACGTGGGGTTCACCGTCAACCCTACTCGTAGGGTCCAGCAGCACAACGGGGGCCGCAAGAAAGGAGGGGCCTGGCGGACCAGCGGGCGCGGGCCCTGGTAAGAGGGAGTGGATTGCTGTCTGGAGCGGGGCTTCCAGGGAGAGGCGAGGCTCTGAGGGGGAGAGGCCTGCCGAGAGGGGCGGGGCCAAGCCAGTGACAGTGGGCGGAGCCGGTGCGGTGGCTGAGAGCAGGGCCGGGATGCGAGGAGCACGGTGGGGAGGCGGAGCCCTGTGAAACTCGGCTGTGGGACTAAGAGGCAGGGATTGAGTGAGAAGGGGACTGAGGATCTAGGGTTGGTCCGGTGACAGCGGCTGATGAACAAGGCTGGGGTTGTACCAGACAGAGTCTGCAAGGGAGAGGACAGGGGGAGGGCAGGAGGCGGGGCCTGTGCTGGAGGCGGGGCCTGAGGTTGGCAGGTGTGAGAGGATGCACCTTCGCGAAGGGGGCGGGGCCTCGCGGACTAGGCTTGAAGCCTGGCATGAGGCCTTCACTCTCAGGTAGGACTGGGGGTGAATCATGGCCAGGGGGTTCAGCTTGACGCGGGGTGAGGCGGGGGGCTCACAGGCCGCGCCCTCGTTCTTTTCCCCAGGGCGATGGTGCTTATCGTGCACGGCTTCCCTTCCGCCGTGGCCGCCCTTCGGGTAAGAAAGGAGACGGGGACGGTGGGAGAATGGGCTGGGGCTTCGGGCCTTCCCCTGGCGGCCCCCTTCCTGGGGCGTCCCTGAAGCCCCTACTCTCCGCCCGCAGTTCGAGTGGGCCTGGCAGCACCCGCAAGCCTCACGCCGCCTGGCTCACGTGGGCCCGCGCCTGCGCAGCGAGGCCGCCTTCGCTTTCCACCTACGCGTGCTGGCGCACATGCTGCGCGTGCCGCCTTGGGTGCGCCTCCCGCTCACCGTGCGCTGGCTGCGCGCCGACTTCCGGTGTGACCTCTGCCCACCGCCACCGCCGCACATGCCGCTGACCTTTGGGCCTCCGCCGCCCCGCGCCGCGGCCCCGAAGCGCCGCGCCGGACCCTTAGCTGACCTGGAGTCCGAGCCTGACCAAGATGCCGAGGCCTGCTGCGCCCTGTGCGCGCGCTCCTTCCAGGTGAGCGGCTCCACCTGGCCTTCAGGGTTCGGACGACTTGGGATCCAGCTGTTTATTGAGGGACCGCGCAGCCCACTGACACCTTTTGCCCTCGTTTCTCAAATGGGGATGAGCCTACTTGCTGCCATTCCTCAGAATCAGTACCCTTCTGCTCAGGGCCTGTGCCTTTCCCCTTTGACTGTAAGGCTCTTCCCTAGACTTTCCGTCTTTATTATAAAGTGCCACCTTCCCCTTCTCCATGAAGTCTTCCTCGGCTCTCCATCTAAAACTGCAATTCTTTCTTGTACACTTCCTTGCCTTTTTTTTTTTTTTAAACCTAAACACTTATTGTTTAACATGCTAGGTGTTTTATTCATCTTGTCAGTTTCTCCCACCGCCCATACAAGGCCAGGTCTTGCTGACTGCTGTAGAAAAGGGTTGGGAAAACAGACAATACATATTTAACAGATTAACTGAAAGGATGGGCCTGACTTCTTCAGAGCTCTCGGGAAATGTAAATTGAGTACCTGCCATTCAGAGATTAAGTGACCTGCCTGAGGTCGGTTAGCTGGAAGAACTATAGGCCTGGCTGCAGTGGCCGTGCTGTGTATATAATCATTGCCCATGGGGCGGCCGGGTGGCTCAGTCGGTCAGGCGTCCGACTTCAGCTCAGGTCATGATCTCGCGGTTTGTGAGTTCCAGCCCGGCGTTGGGCTCTGTGCTGACGGCTCGGAGCCTGGAGCCCGCTTCGGATTCTGTGTCTCTCCATCTGTCGGCCCCTCCCCTGCTCACGCTCCGTGTCTGTCTCTCAATAATAAATAAACGTTAAAAAAATTTAAAAAATATATAATCACTGCTCATGCTGAGAGGAAACTGATTAGCTTGGTCTCTGTGGGCAAGTGCTGTAACCTCTCCGTGCTTCAGTTTCATCTATAAAACGCAAATAGCAGTAGTATGTGCCTCACAGCATTGTTTAATGCAAAGCCCCTGGAACAGTATCTGGTCCATAGAAATTCTGAGTGTTTAGCTACTTCATTCCTCCCGCTTTTCTCTCTTACCTGCCTACCACCTCTGACAGGATGAAGAGGGCCCCCTGTGCTGCCCCCACCCTGGCTGCCGCCTCAGGGCCCACGTGATCTGCCTTGCAGAGGAGTTCCTGGAGAAGGAGCCAGGGCAGCTTCTGCCCCTAGAGGGTCAATGCCCTGGGTGAGTCCAGCACCCCTGCCCCAGCCTGGCCTACCTTTGGGAAGATGGTGTCGGTCGTCCAAGTCCAGGCCCAGGGCAGCCGAGTCCTTATCTTGGCACTCAGGGCCGAGCCTGGAAGAGGCTTGTGATCCTGACTGTGTCTCCTACCAACTGCACCCCTTGGTAGCTGTAAGAACTCACTGCTGTGGGGAGACCTGATCTGGCTGTGCCAGATGGGCACCGAGGAGGAAGAAGAGAACTTGGAATTAGAAGAGGTGAGAGGTGGCTTTGGCCCCGGCCTCCCCCTCCCCGCCCCACCCCCCCAGGCTGCGTTTGACTGGTCCTCTTGTTTCCACAGGAACACTGGACAGACATGCTGGAGACCTGATCCTCGCCCACTGCTTGTTTGTGCCACTCCTGCGGGTCTGGGCGGTTTTTACTTGAGCACAATAAAGAGTCTTGAGTTAACGGAACTTCCTGGTGTTTGCTGGGGGCTGGAGGCAGAGGCCCTACCAGTCACTGGGGCCTGAAGAGAAGAGCAGAGGCAGGGAGAGGCTGCTGGCCTGTGTGGATGAGCCTCTCCTCTTTCTGGAGGCCCGGGTGCCTCAGCTGTCCCTAGCACGCTTCTGACATCACACAGTGCTTTGCTTGGGGGACACACTCTTGACTCAGAGCCCATCCAAATCCAGTGCCCAGCTTGACTCTGGACTTTAATACAAATAGGAAGGACAGAGGCCAAGAGTGCGGTGGAGGCGGGGGGGCGGGGGGATACTCTACCCCCATGGGGCCCCGTGGCTCTCTAAGCCCCAACTCCTTCTTGTCTCTGTCTGCAGAGCCCCTTCAGACCCAGTGAGAGAAAAGCACCTTCTGGGGGCCATGGTTCTTTTACCAACCATGAATGAATCTCCATGAAATCCCTTGGGAATCATGAAGCTGGACTCACTCCCAGGGTTATTAGACTCGGCATTCTTCCTCTCTTTTCTGCTCCACCCCAGACTCTGTCATGCTGCCCACCCACATTGCTCTGTACTGGCCTTGCTGTCAGAGGTCAAGAGTAACAGTTTTTAGAATCCCTGGGCTGCTGGGGGCCTGTGTGCCACCCCCAGCCTGAACCTTTGGCATCTCCAAGACTGGCCTGGAGCCAGCCAGGAAGGTGAGTGACCCTGCTCACGGGAGTGTCCCATTTTTCCTCTCCACCCTGCCCCCTCTCAACTGGCTGGATCCATTAGAAAAAGCTGTTGGTTGGCCCGCCCTGCAGGGGTGGAGTTTGGAAGGCAGGTCAGGAGCCAGGATTACAGCTCAAAAAACCCCCAAAAGACAAAAATGAAAGCTTATTGGGCTCTGTTGTCTAGATTCACTCTTATTTTCTGCATGCTAAACCCATATCTTGGATTTTCAGGTCAGTCTAAGCTTGGCTCTGGCTAAGGTGCTGAGGAGGGGAGCACAGGGGGGCCCTCCCACTCTAAACTCCACCCTTTCCTTCCTGGAGGACGGCCAGATCCCAGTGCTGGCTCCAGAGACCTCCCACTTTGGCCTTAGAAACGCTTCAGCTCAGAAAGCAAGTCTGTACTCCCCACAACTGCAGCCAGTAAGCCACAGCACAAAGGAGCCACAAGGCCAAGATCCAGAGAGGTGTGGTGAGTGCTGGGGTGGGCTGGGCTGGCCAGACTTCCCTCACTTGGCGTCGCTAGCTCCTCTCTCTCCAGATCCTCTCTCTCTGCTGCTGCCTCTGATAGCATGGCATCCTTGTGCTTTCCCTCGGGAAAGCAGTCTGCCAACTGCAACCCGGTCCGAAACCCCCTTCCGTGACTCCTCTCTTTTGCTCATCTACATCTCAGACTTTAGCCCCTAAAGGAAGCTCAGTTGCTCAGCTGGGTGTGTTTATCTCCGAGCCAAGATGGAGTGTGGTTGGACAAGTGGGGTCACAGGCTGGCCTTTGGGATGTTTCCACATGTGAGGGGCCCAAGGAGCTCCAGGGGACGACAGGGCGAGGAGGCCAGTGCAGTAGGCCAGGGGCTGAAGCAGGAAGTAGTATGAAAAAGAAAACAGGCGGGGACTTAGGACAGGCAGCCTCTAGAGTAGTTTTCTCAAGTGCACACTGGAATCTGGAGAGCTTCCCGAAAACTGGGATTGGGCCCCCAGAGTGATTTAACTGGATTGGGGTGTGGCCCCAAGCTCTGGGATTTTTCAGGCCCTTCAGGTGAAGGTGCAGCCGGCGTTGTGACCCTCTGCAGGTTACGTGTGGCTTTGGACCCCCGCCCCCGTCGCTCGCTAGCCTTGTGAGTGGGGGCAAGTCACCCAGCCTTCAGTCCCTTATCTTAAAGCAAAGGTTTCAGTAGATGGCATGTTGTGATGTTAAGGGAAGTAGGCTGCACTCTGGCCCCTGACGCAGCGGCATGGAGCTGGTCCCGGACACCTCACGCCCGCCACTGCAGTACGTGAAGGGGATCCCTCTCATCAAGTACTTTGCCGAGGCACTGGGGCCACTGCAGAACTTCCAGGCCCAGCCCGATGACCTGCTTATCAGCACCTACCCCAAATCCGGTAAGTGATGAGGGCCACCCACCCCTCTCCTGGGCCACAAGTCCCGCGTTGGGCCAGCAGGGGGCCACCCGCAGCCCTGTCCGCCTCCTCTTTCCCTGCTCTCCAGGCACCACCTGGGTGAGCGAAATCCTGGACATGATCTACCAAGGTGGCGATCTGGAGAAGTGTCGCAGGGCCCCCGTCTTTATCCGGATACCCTTCCTTGAGTTCAAGGCTCCAGGGATTCCCACAGGTGTGCAGTAGGGCTCTAGGGCCACGTGGAACGGAGGGAGGAGGCAGGACTGGGCTCTAGCTCGGCAGACCTTTCCCTGCCCACGGCACAGGTATGGAGGTTCTGAAAGACACACCGGCCCCACGAATCATCAAGACGCACTTGCCCCTGGCCCTGCTCCCTCAGACCCTGCTGGATCAGAAGGTCAAGGTGAGTGGCAGAGGAAGCCATCCCAGTTTTGGTCCTGAGAGGAAGGTCTCATCTTAAGGCGGGAGGCTGTCTGCCCCATCCTGTGGTAGAAGTCGGTGAAAGTGAGCCTCCTCTGTGCAGAGCTGTGAAAGGCAGTCTTCTCTGCAGGCCTCCCCAGGCCCGCAGAGGAGGGGGCTGGTGACAGTGGGGCACGCCTGGTTCCAAATCTGGGTATGGCGGCACTGAGGGGATTAGATTAGCATCAAATAGGGTTCCAGGGACACAAACAAGTCAGCCTCTAAGCCAGTTTCCCCTCTGGTCAGACCAGGGATAACTTCCCTCGCAGGGATGCTGTGAAAGGTGGAACATCCAGTGCCTGGCTCACTGTGTGGTGATGATGCATGTGTGTGTGTGTGGGGGGGGTCGTCTGCCCCTCCAGGTGGTCTATGTTGCCCGCAACGCAAAGGATGTGGCTGTCTCCTATTACCACTTCTACCGCATGGCCAAGGTGCACCCTGACCCTGACACCTGGGACAGCTTCCTGGAGAAGTTCATGGCCGGAGAAGGTGGGGCTCAATCTGGAGGAAGGAGTGGGGTGGAGCTGAGCAGCGGTCAGTCAAAACTAATGCCAGCTCTGTGTCCCTGCCCCTGCCCTTTCCCCAGTGTCCTACGGGTCCTGGTATCAGCACGTGCGGGAGTGGTGGGAGCTGAGTCATACCCACCCTGTTCTCTACCTCTTCTATGAGGACATGAAAGAGGTGAGGTCACCCGCTGCCACTTCTCTCCAGAGAGCCAAGAAGCCCACGGGGACCTGCCGAGGCCCTCTCAGCCACCTTCCCCATGGCAGCCCCCACGTCAGTCCCCGGGACCCCCCCGGCCCGCCTTCCCGCCCGGGACATGGAGCTGCGGTGCCACCCGGGGGGCAACACTGTATGGCTCGTCTCAGACCGGAGCGACGCCTCGCCATCCACTGGCCATTTACTGCTGCTGTTCTCCCTGGGGCCAGAGTTCTGAGAGACGACTGTCCCTGCCCTCACCTGTTGGGACCCAGGCAGAGCTTGTTACAGGGTCACAGGGCGGCGGCAGTTAATGTGCCTCCAGGGAAGGCAGGCCCAAGGAGCTGGGGCTGGGAGGGCCGGAAGCGGAAGCGGCCAGGTCCCCCAAGGGGTTGGGAGGCCCCCTTTTGTTTGCTCAATGAGCGATCCCAACCTCTACTGAAGAGCCCCTCTGCTGCTCCAGAACCCTAAAAGGGAAATTCAGAAGATCCTGGAGTTTGTGGGGCGCACCCTGCCAGAGGAGACCGTGGATCTCATCACCCAGCAAACGTCTTTCAAGGAGATGAAGAAGAACCCCATGGCTAACTACACCACCATACCCCCTGACATCATGGATCACAGCGTTTCGGCCTTCATGAGGAAAGGTGAGCGCCCAGGCGGCTGGCCGGGCGGGGAGGCAAGCGTGGAAGCAGAGCGAGAGCTGCCCGAGCCACCCAGGGCTGCCTCTGCCGCCAGGACGCACAGCCACGCTGCCCTTCTTCCTCGCGCCCACAGGCGTCGCGGGGGACTGGAAGACCACCTTCACCGTGGCCCAGAACGAGCGCTTTGACGCCCACTATGCGGAGAAGATGGCGGGCTGCAGCCTCCGCTTCCGCACGCACCTGTGAGTGGTGCTCCCCGAGGCACGCCCGCGGCCCCACTGCTGTGACCCGGCCTGACCCTGGGGTCGAGAATAAAATTCCGTTTGTGTTAACACCCTGAGTCTCTAATGCGAGCAAAGAGCAAACCTCAACTGAAACTAAATGCCTGCTGGGACCAGATGCGGCCATCTCCTCCGCGGCCTCCAATTCCCCAACTTGTCCTGTCAGGAGGAGGGGGAGAAGGGCCTGGAAAAGCAAAGCCAAGGAGACATGGGCAAAGGGGAACAATATTTATTTGATCACAAAATCTTCTGTTGCAGTCCCCTGTGAGGACGGCAGGAGATTTGGAGTCTGCCAGCCCACTTCACTTTTTCTTGGGCTCCTTACAAGCCACCACGTACCTCTGGGCCACATTGAGGGGAGGGGAGTAACCATCCGCATAGGAGGTGTCTTCAAACAGGACTGAATAGTCATCCTGGGGCTGCAGTAGGGGGCAGACAGGAGGGGCTGGTCAGAGACCCCCAGACGAGGCCCTGTGCCGAGAATGAGCAGAACCTCTGGGGCTCCCAGCCTCTCCTGTCCCCAAGCTCGCTCAAAAAGTCTAGATGTTTGAACCTAACCCCTGCTAGGACGGAGTTCTTTTCTCAGCAACAAAGAGCAAGCAGGAGGGAGACTTACTGTCTATATGGGGAGATCCTACATAGAGGATCTGGTGCCTTTTGAGGACCCTCTGTTAAGGGGATCAAGGAAAACCCAGAGGGCAGCAGGCAGGAATCCTGGAGGAAGAGGGGAGAAGGGCCTTTCCCCCACCATGAGGTGAAGGGTGACCAGCATGAGGGAGCGCAGCCGGGGACGGAGAAAGGGCCCCGGCACGGGCCTTCCCATCTCAGGGCTGCCTGTCGAAATGCGCAGGTGAGGTGAGACTAGGGGACTCGTGGGTCACATTCCACTCAGGGCCTGCTGGGACTCTGAAGGTGGGAGAGGGGTTGGCTGGCACTGGCGTAGGGGGCAGGGCCGGAGGGCAGCTGCGGGGCAGTGTGAGCAGGAGACAGGGCAACGCACGGGACCCTCCTAGCTCAGAGAGGCTGGAGGAGGTGGTCAGGAGGGGAGGGAGGTGGACGGTGACCCCATGACCCATGGGGTCAGCCCAGTCGTCGTGTCCTGTGCGGCCTCTCCCGTGGGGGCTGCTTACCCGTTGTGGGGGCGTGTGGATCAGGGCACGGTAGAAGCAGGTGGTCTGCGGATACAGGGCCAGTACGAGCTGCTCCTTCTGAAATAAGGCTTCAGGGTCCGTCTCGGGGTTGGCCTTCCACTGGGGCAGTGGGATGATGCGCCGCCGGCTCAGGGTATGTCTCCTGGGGGAAGGGGGGCTTAGGTCAACCCGCGGCCAGGCGGGGGCTCCTTCCCAGCAGCTTCCACGGTCCCGCCCTGACCAGCACACTCACTCTTTGCCTTCTTCGTCGATGTCATCTACCTCATACCTGGCGAACGAAAGGAAAACGGTGGATGCGGGGAGGTGCGCCAAGTCGGGGAGCCACGAGCGGGGCAGGGAAGGGGCCCAAGGAGCCTGCTCCACACACCGTCCCCATCCCCACAGGCACCCGGAGGGAAGCCCTTCTCCCATCCTGCACGTGGGGGAGGGGCAGCCGCGCAGGTGTAACGGGAGCGCAGACGGAGGCGTGGGTGTCGACTCACTTGTTGGTGGCATGGCTGTAGCTGACCACCTCGGCCAGGATCCACTGCTCGTCCCCATCCACAGCCTTTACCCGGGCGGCCACCTTGTCTCCAGGTTTGGCCACGTAGTCGCCAGAGGCTGGAATGGCCCCACAGAGGGGCGGGGGCCTAAGGGTGGGATGAGGTGTTAGGTCCAGCCCCTCCCACTTCTCAGCTCCCTCCACCCGGGGCCTGCCCTCACTTGTCACCAGGCTTCCCGATCCACAGGGGCAGGGTCATGGCCGACTGCTGCAGCAGGGTCATCAGCACCCCCCTGCGCATGGTCTTCCGAGGGGGCTCCGAGTCATTGTACAGGCCCGCAATCTTGGCCGCTGTGGGAAGGAAGCGAGCCCCTGAGGCACCAGGGACAGGGCGCCTCCCCCAGGCCCACCCGTGCACTGGGCTGCCAGTGGCGTTCGGCCTGGAACCCCAGCTCCCGAGTTAGCAGCAAGGGCCCAGATGGGATCCCGGCCCCTTCCGCCAGATGCCCGCGGAGAAACACTTGCGGACTACTCTCACGGACCGGTGAGATGTCGGGTCAGGGGGGTCCCTTGGTGTGAAGGACGAAAGAGGGCAAAAAGGGGGGCTTCTGAGATGCTGGTCACATCAGATGTTCGGTCAGTGAAAATTTCACAGAGCTGTGTGTACAATTAGGTGTGCTTTTCTACTGTTAGAATGTGCTGTTACTCCACATAAAGGTAAAAGAACTTTAGGTTCCTCGGTCGGACCCTTGACCTCCTCAGGCATGGCACCACACACCCAGTCAACCTCACACGGACCCCCCCGCTGGCGGCGTGACACGTTTGACGGGGGAGGCGACTGCCCGCTGTGGGCTCACCGAACGTTACGGTAAGAGAGGTGGGAGAGCCGGGGCGGCCTGGAGGGATCTGGAAGCCAGCACCTGTGTAAACTCCATCCTAGGACGGCCCTCACAGAGCAGCCAGGGTTTACGACAGAAAGAAGTGCGAGTGGAGGTAGCGGGAAGGAGGCACCTGCCCAGGCACAGGAGGAAGGGAGACGAGCACGGGTGGGGGGATGAAACCTTCCAGGTCTGCACAGGGACGCTGGGGAGCCCCTGCCTCTGAGCAGGGGAGCGTCTCCATTCCCTCCCAGACCCGGGCTGCGCAGATGCGCTCCCCCCACCGGAAGTCCACGGAACGAGCACACAGGGCTGAGGCTTCAGGGAGCCGTGGCTGCTGCTCTCAGAAGCCTCACTCAGCCTGGTCAAGACGCATCTCCGACTCACCGATCCGCCTTTCCTCCAACAGAGACTTGATTTCTGCTATCTTATCTAGAGCTTTCCGGAGGATACTGAGGGTGGGGAGAAGGGAGAGAAGGCGTCAGGATGAAGCACAAAGCACAGACTTCCGTCTCTGCTTACAGCAAGCTGGGTAACTCAGATCAGCCCTACTGCCAAAAACTATAAACCCTAAGTGCTTATTTATTTATTTCTTAATGTTTATTTTTGACAGACAGAGAGGGAGGAGAGGAGAGGAGACAGAATGTGAGTGGGGGAGGGGCAGAGAGACAGGGAGACACAGAATCACAAGCAGGCTCCAGGCTCCGAGCTGTCAGCACAGAGCGCGACGCGGGGCTCAAACTCATGAACTGTGAGATCATGGACCTGAGCCAAAGTCGGACGCTTAACCGACTAAGCCACCCAGGCACCCCTATTTCTTTGGTTTGGTTTGTTTATTTATTTTAATTTTAAGTAATCTCTACACCCAACATGGGTCGGGGGTCAAACCTCCAATCCCAAGATCAAGAGTCACGTGTTCCACTGACTGAGCCAGCCAGGCACCCGTGTTTTTTTAATTTTAAAAGCATAAAAGAACCGATAAGGTAGTGAGAGGAAGCAGGCCAAAGAATCCAAGAGAATCGCAGAGAGGCAAGCAAAGCAGAGAGAACTGCATCTGACAAAGCCTGAAGAAAGCATGCTACAGGTCTGGCTGCTCTGAACAGTCTGGAGGTTCGCAGGGTGGAAGTTAAGGCTCGGGGTCTGCCCACGCTGGGACGTGTAAAAGGAGACACTCCAGAGGATTGTGGGGAGTCCTCTCAGCTCAGAGCAGGGGTATGGGTAGAAGGAATCTGTCTCCGAAAGGCCACAGCCCCAGTAAGCCTCTGGAGTTAACTTACGGGGTTCCAGAGTGGTTGGGGCCCAGGCAATCCAGCAGACTGAACACAATTCTCGCTGGAGGAAGATTTCTTTATCCTAGATCTTGAGGACTCTTCCCCCACAAGTATTTCAATAGGACTAAGCAGCACAGACTCCATTTTGGGTCATTTATTCTCCTCTCCCATAGCTATTCCTCTAGTAAACCTTTAGTAAATGCCCCTGTAGTTCTGAAGGCCTTCATTTAGCAGGAGGGAGACAAATAAGAACACAGCACGATACAGCCTCGCAGCTGTGTCCTGCTGGGTCCCAGGCTCTCGTGGAGCTTGTCAGGCAGATGGAGTGGGGCAGTCCAAAGCAGGGAGGGGTGGACATGTCACCTGATATGCCTGCAGCATCACAGTTCAGCGCGGCAGGCACAGGACACAGGGAGGGCTCAGCCAGGGCCACTGCAGGCCGGGAGCACTGGGACACAGGGCAGTCAGGCACCAGGACAGGAGGGGAGTAAAAGCCAGGAGGCCAAAGGGAACCTGGGAGTCTGACCACTGCTGCTGGGCCTGTCTGAAGAACACAGCTCTATGCAGTATGTCCTAAGCTGTACTCTGTGAGACATTAATGGAGTGGGTCTCAACCACATCAGAATCCCCTGGGGCGCTTTAAGAAAAAGAATCCCAATTGTTGTGAACAAGGACCATAAACAGATGCCAAAGCTGAGAGACAGCTTGACCTGGAATATTTACATAATCTCGATGACCTCCCATAAGAGACTTACTAACTACACAATGGAAAACGGCCATAACCCTGGAAAAAAGTGGACGAGACCTCCTTCCTATGGAACAGGTCAAGACTAGAGCGCCACCTCTGGCCTGCAGCCTGGAACAACATCTACGCCGCAAGCGCCCGCAGCCAACGGTCAGCTGTCCAGGGCCCCGCACCTGGTGCGGAAGGACCGTCCTCAGACCACAAATCATTCTCTCCTCTGGGGACCTGCCGTGTTAGCCTGGGAGTCGTTCAGGCCCTTGGGAAGCTAACCTACACCTCTGCCTGCGCCAGCCGAGCCAGGGCAAAAACCATCTTCCCCAGCCGGAACTCGGGGTGGTTGGAAGCCACGGTCTGTGGCCAAAGTATCACTGAGGACCCCGTCCCTCCCACTCTTGCGGAAGGCCTTTTGCACTAAGGCTAGAAAATGATTTGCTCCTGCCTGGAATGGCTGCCTATTTCTGGAAAGTGAAATCTTTGATCTTGTTGCCCTCTGACCCCCACAGCCAGTGTGCAACCTCAAGCCCTTTAAAAAAAAAAAAAAAAAAAAAAGAAATTGTTAACTGAAGACACAGGCACTTTTCCATTTTCTGCAAGCAGGAGGATGAAACCCAGCCGGGGGGCAAGAAAGAGCATGTGGAGGAAAGTGCAACAGCGTGTCAAGGAGTCAGCTAGCGGCGTGTCATGGGACTAACTCCTGACGCTGGCTCTTGGCGCCTCTTCAGTTTCCTGAGGGCTTTAATTAACCTGCTTGGAGATGTATGGGTGGAGGAGAGTGTCGCGGGAACACACCGTGACATGTGTTCCCCACCCAGACTCCCAGACTCGGAGCCTCCCGCAGGCAGGGTGGCACTTCGCCCCCTCATGTGCTCCCGGGCCCAGCACGGCACCCGGTGCTGACAAGGACTCAGAGTCTAGTGAATAAATGTACGAACTTTTGACAGTCCGAAAAGTAAAGTGGCAGAACTGCAAGAGGCTGGGCCCTGAAATTAGGAAATAAGCTTCTAAGTGTTTAACTCCCGGTGGGTCAATGGGAGAGAGGAGCCCACACCAGACTGGTTTCTGAAGCAGTCACTTTCCCAGCAGTTAAGCTTGGAAGGGCCATTTGCCTTTTACTCTCTAATGTGCGTGTCCCTCTAACTCATGCCAGCCCAACTCCAGTGCAGGTGAGCGGGAAAGGGCCCGACTATGGCCAGATGACAAACTTGCACATCAGGGAGAAGAGGCGGTGGGGAAGGGTGGGCTGGAAGGCCGGCTGGCGGTCAGAACGCTCCGTGCCTCCCCCCGGCCTGTGCCTCCCCCTGCCTAAGTCAGCCCCACCTTTTGTTCTCCTCCCCAGACCAGCACAGGGAGCCCAGCTGGTGCCTCTAAGCTAAAAAACCCTGGGATCTTCACCTTCCCCTGTCCCAAATGATTCCAATTTTATTTTTTTTAATTTTTTAAAAATGTTTTTATTTATTTTTGAGACACAGAGAGACAGAGCATGAGCAGGGGAGGGGCAGAGAGAGAGGAAGACACAGAATCTGAAGCAGGCTCCAGGCTGTGAGCTGTCAGCACAGAGCCCGACGCAGGACTTGAACCCAGAAACCGTGAGATCATGACCTGAGTTGAAGTCGGACGCCCAACCGACTGGGCCACCCAGGCGCCCGATTCCCCCAATTTTATTTCAGAATCTGCCCTTGAACCCCCCCTTGCTTCTCCATCCCCACAGCCACTGTCTTGGCTCAATCCCATCACCACCTCTTGCCTGATCTCCTCACTGGCTCTGAATCTCACCCAGTCTACCGTCCACACAGCAGCCAGAGGTTTCTCTCCTTTTACATCCTCACTGGCTCCCTGTGGCCTCCAGGATAAAACCCAGTTCCTGGAAGCCCTCCACATGCTGCCTTGCCCTTCCCAGCCACACAGGACTGGTTCTCAGTCCCCCAGTGCGCATGCCCAGCGGGCACTCTTCCACAGCCTCCACACACTGTCCCCTCTGCCGTGTCCACCTGCTGACCCCTACTTCAAGTCTCTCCTCCTCCCCGCGGCCATCCCGGGCCTGCAGGCACAGTGAGCCCACCTCTGCTGGCCCATCAACCACACTGTCCTGTAACTCTTTTCTTAGGGTGCCTCTCCTTTCCGGACCGTTTGCCCTTGAAGGCAGGGTCTTCGCTATCCTCGTGTCTCTACATGGGGATGGCCAGCACCAGACACAGGTGCCGGCAAAGGTTTGTAAAACAAAGATGACAGCAGGCGACGAAAATCTGGGACCATGAGCGCAAGGCAGGGTGTGCTCATGAAGAGCCTGACGGGAGGAGAGGAAGATCTGGAACCACTAGAAATGTTTAGGGTGCTGGCCATCACCACATGTGCAGGCCAGTATTTAAACGGAGCCCATAACTCATTAGTGAGTTGTGAGATTAATTTCCTGGGTAACAACCAGCATTTAAAAAAAACAGAACAGAGGATACCTGGCTGGCTCAGCCGTAAGAGCATGCAACTCTCGATCTCTGGGTCATGAGTTTGAGCCCCACACAGTGGGTGTAGAGATTACTTAAACAAAACAAAACAAAACACACACGCGCACGCACACACACACACACACACACACACACACACACACACAAAGACATAGTAACAGTACAAACTATTTCTTGTTCCAATTCTATGATATATGTGCATATAAAATAAATGTGAAAAGACAATCATTAAACCATTCTAGCATGGTATCCAAGAATATGGACTTTGGGTCTAACGTTGGGCTCCCCCACTTACTAGCTGTGTGTCTTTTAGCAGATTATGGAACCCCTTGTGTCTTAGTTTCCTCATCTGTAAAATGGTGGCTCTGAGCATTGAGATAAATACATAAAGTACTTGGAATAATGCCTGGCACAGTAAGGCCAAAAGGAGTCTTTATTAATATTATTAACATGATGATTATGTCTTTAATATTATTATTATTAAGCCACAACAGAGAATGTATTTCCTACCACAGGTAATGATCAGAAGTTTGAAAAACACTGGTTTTAGGCACTATATATACAACCATCTCATATGCTGACAGTTCTGTAGATGGTTATTATCCCCATTGTAATGATGGAGCACTGAGTCTCGATGGAAGGGCCTGCTCAAAAGGTCACTGCGGCTGGTAAATGGCAGTGCTGGGGTCTGGTCCCCACCTCACTGCCATCTACAAAACAGCAGGGCTATCGGGAAAGAGAGGTCCAAAAGTGGGTTCTTCCCCTGCTAGGGAAGGCAGGCCCCCAGGGGCAGCCTGGGGAGTGGGAATCTGCTTATCCGTGGCAGGAAAGGCGGCTGGGGCTGTGTTTTGTAGGCTTCTGGAGCCCAGCGCACGGGCGGGGAAGGGGAGATGAGGGCAGGGCGGTGGGACAGTACTCACTTGCACTCCGCCTCCGCATCGGCCTTGGCGGTTGTATAGAGCCCACGCAGCTTTGTCCGGTAATAGGGAGAGACTGCCAAGTGAACAGAGAAAGAGGCGTGGGCAAGGGGCAGCTGGTGGTCATGTGGCCCTGCTTCCAGTACACCCAAATCAGACTTCCGGAGGCTTACAGAGGCCACGGGCCAGGGTGTGAGCTTTATTGGGTCAGAAGTGCTCTCTGAGGCAGATGCCCATGTTCGACGAGTTCACATTTTCATATGGTACAGATCACATCATTACATGTCAGGAGAGGACTTTCTAATCTCTGCCATCTCATGACAGAAAATACGTATCAGCACAGAGGAAGACAGACAACAACTCTCAAAGCTGCTCAGGGTTGGAAAGCACCGACCCAGGAGGCTGAGCATGAGGGCCGCTGGGGCATGTGCAGTGCACGGGAGGGAAGCTCTCTCTAGAAAACACCAGCCTACTGGGGATGCTTGTGTGCCCAAAGGGGTTCCCCTGGATGCAGCCTCATTTCACTGACGTCCCAGTCCCTAGAAGTGGGGGATTTTAAGGCTCCTTAGTGCTAGGTCATCTGCTATCTGTTTCCTGGGTCACCATATATCACACAGCCTAAGGGAAAACTGTCCCTCTGGCCAAGGAGCGGTTCATTTCGGGTTGTGTAGGTACATGCAAAAATCCTGTCCAAATCCTGTCCGACACTAGTAACAGTCAGGTTCCCTGTCTCGGCCCATACCCCTTTCTCTTGTGAGCCCAGCTACTTACTCTTGTTCTCTGTCTGCATCCGCTCATGGGTCTTCTGGATGTTCACTAAGTTGTGTTCGCTCCGTGAACGCTCTTCCTGCAAGGGTGAGGTCAACAGGCATGAGGGCGGCCCTTTATCCTGCTGTGCCACCCCGCATCCCAGGCCAGAGGCCCCAGAAATATTTATACCGGCATCTCCTGACCCTTACTTTTCAGGTTACATCCCACTACAAAAGACTTCATTTGGGAAGGAATTTCCGGGAACCGCTCCCTTCTGGGCCACATGACTGTGTGGTGCATGGCTCCCAGGAGATGGGTCCCTGTGTAACTATAAACCTGGATGACCGAATGCTTGGAGAGGACCCTGATTATAATGGACCAAAGTATAGCAGCGGCACATCCAATATGCCGTGCACAAACACACACCACCCTTATTTTTGTGAATGAAAAGATATCTTTTTAAGTGGAAAAAAAATGGCTTTCTGATAGGATTAGAGCAGCAGGCATCACATGGTGGGTCCAAATTCCCCTGGGGAACCTTCTCACCCTGAGGTGAGGAAGGTTTGGAGAGGCCATTTGATACATTCAGGCTAAAATACATCTACGTGTGGCCGCCATACATCCAGTATAGGGGACCCAGCATTTTGGAGTATGAAATAGGTCTCCTCACTGCACCCAGGCCAGTAGACAACAATGGCAACAAAATGCGTGCTGGACAAAGTACACTGGCCCACAGACAGAAAGGGTTTTAGGGGAGACGGGTGCTAGTGTGCGCCTCATGGGACAATTGAATACACTTTTAAGGAGAAGTGGCATTCAGAGGAAGACTGATTAGTAAAACGAACAGACTAAGGTGAGTTCTCTGGTAGGAGGAAGACAAGGAGTGTGTGTCCACCTGGAAAGATGAGGAGGAGTTAGTGTCTTGGGCCAGGTCAATCCAACAGATAGTGCTGGATAATTCACGGACCCATGTGTTGTTGGGAAAGGTTTGCCACCCTGCCCCTCAGGGCCTCTTGGCTATTTTAATCTAGACGGGGGGCTGCGGCAGCCATGGGGCAATGGCCCTCCATTCTAGCCACTGAGCTCCAAGGACACACCTAGGGGAAGCACGCGTTTCTAAACCTGTGGCGGCCCTTCTAGGGCACCTGTACAGGGCTTTTATAATTTATATTGATGCACCATGACTGCCTTGATCCAAGAACAGATCAAAATAAGACATCCTGAGGTACAGCTGGCAGAGGTAGGGCTGTTACTTTGAGTATCGCTTAGGTCCTTCCCATAGGGAGGAGGTGAGCCCCGGTGTACAAGGGCACACAATGAAAACCAGTCTCTTTTCAAGCCTGTGAGCTGCAACAGGGTGACTGGCTTTGTCACCAGAACCCAGAAATAACTGAATCGTGGCCAACCGTAACAAAGCAAATATTGTAAAGTATACTTTTATTGTCCAGGGCATTATCTAGTTAAGTACGATATCTAGTAAGTGGGCAAGGCCAATTCCGGTGGGAAGGCATAAGAAATAAGTCTATAATTCTTACTAACTTGTTCTATAATGAAACTGAATTCTACCACGACCATAGTTCAACAATGTACCACCCTGGTATCGCCAGTAAAACTCAACTGCCTTACGTAAAGAAGTCATATGATAATTCTGGTACCAGTGCCCAAAGGAACAGTTCGACACAAACGTATTATAAGGCACAAACAGGAGTGGATGAAGGGGCGAAATGGGTAACCAAATTAGTATAAAAATATGAAAATGTATGTAATGGCTCAATAGGACAGGCTGTTTCTTGAAGTCTATCCCGACCCCACACCGGCTCCTCCAAATGTTAGGCATACTCGTGTTGACACTGCTGCTATAGCTGATGTAGAAATGCTGTATTAAATGTAGATGCTCCGATATCATTTCACTCTAAGGGAGCCTAGGCCAAGGGCTGGGGACGGGGGGCTGTGCCGGAAAAGTTGAACTCAACAGGCCTGTGTTTTCAGATCTTGCATATTCCAAAAAAGTTTTGGCCCTTGACCAGCTCCCGGGAGAGAACCTCTGCCTGCACCCCTGGAGTATCCTGCCCAGTAAGAGTATCTGTGTTCAGCTGAGATAAGAGGGTGGAGGGAAAAGAGGAATGGCCATAATGGATACAGGGCATTTTTGTCAGACGATGTCAACGTTCTGAAATTGATCGTGGTGACGGTGGCACAACTCTGTGAATACACCAAAACCACTGGAATCGGACACTTGGAACGAGTGAACTAGATCTCAATACAGCCGTTATTAAACAGAAAGAATCACAAAATCCTGCCCCTGATAGAAAATCCAGCAGGAAGGGTAGTTATACCCCCACATTCTCGTTCTTAAAACGCATTCTTCACATCACCTGGGCTCCTGCACGTCCAATCTCTCTGAACACAACCCTCCCCACCCCCCACCCTCCACCCCTGCCACTCACATGCTGCCCTCCAGGAGCCAAGGGCTACAGCTTTTTACCTGGGTTTGTTTGATCAGCTGATGGAGCTCCGTGAGAAGTTCTGCAATGCGGGAATCAGCAGACACCAGGGCCATTGCATACGGGGTGCCTGGGGTGGAGAGGAATAGGAGAGAACCCTGTTAGTGGCTGTTACGGGTTCATCGTGTCCTCCAAAAGGTATGTCGAAGCTCAGAATGTCAAATGATGACCTTGTACCAGAACATACTAAAACTACAGGAATTTCATATAATTTCTAGAACAGTTACAGCATTTACCCAAACAACATAACCTTTATCATCATCTCTGTGATACAACTTCCCAAGTAGCTTACCATACCAAATAAACCAGCCTAATCAGTCAAAAAGACTTTATCTAGAGTTTGAATCTTGGGAAGTTTCATGGTACATGCCTAAACAGGATCGTAGATCACTATAAAACTCCATATTTAACTAACCAAGCTGACAATAAGAGATCATTTCAATCTTAGTCATGATTACATACAAAGTTCTTTTCAAAGATTTGCCTTGACAAACCTTCTACAACTTTCTTTTTCACTCAGGCTTTGTCCTAAGGCTTCTCTCTCTAAATAAACAGTCTCATTTTAGGACAAAATTACTTTGTTTTTCCTCTCAACAAAATGTATTCTCATTTCTTGTATCTTCCTAACACATTTCCCACTTTCCTACATACAGAGTTGAGTCTCTTGTTAAGCATGCTTTGTTGAAAGATTGTGCTATGGGAAAACATGTTTTTAGAAATTATGAACTATATTCATAAATTTGCCAATCTAAAGAATTCTGGTGTAGCAGACAGTTCACAATTGGTTACTACTTCATGTTCACTGGAAACTAAGGTTTCTAAGTTAAAATTCTATTAAACATAATTAAGGCTGATGGAAATGATGAGGAAAGCAACCCTGTCAGTTTCTCCACAATAAGAAGCCAAAACCACAAACCTACGTTCAGAAAACAATGCTTTAGGTATTTTACCTTATTTAGAAAGGTTATGGATATCCAATGAATTCAATCCAATTTATCATTTAACTTAGCAAAACTTTAAAACTTTCGGGTTACTGGGGCACCTGGGTGGCTCAACCGGTTAAGCATCCAACTTTGGCTCAGGTCAGGATCTCATGGTTTATGAGTTTGAGCCCCACACTGGGGCTGACAGCTTAGAGCCTGGAACCTGCTTTGCATTCTCTGACTCCCTCTCTCTCTGCCCCTCCCCTGCTTGCATGTGTACTCTCTCTCTCAAAAATAAACATAAAAAAAAATTCATGTTACAAAAGATCTTGAAAGCCATTAAAAGTTTTACCTAGAAACCTTTTCATTTATTCAACCTACCTACTTGTTCGTAACCATCACCCACGAAAGCTTTATGAGACAGTTCATGAGGTCGAGCCCCACCTCAGGCTCTGTGCTGACAGCACAGAGCCTGCTTGGGATCCTCTCTCTCTCAAAATAAATAAACTTAAAAACAATAAACAAACTTAAATGGACTTTCAATCAAAATATGTTGCACCTGTGCCCACTAAAAGTCAATCAATCTGCTCCGCACTGTCCATGTTGCTTGGGGTACCTGTGGGGAAATCTGAGGGGTGGTTTAAGTCCAAGGGAACCGTCAGGCCCCTTCTTGCCGACCTGGGACGTGTTTCAGTTTGAACCTCATAAGGAGGCGGCCCAACAGCTTGGAGTGCTCTCCGCTCCGTGACACTGGGAGTAGGACCAGAAACCACTGGTGCCACAGGCACTGAGGAAGGTGCAGGAGCCTGTTAGGTAAGCCTTGCCTAGGGTGGAGGGTGGTGCCGAAACAGGAGGAGAGGGAGGAGGAGGCAGAAGAGGCGAGGTGCTGCCTGCAAGGCTGGAGGCGATAAAAGCCCAAACAGAAGAAAGAGACTCCCGGTCACCAGACAGGAGAACAGATGAACATTTTCTTTCCCCCAACAAAATGTGAAAAAAGGCAGTCCAGTCTGGCCAGACAATACAGGGAACCCCCTTGAGACAAAAGGAGTTTCAAAAGCTGCTTGGGAATATTCCTTAAAGTCCCCATCCTGAGGAAGACCTGTAACAGACAATTGGCTCCGTTTATCACAGCCATTAACCTGGAGACGAAGGAGGGAGACGCCTCCACGTACAAGGATCAGGCGACATTCATCCAGGTCTCTCAAGACAGATTTCAGATCTGACACACCAAAGCAGCAGCAAAGAGGAGACGAGTAACTCAGGAAAAAGAGGGGGGGCTGTACAGGATCCTGGCAGCAACCTGTTTACAAAAGAGACAAGGTGGGTGGGCACACAGGACAGAACACAGGCTTGTGGCGGATTAACAGAAGAACAAGGCCTAAGGCAGGTGAGCTGATGGTGCATTGAGGAGTGGAGGAGGTGGGTGTTCTGAGGCCCCCTAAAAGAGCACGGACAGATCAGGGTTTGGGTACAGATCCGTAAAAGCCTGACCATATGGGATTTCGGTCTATTTTTCTGGTCAGACTTCCCCATTCTTTATACTGAGGCCAACAATGTTACAAAGAAGCCGACGTGGGAAGGAAGCATACAAGGTGCCAGGGTCAAACTGGTTGTAGCTTCTCAAGATGTATCTCAAGGCGGGGTGGGATGGGATCAAGGATTTAGAGGAAAGAAAGTTGACAGTCTCCTGGGCTAGAGGCGTCCCTGCTGAACCCCAAGAGCACCACCTTGGAGAGTCTGGGCCCTGGGACATCTCCCTGGAACCATCACACTATCATCCCTGATGCAGGTGGGCATCCCCAACCTGCTGCCCTCTTTGGCCTAGCGTGCCCCCCAAGAGGGAACCCCTGCCCATCCTTCCTTTCAATCAACATGGGTGTCCTTGGGAGAGACAGGAGAAGTCTCCCCTGTACTGAGATATAATCTGGCATACTGGAATTTTTTGTTTCCTTTTGAGGCCTTTCCCCAGGGAGATCAGAAAGAGAGAGCAGAACAAAGAGTGACTAAGCAACTGTCCAGCACAAGGAAGGTGAGAAGCTCACCGATGAAGACGGTCACTCGACCTGCTGTTACCCTGTCCCTTCGTGGCTGCCGAAGGTGTTGCCATGTGAACTGGGGAGACCCCGATCCCTGGAGCCTTGACCCAGCCAGACCCAAAGTGGATGCTGAAGGTTCTTGGTCTTGTCTCAGGAAGGAGCTCAGGACAGACATGCAGCACAGCAGATGAGTAAAAGAAGTGGGGAGGGAAAGGTTATTAAAGTGAAAAAGACACTCTCGAGATGTGAGAGCAGGCAAGCTCGAGAGAGTGAGCTGCACGCCCTGGCACTTGGGTTTCTATCTTTTGTTGGCAGTGTTAACTAGGGGGCAGTATTTATTCTTTGGGGTGGGGAGTAGGGTTCGGCACTTTTTCTTTAAATCCAAATTAACTCCATTGTGTTAGGAGACGGGGAATCCTCTGGGACTGAAGAAGCTGATCCCATCCATCGTTACATTAACTAAGAGTCCTTGACCAAAATCTCTCTCGGCTTCTGAATGGCATCCTGTCAGGAACACTGCTGAAGCTTCCTGGGGTTCAGGGCGGCAGGAGGCACCCTCCCCTGACTGCTCTGACACCCCTGTACTACTTGAGGAGGGATGTGGGCTTCCCTCCACTTCCCCTATTGCACCCTAACCTGCGGTAGGTGCGGGGAGATGGACTGAAATGCCGCAACCGTTGAGGCTGCCTCTTTCCATTTTGGGGGAGTCGGTAGGCTTGGTGACCAATAATGATACCCTTCGTAAGCCTCTGGATCTAGTAGTAATGGATGGGGTGGAGGTCCTGGCCTTTGTTTAGAAGGGGCAGCCATTTCATATCAAATTACGCATGAGATATCTAAGGTAGAAGTACCTTTACCCTGAGAGCAGGACCAAGAACACCAAACAGTCGATGGGGAAGGTCAAATGAGAGACATGAAAAGATGGCAGTGTGGAACTCCTACCTAACCCGGGCAACTTTCTCATGAGTTTCAGCCGTCAACCAGTCCCAAGGGAGGGGTCCCCTGTTGGGTGAGTGCCCCAAATGGGAACAGCTCCCACCTGTCCCTTTCGGGAAGCACACAGGAAGATGTATGTTGAATTTTATGCTCGAGGGATCACACTGGGCTATTTAGGGGGTCTTAAGGTTGGCAGCCACCCTAATGACAGGTATGGCCATCCCATGCCCAAGAAGAATACAAACATTATAAAAAACAGCAAAATAGGAGCTCCCGGGTGGCTCTGTCAGTTAAGTGTCTGACTTCGGCTCAGGTTATGATCTCATGGCTCCGGAGTTTGAGCCCTGCGTCAGGCTGTGTGCAGACAGTTCAGAGCCTGAGGCTACTTCGGATTCTGTGTCTCCCTCTCTCTCTCTCTCTCTCTCTCTCTCTGCCCCTCCCCTGCTCACACTCTGTCTCTCTCGGTCCCAAAAATAAACAAACACTAAAAAAAAATAAAATAAACCAGTAAAACAGGGAGAGCTTGATTTCTGACCAACGCTGTTACAGCCAAGGTACCAGTGTCCAGCTGGGGGGCAGAAGTTTGTCCCTCCCTGTAGTGTAGCCACAGGCACAGGTTCTCTCCTGAGCACTTGGACAAGGCACATTCTGGAGAGTCATACTATTCAGGACATCTCCGAAAAAGAACAAGTAAGAAACAAATACTGGGGGTAAAGAAGACTTACTAAGCCGCACTGAAGCTCCTGGATTTCTTTCATCACTGTCCCCGTACAGGCTACCAAAAATTATGTGGGGGTAGAGGCCAACAGTAAAGAAAGAATTCTTGAGCCGCTGACAGTGCAACTTACTAAGTGTATTTAAGTAGCATGGGAACCCGACCCATGGGCAGAAGGTGCTGTACTTTTGCTGTGTGAGGCTGGTGGTTATATATACTCAGTAATCAAAGGGAAGGAGGCATGCTGGGAATATCAGATTACCAAAATTTCTTTGAATTTCTTTGAATGTCTACTCGTAAAACTACTTTTGCAAGATTCCTTTGTCATTCAGTTCGATATTAACTATTGGAGATATAGAGGCAGTCGTGAGACCCTTACAGAATGTAGTAACCAGCATGTATTTGATCTTTATCAAAACTATGCAGGCTTTAGGTCAGCTTCCTGAATAAGGGTAAACATCTTCCTGCTTCTGTCCCTCATCATTTTCAATGCAATCCCAGCTGGCTTCTTTGCAGAAATTAACGAGCTCATCCTAAAATCCAGTTGGTAACTCAAGGGATCGAGAATAGACAAAACAATCTCAAATATAAAGATGTTTTCCCA
The DNA here is from genome assembly GCF_018350195.1 of Panthera tigris. Taxonomy (NCBI): domain Eukaryota; kingdom Metazoa; phylum Chordata; class Mammalia; order Carnivora; family Felidae; genus Panthera; species Panthera tigris. Next base: position 18,873,619 of record NC_056675.1, read on the forward strand.
ATTACAAAATGCACTACACAAAGCTATAGCAATCAAGGCGGTGCAGTACGGGCATAAGGATAGACCTATCGATCAATGACACAGAATCCAGAGACCAGAAATAAACCCTCATACCTACGGTCAATTAATTTCCAACCAGGGTGCCAAGACAACTAGAATAGTCTTTTTGACAAACCGTACTGGGACAACTAGGTATCCATATGTAAAAGAATGAATTTCGACCCCTTCCTCAGACCAAAATGATCTGGGGCACTTGGGTGGCTCAGTCAGTTAAGCATCTGACTTCAGCTCAGGTCATGATCTCATAGTTCATGAGTTCGAGCCCCACATCAGGCTCTCCGCTATTGGCACGGAGCCTGCTTTGGATCCTATGTCCCCCTCTCTCTCTGCCCCTCCCCGCTTGTTCTCTCTCTCCCAATAAATAAACTTAAAAAAGATTTGAATAGACAGTTCTCCAAAGAAGATATATAAATGGCCAAAAAGTACATGAAAAGATACTCAATATCACTAGCCATCAAGAAAATACAAGTCAAAACCACAAGGAGGTATCATTTCACATTAAAAAGAGACATAACAAGTGTTGGTGAGGATGTGGAGAAATCCTACGAATGGAGGAAAGTGGTATTGTTCACACAAAGGCAGATATGATTCAACAATAAAAGGAATGAAGTATGACACATACTACAACACAGGTGAACCTTGAAAACCTTATGCTAAGTAAAAGAAGCCACACACGACAGACTGCATTACCTACTGTACGATTCCATTTAGATGAAATATCATCTAGGTAAATCCACAGAAAATGGCGGTGGGGGGGGGGAGTGTGGTTAGGGGGAAAGGGACTGTTAATGAGTACGGGGCTTTTTAGCCAGGGGATGACCACGTTCTAAAATTGATTGTGGTGACAGCTGCACAACTCTGAATATACTGAAATTCACTGAGTTGTTAATTTTAGATAGATATACCTCCCCACGCCCAGCCACCAGCCTCAGGTAAACACTAATCTATTTCTGTTTCTATAGATTTTTTTAAAATTTTTTTTAAATATTTATTTTTGACAGAGAGAGAGAGAGACAGAGAGACAGAGAGACAGAGCATGAGTGGGGGAGGGGCAGAGAGAGACGGAGACACAGAATCCGAAACAGGCTCCAGGCTCTGAGCTGTCAGCACAGAGTCTGACGCAGGGCTTAAACTCACGGACAGCGAAATCACAACCTGAGCTGAAGTCGGACACTCAACCGACTGAGCCACCCAGGCGCCCCTCTATAGATTTCCCTATTGTGCACTTCATTTATTCTCATTGTGGAATAATATTCCTCTGCTTGCATACACCACACTTTGTATATTAATCCAGCAACTGATAGACATTTGGGTTGTGTTCACTTTTGGCTAATGAGAATAACACTGCTATGAACACTCATGGACAAGCTTTTCTGTGGACGTGTTTCCATTTTCTCGGTCTATACCCAGGAGTGGAGCTGCTGGGTTGTATGGTAACTCTAGGTTTAACCTTTTGAGGAGCTGCCAGACGGTTTCCAAAGTGGGCGCACCATTTTACATTCCCAGCAGCAAAGCACCAGGGTTCCGATATCCCTACATCTGCAGCAGTGCGTGTAACTGTCTTTCTGATCACAGCCCTCCTAGTGGGCTTGAAAAGTTAACTAGCGGTTTTGATTTGCATTTCCCCCATGGCTAATGATGCTGAACGTGTTTTCACCTGTTTATTAGCCATTGGTGTGTCTGCTCTGGAGAACTGCCCTTTACCCATTTTTATTGGGTTGTCTTTATTTTTGTCTTTGAAATACATTTTTAAATGTCTATACAGTCCAATTTATCTATTTTTCCCGATTGCTTGGGACATAAGACACGTTTTCCCACATGCAACACTATTTTTTGCCACCACAGCTTTACATAATACATTTTAATACAGGGAAGAACATGTCCCTTAAAAAAAACAGTCCAGCTGCATTAGCTAGAATCGCATGAAATAATGGATCTCAAGTTTAGAGAGTTTAGACATTAGAAGCGTACAAACTTGAGAATGATCAGCATGAAGGAACTGATCTGCTGAGTGAGAAAAGAGGAAGGAGAAAGACCCCCCCCCCCCACCCCAGTGAGCTACAACAAAGGTGAAGGTGTGGACGGAAGGAGAGCTCAGTGGAAAGATCCCAAGGAGGATGGATTCGCGTGGAAAAGAGTTGTCTCTCCCGCTAAGTAAAGCAGGGACCCTGGGTGGAGCCACCTGCCGTGGACCTGCCCACACCGGTGCATGGTAAAATTGGGGCGAGCCCCACAACTGGACGGGTGCATCTGACTTTACGCTGTGCCACCACAAACACCGGCGGCAGGCGTGCCCACAATGCTGTCCCGTAAATCGGTGTCGTTCCCGGCAAGTCTGTCTGACATTTCAACCTCTCTCTCTCTTTCAATGTTTTTGCTGCTGCCCTCAGGCCCGGGTCTGAGCCCCCCTAGCTGAAGTCCCAAGTTCCCACTCTGGTCAGAAGAGAAGCCAGAGACCCTGTTCCCACCATGAACAGGACAAGCTAAGTGCAGCAGCACCGGTCACCTCTGCGCTTAGTGAAGAGCAACCCGTCATCTGTGTTCTGAATCCCATCTCCTCTCGGGACGGCTGACGCCCCTTTCCTATGCCGTATGGCACACGAGCATACTTTAGGAGAGCCCATCTTAAAAATTAAAATATGTAAGAGCTTCCAAAGCCCACACTCCCCTCCAGCTCCCCACCTCATCTCTTCACGGCAAAACTTCAGAAGTGGTCCAAGCCTGTGCTTCTAGTCCTCGCCCCCATTTGACTTCGCAACCCACTTGAGTCTAGCTTCTGTCGTCCCCAGCCCAGCAATGATGCTCTCGGGAGAACCAGGAACCGCACAGGCCAAAGAATTAGATCCTTCCCCTGCCTGCATCCGCTGGACACAGGTGCCCGCCGCCTCCTCCCCTGGCGTCAGGGCCTCCCTCCTGCGTGGTCAGCCTCCACTCCTCTCCTGCACCGGCCTCTCACCGGCCTGTCCTGCAAATGCTGGCGCTCCTCAGGGCTCGAGCCTGGCCGCCGCCGTATACACTTCCAGGTCTCCCCCCACCCCACCCCGCCCCGGCCGCCACCCCCATCCACCTGCCCCCAGATGTTACAGGAAAGGACTCGGGAGTGGTCTCAGTCAGGACTTTACTGAGGACCTCAGGAAACGGGCAATGGGAGAGACAGGAGCCACCATGCAGGAGAAGCACATGTACACGACTACCTCCTGCCAGAGCTGTGGCACCAGAGAGGGTGGAGGCCTGAGGGGAAGGCAGTGTGGATGGGGGAGGGGGGCTTCGGGTGGGGAAATGGGAGTACGCTGGCTGAGGGGCTTCTAGAAGCATGCTGAGAACAAGACCAAGGGCCAAAGAACAGGGCTGCATCTGAAGAAGACACGGGCAGTTGAGGGACGGGATCCGGCCCTGAGATACACCCAGCGGCAGCCCTCATTATTTGCGAACATTCCTTCCAGCCCGTCCCATCATCATTTTCGAACATTCCTTCCAGCCCGTCCCATCTACAAACACTCGACATGGAGGTCCCTTCCACCACCCCTCCCCTCCACAGAGGCTGAAGGGCACGCCCTTCCTCCAAAGCTTACACTTGCAAGGATCAGCTCAAGACTGGTCTTGCCTGACTGTCCCTAAATAAGCCAAACGTGTCTCCTGTTGGGACTCTTCCTATCTAGACTTTCCAACCTCCCTTTATAAACTGGCTTTTCTTCCCCAACCAGACTGGGAGCTCCTCAGGCAAGAACAAACACCTCTGCTTTCATCAGCAATCCCCTCACATCAATAACCACCACTGGTAAGTTGTGTCAAGGACTTGGCAAGAACTTGATAATAATTCTACCTGACATACCACCTCTCTCCTGCCCTGACCCTCTCCCCACCCCCCGCCCCCGCAGTAAGGTCCACTGTGAACTTCCCGCATCAACTCTCCCAAACTTTGTTGTTAAGCAAAGGCTTCTTCCCTCGTATTATCAACTATGGGCCACATGGCACCAACTCCCAAATCTACCTCCAGCCCCCACAGCGTCCCCAAGATTCAGAACCTTATTTTCATGCCAGCTGGACAGCCCTACCAGAGAAGACCCCAAATCCCTATGCCCGACACAGACATTCCTTGTATGAGTCTCCCCTATACACTAGAAATTTTCTACGGTTTCAAAAAGATTTTACATCAATTTGTCCAGGAACCATTCTAAAATACTGGTGATGGCTGTACAAATCAGTGAAACAACAACAACAAACCAACAATGAATCGTGCACTTTAGGTGAATTGTATGGTATGTGAATTATAGCTCAATAAAACTTAAAAAAAAAACCCAAAAAACCTGTATGTCCAAAACCCAACTCATCCCTCCCTACCCACTCCACCCCTAAAACTCCTGTGTGCTAGCTCGCTCCTTCCCTGCCGGCGTGTCCAGAAGCCACTCAGCTGCCTGTGCTGAAAACAGCTGTTTTCAAACCACCTTCTCCCTCAATCCCCTGTCCAATCGGTCACCGCTCCTGTTGACTCACTGCCCCCTTCTTAGCCTTCAGTCACTGTTTCCCACCACACCGATGGCCTCCCGGTAACTTACCCAGCACACCCTTCTGCAGTTTCCTCTCCATCAAATCCACCCTCGACGCGGCCGCGGCACCACCCATCTGAAAGACAAGCGTGGCCATGTTCCCCTGCCAAACGCTTTCAACCCGTGCCTCCAGGGTGCATCAAGTCCTTACCCACAACACAGACTCGACGGAAGAGGCCTCCGTCCCTGGCCCCCCATTCCTGTCTCCTCTCGTCACCCTGCCTGCCTCACACTTCATACCCCAGACACTTCTCACTCCTGCTTTTGGCCACACGCCATGTCACATTTCTTATCCCCATGCTGTTCCCTCCATCTGGGATGTGCTTCCTGCAAGCAGGACATCCCTAATCCTCGGCCCAATTTAACTACTTACTCTCTAGGATCTGGCTCATATACCATCTCCCTTCATCAGCCACGGTCGGAAACCTGTCTACTAGGCTGACTTGTTAGCTTTCTCTGTGGCCTCGAATTATCCTGTGCATCTCTCTACCATAGTGCCTATCAAATCATATTCAAATTCTCTTTGTGTGTTTTTGTCTCCTCTCTTGAGGGTGGGGATCACTAGATCGTCGATACCTAGCACAGGGCTCCACACGTACCACTGTCCTCATTTTCTATTCCCATTCACACCTCAGCCCGACACAGCATGGCTCCCCCCCCCACTCCCCAGTGATCTCCTGTTAGCTCCTGGACCTTTCTGCTGCCCTGAACACCTGACCACATGCTGCTTCTCGAAGCTTGGCTGAGTTTCCAGGCCTGCGGTCCCTCCTATTTCTCCAACCACCCTGTGCGGTCCTTCTGCTGCCCCCTCCTCCGACCCACAGGACGGCTACTCCAGGACCCCCCTCTCAGTCTCTAAGCTCCCTGGGTAGCTCATCTGCTGTAAGGCCCCATATTCTGAAACTTCCAGATTCCTCCATCAACCCTGACCCCTCGCCAAGGTTCCCAGCTCAGATTTTGAGCTGCCAGCTGAGGGCCCGAGACGCCCCTCAGACAACTCACACTTCCTGCTCTGCTCTGCCTTCCAGATGTGGTTTGATGGCACCCATCGCTGCCCAGCCAGCCTCCCAGGCCTCACATCTCAGAGACATCCACTCCTCCTTCTTGGCCATCTGCAACCCCACAGCTCCCTGATCCACCCCATTCCATTCCTAGGGATTTTGCCTCAGAAATTTCTCCCAAACCCGGCCCCTCCCTTCCACCCCACCTGTCACTGTCTTAGTTGGGGCTCTCATCACATTATCACAATATCACCCATTGCTGTGCCTCACTGTGGCTGGACACAAAGCCTGTTCCTCTTAAGGAAAAAAAACAAAAAAAACAAACCTTTAACATATGCACATAATAAAAAAAAATTCAAATGATTCCAGAAGTACAATGAAATCTCCCACCCCTAGAAGTAACCCCTACTGTTTCTTGGGTATTTCTCCAGAGGTATCCTATGCATACACAGGAAAAAAAAGCATGTATCTCAGAAAACCTTTTGCAAATGGAAGATGCAGAGACAGACAGACACACACACACACACACACACACACACACACACACACACACACGATGGAGCTTGAAACTTTCAGCACACTGAAATTTGAAAGCTGACCCACGTGGTCTGGAGGGGAAGAAGGAGGTCAAAGAGCAAAGCAGTCAGGGCCTAATCTTGCAACCAGCAAGCAGCAGTGGAGGGTGGGCCCCGGTTTTGGAGACCTTTGGCCTCCGACACTCAGCCCCTATACCAATCATCGGGATCCCCTCACGTATGAATGGTGACTGGTAGTTTTTAAAATGCTTTCACCTCCCCTCATTTCCATCCAGTGTGAAACACTGTGAAGTGCTGAGATGGAGAACAGCATTCCGGAGGGTCGCCTTGTCCGCTGGGTAGTGCCCCGCCCGGGAAAAGTTCATCTCTCGATTATACAACAAACGACTGCTTTCTCTGGAACCAGTCACCTCTGCAAGTGGACCACCAAGCTTTTCCACTACCCGGATGCCCCTTCCCCCCAAACCTAACAGACAAATGCCAGCATGTTCTTCCTGCTCAAATGCCCTCTCTTCTTTGGGGCACTCCTTAACCACTCAGCAGTGAGGAACGCCCCTGGGCCCCAGAGCACTCTGGCCACACCTCTCTTTCCATTTTTTCCTAATTTAGCAGACAAAAAAATAGTATAAGAATTATTAAAGAATTATTAAAGTAAACCTCGGCAACCTAAATGATTTTCATTTTGTGTGCCGCTCCCTGTACGTGCAATATAACTGCAATCAGAGTGCACTTGCTCTTGTAAAACTGTTTTCTATTTGCGTAGGAGCCCACTTCTAGGATTTCTAGCCCCTTAAGTACAAGAACTGAGTGTTAGTCATCTCTGTGCCTTGGCACCCGAAACAAAGCCTAGAACATAGGAGAGCTTGGCAGCTGTTTATCAGAAACTATTCTGGTAAACACAGGAAGGGGCAAACAGCATTCGCACATGCCCAAACGCATGAAGTCACAGAAAGAAATGAAATACGCCACCAACAAGTCATCAGAGAAATGGACGGCCATGCATATTTTAGGAGCATTCCAAGGAGGGGAAAGGGGACAGAACAGGGAACATAAGTTCTCATGAGGCCTTTTACTCACCCTGTGGGCGCTCCTTAACCTTCCTGAGTCTCCATAAAGACCAGAGCACCCACTGGAGGATTAACAACACAAGTAAGGTCCAGGCAGTGCCTGGGACAACACACACTCTTAGTGGACATGAGTTTCCCCCTCTCTGTCCGCAGATGTGGCTCAGGGAACTGCCAGGAAAAAACAGGGACTATGCTAAGTCAAGCAAAGCAGTCAAAGGCACAAGCAAAAGAAAACACTGATGCATCCCGAGCCCGAGGGGAGCGGCTCTGAGCGGATGGCCCGCACAAAGACCACACCACGGAGGAGTGCTCTCCTGTGTGAGCTCTGCCTGCTGGGTGGCGCCTTGCTTGGGAGAACCACCTCATTTTATGATTTTACAACAAACTCCCACTAACTGGATCTAGTCGGTTGTGAACTTGGACTTCCCCAGAAAACATCTGCAACACCAGAGCCTGTGGGAACCAAGCACCGGGCACTGGAACTTGGCTGAAAGGCCAGAGCTCCCAGCTGGGAGGACATGGCTTTGAGCCCAAGCTGCCTGTTATCAGAGTCCAAAGGCCCCAGCTGATCTATCACTGTTCTTAACCCTGGGAGGCCAGGCAATCCCTGCAAGGTTTCAGGCATTCTTCTGAATTCTGAGGCAAGGCCCAACACTATACACTTTTTGGCTCCTAGCACTCTCTTCTTCCAACCGGTTTAGAAGCCACAACTTCCGCGGCGCCTGGGTGGCTCGGTTGTTGAATATCTCGCTCTTGATGTGGGCTCGGGTCATGATCCCAGGGTCATACGATCAAGCCCCAGGTCAGACCCATGCTGAGCGCAGAGCCTGCTTAAGATTCTCTCTCTCTCTCCCTCTGTTCCTCTATCCTGCTCATGTTCTTAAAAAAAAAAAAAAAAAAAGCCACACCTTCTATTTCTACCCAGAGGGAACCACCATTCTGACATTTTTGACTATCGATTAGTTACACCTGTTCCAGAATTTCACTGAAATGTAATCATGCCATCCACCATCTTTAGGGTCCGGATTCTCTCAACACGTTTTTGAGATTCATCGGTGGTGGGATGTGTATCAGGAGTCCGTTTCTTTCCACTGCCCAGCAGCATTCTCCTGTACGAAAAAACCTGTTTCTTTAACCAGCCCTCGCTTTGGTGGCACCTGGGTGATTCCCAGTTCGGGGCCACTGTGAATAAAACTGCCACGAGCAGTCACACGTGAGTCTTTTTTCGGACATATGTTCATTTCTCTTAAGTCCTTAGGTCTGAGGTGGATACTTAATTTTACAGGAAACCACCGGACCAGACCCTGTTCCTGAGAAGGTGTACCGGCTTCCCACCAACAACATATGGAAGCTTTAGTTGCTCCACATGCCCGGTGACATACAGTGTTGTTGTTTTCATTTTATTTAAGAAAATTTAGCCATTCTAGCTAGTGTGAAGTGGTTTTCCATTGTGGGTTTAATTTAGACTTCTCTGGTGACCACTGATGCTGAGCACCTTCCCATGTGCTTATATGGCTTCCTTTACACGTTCAATTCAGTGGCCTTTTAGTATATTCAAAAGGTTGTGCCACCATCACCGCGACCTAATTTCAGAATCATTTTCAGGACCCCCAAAGCCTGTACACCCCAAAAACCCGTACCCATCAGCAGTCACTCCCCGTAGCCACTGGCAACTGTTTATTCTTTCTGACCTTACAGATCTGCCTGTTCTAGATGCTTCATAGAAACAAAATCACACACTATGTGGCCTTTGGGGACTGGCTTCTTTCACTTAGCGCAATATTTTCAAGGTTCATTCCTGCTACACATGTGTATTTCATTCCTTTTATGGCTGAATAATACTCCACTGGTATGGATTTTGTTTTTCCATTCATTGGTGGGTGGGACATTTAGGTAAAATGACTTTTATATCAAGAATCTGGGGGACACCTGGGGGGCTCAGTCGGTTGAGCATCCGACTTCGGCTCAGGTCATGATCTCGCAGTTCACGAATTCGAGCCCCGCATCAGGCTCTGTGCTGACAGCTCAGAGCCTGGAGCCTGCTTCGTATTCTGTGTCTCCCTCTCCCTCTGCCCCTCCCCTGCTTGCACTCTGTCTGTCTGTCTCTCTCTCTCAAAAATAAACAAACATTAAAAAAAACTGGAACTCCCTCTGCGTGGCTATCTTTTCAAGATGAGTATCACGTAACAAGACATTGAGAACACCTCATCAGTGCCACTCCCTTCTGGGGGTCGACTCCTGCTCCACTGACTCCAGTTAGTGGGTTTTTGTTTTGTTTTAATTTGTACAAGTTATGGTCATTGTCTGTGAGAGGGTTGGCCTGATCTGAGCTCCTCCATCATTACTGGAAGCAACCTCTCAGTGTATGCCCATCACCTTTTCTCTCCATTTTGGTAACAGTACTCCCAATTTCTCCTTCGAGAAAATGTCCTTCACCTTGGCTCCAAGATGGGTATATGACCTGGGCCCACAAGAGTATTCCACTCTTTCTGACCGCCATGACTAGCTCAGGAAGAGGAATGTGACCTAAGTCTGGCCCAAATCAATTTAAGAGGTTTTGCTGGGGCGCGCCTGAGTGACTCAGTCGGTTAAGCATCCAACTTCGGCTCAGGTCATGATCTCACGGTTCATGGGTTCGAGCCCCATGTTGGGCTCTGTCCTGACAGCTTGGAGCCTGGAGCCTGGAGCTTGCTTCGGAATCTGTGACTCTCTCTCTCTCTCTCTCTGCCCCTGCTCCCCTAGTGCTCTGTCTCTCAAAAAAATAAATAAATGTTTGAAAAAATTTTTAAAAATTGTTTTAATTAAAATTAGACAGAAATTAGGGGAAAAAAAGATCTTTTGCTGGAAGCTATCTGAAAAGAGATACCTTCTTTCAGTTGGTTGTTAACAGAGTAGCAGGGAAGCCTGGAACTGATGGAGGCTTTTGCCCGTCTGAGACAGAAGTCAACATGGAGAAAAGTGGAGCTGAAAGACATTAAAAGAAAAAAAAAAAAAATTCCTGGTGACATAACTTAGGTTTCGGGATATAACTGTGCCTGAGGCTGGTATACCCAGGACTTTTCAGTTAGAGTCTAATGGATACTACTTTTCTCCTTGGACTAGTTTGGGTTAGCTTTTTGTTATCTGCAACTGAGAAGCCTAATAGGTAATTATAGGGACAAAGAACGCGTTAACCGCTAACCACTCAGTCTAAACCTGTTCTCTAGCACCTTGTCTAGAAGCCAAGGCTCCATACCAACAAATCCAAACATTCTATACTTAAACCACTCTAACATCAATCCCACAGGGCTTAAGACAGAGCTTTGTTCTGAATCAAAGGGAAGGCAGGCATCTAAGACCCTACACTCAGATCCCATACTCTCAATGTAGCCACGCTCAACAACAATCTACATTCATCAATTGGTTTGAAAAAATTAAGGAGATGCGGATTTCTTTCCCCTAGTACCTACCATGCTTCTAGACCAAAGCTTACATACATCATTCTCATTGAAACCTAACAATCGCCTAAGCACACCCTCTCTATAGCTGGGGAACCTGAAGTTCAGAGTGGTTAAATTATGCTCGGTAATTCAGGAAATAACAGGTAGTTACAAAACTGCAAACTCTAAAATCTATGCCCTCCCTCCCAATTTCAAACTTTGTAATGACTTCGGCTTATTCATTAGCAAAAGAGATCATGAAGTAAGACCATTTCGTCTACTAGAAGCTGTCAATCAACTGTTATTAAGATTGCACTGAAAGAGTCACCAATAGGATGGTGATTCGTAGTGGCATCTGATAAAAATAAAGGTAACAATTGTGAGAAATAAGTTTAGAAATTCCCTGGGCTTGCACCAGTGGGTTAACAAGGCATAAAGAATTACAAAACCATAGGATGCTCTTACCCAAGCTTGAGTAGACAAGATTAGGCCCCCAGAATAGAGTAGGAGAGGGGCAAAGGCCCCCAGAATAGACGTGGTAGGGGGCAAAGGCCCCTAGAATAGACAGGGGGGCAAAGGCCCCCAACACAAAGGTATATGAAGTAAGCAAGATTAGGTATTCAGGGCAAAAGTGCCCCCCAATTCAGTACTATTTTCACAGGAGGGAAGGACCAAGTTAAGTAAACAGGTAAATAGGGCTATAGACCTCTGTTGCTGTGGGTGAAGCAGCCCAGAGCAGAGCTGATTAGCAAAAGAAAAGGTGCCTTGTTAACCCTGAGGTCATTTCCCCTATCTGCCTTATCCCCTAGGCTAGCTAAGATAAACAGACACTGCGCCTCCTGTCTGCCATTAACAACCATCTGCCCATCTGCCTGGCGCAAGGATTGACCCAAACCTCAAACACCGTGTATCTTCAAAACCCTCTTTCCCTCATGCCCGTGAGTTAATGTTCACAGATTCATTGTCTCTTTGTGCATGCCCATCACGTTTGTAAGCCTTCTGATCTTAATAAATACGGAGCAAGGACCCTTATTCGGGGTCTTGTCTTTTCGCGGACATTAGCCATCTCTTGCTTTTAATCCTGCGTCTGCTCTCTTGCTGGCCAAGAGAGAACTTTAGATTTAGAATCTACGACAAACACTGACAGCTATTCCTTACTGAATACCTACTATGAGCTAAGCACTTTTATGTAGATGACTCCATCTAACTCTTCTAACGGTCCTGCAGAGGAAGTGCTCTTCATTTAACACTGTGGAAACAGGAGTCTTGGAGAAATCAGTGACTTTACTGAAGTCACACAAGTAATAAGTGGAAGAGGTGGGATTCAAATCCAGATCTGTCTGACTCTATGACCTAAGCCTTAAGGCTCATGATCAACATCCCAAACCTACTGGTGTGATGTTCAACAAACTAGCTTCCCCTCCACAGACAGAGTGACCACAAATCCTGAAGTGATGTATACTGGGTATTTTTTCCAATGCAAATGATATAGGATCCTATAGAAGATTCATTTTTAAAACATTTGTAAGACTCTTTGTACACAAATTTAGAAATGAGGTTTAAAAGGCTGACTTACTACATGCCCCTGTTTCCAGCTCCGGAAAGCTGGGTCACTAAAACTATGAATTCTAATGGACCTACCCACTGAGAACAGGGTGCCTCGTGGCTGGGCCAGGTATTTACAAAACACACACTGTGGTTTACAAAACACTTCCTTTTTTAAGATTTTTTAAAAAGTTTGTTTATTTAAGCAATCTCTACACCCAACGTGGGGCTCGAACTCACGACCCCGAGATCAAGGGTCACACACTCCACCAACTGAGCCAGCCAGGTGCCCCGACAAAACACTTTCAAGGCACCACTTCAGATCCTGGACAGCCAGCCCCTCTCAAACAGCAATACCATACAGCAACTGCAGTAAGCAATTCCAGTGTCCCCATCCCAAGCAAGCACAGGCTTTCATGCTTCAGGTCCTTTAATCCTTTCCCTACCTCTCCGTGGGTCTCAAATTTGCTCGTCTTTCAGGTGCAAATCAAATGGCAGCCAAGTTAGTACTTTCACGGCAGTACTTGCCAACATTTCTCACACCACAGCATACACAGAACGTAGTATTTATGATGTTATTTGTGTCCTCGTGTAAAAGAACAAAGCTGCTTGCAGCCAGAAGAGAATGGCAGGGGGATCTGGCTGTCCCAGGCCCTGCTCAGGTGCCCTGATGCCAAGGGCAATCAAAATTTCCAAGGCACGGTACACAAATTTCTGTTCTTGCACCTGTCACACACGCACGAGACACTTGCATTAACTTGTCTCTCCTGCAGACCACGAACTCTCAGAAGACGGAGAAGCAGGCGTATTCGTCTCTATATTCCCAGCAACTAGCACAGGGCCTGGCACCTACTATGTCTTCAAAATAGATTATGGGAGCTGAATCCTGGAAATCTCTTAAAACAGTCTTTCAGCTTAGAAGCATGCACCAATTCTGAAGCTGGGTTAGTCAATACCTTCTCTCCAATCCCAGAAAAAAAAAAAAAATAGTTCCTATAAACATACTCTAAGAAAGACAATCTACTCCCACTTACGGAGAAGAGGTACTTTTTCTCTATAAATTAATTCATTCAATAATTTGTTAAATACTGCTGTGCCAGGCATGAGGAACATACAGCAGTGAATGAGGCAAAGACTCCCTGCCTTGCTGTACAAAACTTACAGTCCAGAAAGGAACACAGACATTAAAAAAATAGTCCCATATACTTATTTGTAGGTGAAAGTTAAAAGGGACATAGAGATGGGGCGCCTGGGAGGCTCAGTTGGTTAAGGAACAACTCTTGATATTGGCTCGGGTCATGATCTCATGGTTGGTGGGATTGAATCCTGTCGGGCTCCATGCTTGGGATTCTTTCTCTCTGTCCCTCCCTGGCTTGCATGCACATGTGCACTCTCTCAAAATAAATACATAAACATTAAAAAAAAATTTTTTTTAAATAAAAGGGACATAGAGGACAGAGTAGATACACAGATAAATTTGAATAAACAATGACAGGGATGTCGAAGAACTGAAAACACAAATTCTCAGGCAAAAAGGACAAAGTGCCAAAGAGAATATCTACAATTAGACACCCAATAGTGAAACTTCAAAGCCTCAAGGGCAAATACATGATAATATACTGGAGAAGGAAAGGGGAGGGGGACAAAATACACCAAGAATAACTCAAGTGTTTGGCAGGAGCAACTGGAAGAATGGGAAGACAGGTTAAGGTACGAGAAGGGTAAAACTTAAAATGTCAGTTTTGTACATGTTTGAGATGCTGATTTGACATTTTAAGAGATACCATTTGAGAGGTGAATGTAAGAATCTGGAGTTCAAGGTAGAGCACTGGGCTGCAGATAGAAATTTGAGAGCACAACACACAGTATTTATATTTAAAGCCTTGAAATTGATAGCTCCTAGGAAGTGACCACGGAGAAGAGATTCAGCATGAGGCCTGGGGGCGGTGTAATCATTAAAGATAAGGAAGAGGAACAAGAAATCAGCAGAGGAGAAGCCAGAGAGCTGAGGCTAAAGACGTGGCTATTGCACAAATCAAATGAAGAACGTGCTTCAAGAAGGGGCAACGATGAACCGCATCAAAAATTGCTACGGGAGTGCGAACGAAGTTAAAACTGAATTTGGCGACGTTGCGATCATTGGTGGCTTTGACAAAGTGCTATTTCAGTGGAATGGTGGGGGCCTAGACTGGAGTGGGTTCTCGAGAGACCTGGAGATGAGAGGTCAGCTACAGACTGAAGCCCTAGGCTGTAAACGGGCGCAGACAGATGAGGAGGCAACTGGAAGTCTCTGGAGGGCGAAGGAAGTCCTCTCCTTAAGGGGGGCGCATCCTCGGCTGCTGTCTTCCCACACCTGGGCTGAGTACCCCGCCTCTGCCGCCTTAGCGCCCCGCACCGCGCGCGCCAGCTTCCGGCGAGCGCACGCGCAAACTCAAACACGGCCGGCCCTCCCTCCTCCAGCCCCGCCTCTCCCCGCCCAGGGCGCGTGCGCACCGCCCCTCGAGAGCCGCCTCGGCAAGGCCCGGGAGTAGGGACGCACCGGGGACCCTAACCCTCCGCTCCCGCCATTTCCCGGGGGCCCCAGACCGCGACCCAGCCCCACCTGCCAAGCCACGAACGGAGTAAGCACGTCGCGCTGGAAATTACGACGGCAGGAGCGGGCGCGTCCCTCGAATGCTTTTCAAAGCCTTAGGACCATAACGCGCTTACGTTCGAAGATTCGCGGCACGTCGAGAGCCACACACGCTGTTTTCCTTTTATGAGCTAGTCGCAGCGCGAACCCCTTCACGCATGCGCCGTCCTTCCTGTGTGACGCGCCGCGCTGCTCCTTGGGAAATGTAGTTTTTACTTTGTCACCCTAGTCCGGAGTCAGCCGCTGGACCTTATTTTAACAAACTAAGGCCTTTGTCTGTTTTCAGTAGCCTCTCATTCCCCAAAGCCTCTATAAGATAATAAAAAAAAATTTTATGTGTGTGAAACCACAGGTTGCTCCAAAAGATAAATTCTATTTTAAAAAGTTTGAATAAATTAAAACAAACAGATCCTTAGACCCAGAAATTGCCCTTTCAGGGAGTCTTCTCAGGAACCTATTAAGGACGTGAGTAAATGTTTAACTATATTAGTTTCCATACCAGTATCTTATAACTTCTTACATAACCCCTGCCAAAGTTTAGAAGTACATTTTATGTCGTTTGATTATTTGATACACTTGCCAGCCCAATAAGGTTAGGATCATCTGTTTTGTTCACCTATGTGTTCCCAGTACCTAGCACATTCCTAGTACCTATGAGGGCGCATGGTAGGCCCTCAATATTTTCGTGTACATTTAGAAGGATCGCAGACTTCAACACAAACTCTTCCAGCCCCAAATTAATGCATCATTCCCCCCCCCCGCCCCCATCAAGCTTCTTTTTGATTTTGTGATCTCTGTCTCAATGATGCTGGCATGACCATCTATCCAGACTCAGCCCTATATCCTGCATTTTATGAAGCTAATGCTGGCAAGGATATCACAAATTTTGCGTTTGTGGAGGTCTCAAGAGCTGTTTCTCCTGAATGTCAAATACTGACCTTAGTGGCTCCTCAGAAGAGATTTGGAGCTCACAATTGTTTGTTTGTTTGTTTGTTTGTTTGAATTTATCTTTAATCTCCTATACTACTACTGTCAAACGACAGAAATTCAACTGAGTAACTTAGAAGGTCAAATTGGCTTTATTGAAACGGTTCGTGAATTGGGCAGCATCCCACCCACCGAGCTGAAGAAAAGGAAAGGTTTTTGAAGTGGAGAGGGAGCAGAAAAAAAGGATATTATTAGCAAAGAATACATTGTTTTGGGCAAGGTCACCCCTCCTGAGGGGAATAGAAGGGATCTATCAGTAAATTTCCTAGTGCTGACCAAGAAATTCCATGTAGATTGGTTAAATAATAAATAGTAACAGTTCACATTGTTGGGGACTTACTATGTACCAGGTGCTGTTAATATGTTTTGTATGTTTCATTCATAAAACATACTCCATACACTTACCGTCTTCACTGCTTGCACCCTCGTCTGAGGGGTCTCTACTCCTCGTTCAACAACTGCAAGAGCTTTTCATTTGTTTATTCCCAGATGTGGAGGTTGGGTTACTCATTACTCGCTTTATGACAGACTACAATCATTGGGCTCAGTACACCCTCTCTCTTGTTTTCTCTGTTTATGACCTTTATCTCTTCTCCACTCCTCCTCCCTTCCCCAGCGTGTGTGTCTTTACAAAACACGCGTGTTGCTTAGGGTGCATGTATTTTTAATTTGCTTAAGTGGTATTGTGCTATAAACCTCAGTTTCTTATTTTTTCCACTCCACCCTGTACTTTTAAGATTTGTCCTTGTTGTTGTATGTGCCTGTTACTTAGAAAAACTGTGCAATCTTTCTCAATGGACATCCACATTGTAGTTATCTGGACCCGTGGTGATGGACGTTTAAATCGCCTCCAACTACTGGCTACGGCAGACAACCAGCCTCATGCCTGTCCTCTAGCGGCCAATGTGAGGATTTTTCTGGGAAGTATAACTGCCCAATGAGACTGGTAATAGCCCCTTAAATTGTCTGCCCTCGCACATTCTGGCCAGAGCACTCTTCTCAAAACACAAAGGTGTGCGTGAACTGGCACCTGGGTCTCCCGCCCCATCACCTTCTCTCCCAACCCTCTCCACCTCGCTCTCTCCTTCAGCGTCTCCACTTCTTTAGGTCTTTCATACCTGCCACGTCCCTCCTCCCTCCTCTGGAGCATATTTCCCTGCCCTATTTGCCTCCAAATCTCCTACTCAACTTCAGATCTCCCTGACTGGGCCAAATCCCTCTGTCACGATCCCTCGAGAGCCCCATGTAGTAGACCTCCTGTAATTGTGACCATAACACAATAACACAATCGTACAGTTGTTTGTGGCATAATTTGATTTATGTCTGTCCTACCTCTCACTCCTTAGATTATAAGCCCCATGAAGGCTGGGCTCATACCTGTTTATGTTCATCACCGTATCTTTAGCACACAGCCTTGTGCCTGGCAGATAACAAAAACATTCGTTAGATGAAAGAGAAAATGGAGGTGTTATCTCTGCTTTGGGGAGGGCCATCGAGGGGCCGGCGTCTTGGTGGGGTGACTGCTAGAGAATTTGGTCCTCAGCTCTGCAGGACCAGAAATTCCATTTTGTGAGCAACCTCTCAGGGTAGACTCACACCGATGCAGCTCAAAAGGGACTGACGTACAAACCAGAACCCACTGATTTAGAAATGTGGTGCTGACCAGAGCACTCACTTTGCCTGGACAGCACCCTTCGTTCCTGTGAGAAAGGCACAGTGTGGCAAGGAAAACTGGGCCCTTCTGGTCTTTGAGTCCCTTTGCGTCAGAGCATCACATCTGAAATCTTTGCCAAAAAGCCTTGAAAAGTCACAGGGATCTTGACGGAAGGTCTCTTTAGGTCATGCGGAGGGAGTTACGTTACCATGACTTCCTAACAATCCCTTTACAAATCCCTTTCTTCACAGAGTTCCACTGCTGAGGACGGTGCTCACACTCTCCCTCCTCTTTGCTTTCTTCCTGCTCAGAACTGACTCTGTGCATGGGGGGCTTCCGGAACCTTCTATGGAAAGCCAGCTACCCATCTCTCACCTTGTCCCTATTCATGCCTACCCATAACCCACTTGAACAAAACAGAAAAGGCTTGAATCCCACACCCATCTTCTTAGTGCAGATGATAGAACTGACTAGAGGTCATATGATCCCCAGGCATGGCTGGACTGACCAGGGAACAACATACAAATCCAGGCCCAAGAGATAGAAATGCTTGCTTACTATTCAAAGGAACGTGAAGGAATACAGCCCAACTACTTGTATGCACCTACAAGTAGTCCGAGCACATACAGGCAGCTAACCAGCACTATCCTGAACACATAAGCACCAGATGCAGCTCACGAAATCTATGACATACAGAACAAAGATATTTTTCAGATTCCAAGTCCCTCAAAAGGTGGAATAAACTTTTGACCTCCCTGGGACCGGACAAAGCAACACCAGAACCAACTAAGGAACAACTGTTAACATGACCTCATAGACTTCTAATCAACAGCATCTACCTTCTCAGAAGATCCCTGACCCAAATTTTGCCCTGAAAAACCCTCACTTGTAAGCCATCGGGGCATTTGGGACTTTTGAGCATTAGCTCCTCGTTCTTCTGGACGGCACCACACCAATAAATACCCTATCTTCCTTCACTGCAAAAGCTCGGTGTCAGTTTTTACTGGCTTGCTGTGCATCAGGTGAATGAATTCTCACTGGGTTTGGTTACAGGCTCTTCCTTTGGATCTGACCTCCCATGGCAGGCAGGTGGGGCAAATTCTAACTCTTTACACTTACTGCTTTTCCTCCCCAACACATACAAAAGAAGCCATAGCATGACCAGAAGGTGGCATAGTGTGTGCGGAACCCAAGGGGGGGAAGGGGATACAATACATTAACTCTTAAAAATTGCCTTTATCTCCTCCCCTACCCCACTGCCGCTCCTAAAATAGGTATACATTGTATGGAGTATTACTCAGCAATCAAAAAGAATGAAATCTTGCCAGTGAAATCTTGCAACAACATGGATGGAACTAGAGTGTATTATGCTAAGCAAAATTAGTCAGAAAAAGACAAATATCATACGACTTCGCTCATATGTGGAATTTAAGATACAAAACAGATGAACATAAGGGAAGGGAAGCAAAAATAATATAAACACAGGGAGCGGGGGCAAAACATAAGAGACTCTTATGGCTGGGAGGTGGGCTAAATGGGTGAGGAGCATTAAGGAGGACACTTGATGGGATGAGCACTGGGGGTTATACGTAGGGGATGAATCAGGGATTCTACTCCTGAAATCATTATTGCACTATATGCTAACTAACTTGGATATAAATTTTAAAAAAGAAATAAAATAAAATAAAAAATAAAATAAAACATAAAGTAAAATTAAATTAAATTAAATTAAATTAAAAATGGGTATACGCGGCAGAAAGTCAAACATTGCAGAGATCTAGAATCTGGAATGGAAAAAGTACAAATTCTCCATGATCCCTGTCTAGGGCATGACCACTCCCGAAGAGTGTGATGACTTCCCATCCCCTAGCCTCTCCCCCTTTCTTTGTTCAGTAACTACAATAATTTTGCTCACAAAAATAAGATTGGCTTGGGGCTCTCTTTCTCTGGGGTGGGGGGAAGCCACTCCTCAAAGCACGGGAACTTCTGTAACCTGGGACAGCTGAGAGCAGGGCTGGGGAGGAGGGCTGGTGGGAGGGGGGCCAGATTCTGCCCCTGAAGGGTACTGGGCTCTACAGACATTCCCCACCCCCTACCACCACCCACTCAAACTGCAAGGCTATGATCTTCACTATTTGAAAATCGTATTTGAATAGATTTTCCTCTGTAAGTATGGAATGATGTATCAGATTGAATGAGCCAACAAGCAAATGCTCAAAGATCTCCCTGATGGACCCCCAGGATTCTCTTGACATTCCTCAGGCTGGATGCCACCTTTAAAGACCAGGGCTTCTACAGGGGATCCCCAGAGCACATTACCATCCAGGAGTGGTCAGACAGAAAGTCAGCTAGATCACATGACACCTGGATTGGAATTTATACAGTCAAGGATGGCTATCCTATCCAGGAAACCTTCACCAGGAATTACAAGGTGATACTGTCCGCCCAGTGTTTTGACATCCAGCTGGACATTAAAGACCTCTGTGTGTCTACCCCACCAAGAAGGTGCCAGAGTACCCAGCAGAGCAGGTAAGCCCGCGAACGCAGAAGTGACAGCACTGGACATCAGACGCCACGGCCTCGGTGGGAAATGGATTTGAGACTTGAAGAGACAGGGCTCTTCGCTGGAGGTAAATATCGTCATCTTACGAAGATAAACATAGTTGTGAGTTCTTCGTATGTCTGTAATTTTGACTACTCAAGCTATGTTTACAAAATGAAACAGAATGGAGAACATATGGTAACATGAGATGAATAGATAGCTAATATGGATACTTCGGCTAGTTCTGAAATCCACTTGGTCCTGTTTTTTACGTGTGTGTAGGTGCATACTAGGTGCCCCGGCATACGAAGGGCTAAGGTGGGCTAAGGTGTTGGCTGTGGCAGGGAGGCGTATTGTACTATTGACATTGTTGAGGATTGACGGTGATAATAAAAAGTAGGTGATTTGGGTCAGTTTACAGACAACGACCCCTTTAGTGTCAGAATGCTGACATTGGCCCCTCCTACCAAAGCGATCCCTTTTAAAGTCCCTTCCGGATTTGGGGCACCTGGGTGGCTCAACTGAGCCACTCGGTTGAGTGTCCGACTTCAGCTCAGGTCATGATCCCATGGTTCATGGGTTCAAGGCCCGCATCAGGCTCTGTGCTGACAGTTCAGAGCCTGGAGCCTGCTTCAGATTCTGTGTCTCCCTCTCTCTCTCTCTCTCTCTCTGCCCCTCCCCCACTTGCTCTCTCTCTCTCTCTCTTTCTCTCTCTCTCTCAAAAATAAATAAACATTTAAAAAATAAAAAAAATAACTAATAAATATTTGGTTGCATTAAAAAAAAATCCCTTCCAGATTTAAGAGTTCTATGGCATGACCCAATTCACATAGAAATTTTGGCGTAACTAGAAGTCTGTACTATTCCTCTAAAGAGACATTTTAAGGGGCACCTGGGTGGCTCAGTTGGTTGAGCATCCAACTTCAGCTCAGATCATATATCTCACACTCCGTGAGTTCCAACCCCGCGTCGGGCTCTGTGCTGACAGCTCAGAGCCTGGAGCCTGCTTCAGATTCTGTGTCTCCCCCTCTCTCTGCCCCTCCCCTGCTCATGCTCTGTCCCTCTGTGTCTCAAAAATAAATAAAAATTTTTGAAAAATTTTAAAAAGACAAGAATAAAAAAGAGCACTGAACTGTGAGACAGGAGACTCTCGTCTAATAAATCCAGGACTAGAATTCCCTTGTGCTCTAGCTCCTTTGGCTAACTAAATGCACTGTGCTTCCCTTCACTTTGGCCTTCCTGGGAAACTGACCCGGTCTCTCTGACTTCCTAGGTTAGTTCACACGTGAGTTTTTCTGGGAGTTGCTCACAAGCCTGGGTTAGGTGCATGGTGCGGCCTGAAGGTGCTTTTGTCACATTACTTATTACGCTGGGTGGTAACATCCTGCTTATTGGACAGTATCACCCACCAGCCTATGAGCCCCTTGGATACGGGTACCGTGTTCTGTTCACTTCTATATCCCAGCACCAAGCAAGTGCCTGGTGTATGATTGGTGCCCTAGACGTTTGTAGAATTGTGAATGCTAGCCTGTCTTGTCCTTCCTTCCTCCTCTGGTAAAGGGGTTGGGTTCACTGATTTCTAGGGAGTGTGCCAGGAATAGAATTTATCACTCTAGACTCATTCATGATTGTTTTAACTGACCATCCATCTTCTTTATTTACCAGAGAAAGTGTGATACCTATTTTATGCTGAAAACAATGTATTACACACAGTTACTTATATTATTTCAAAAACTGTAATGTAAGGGGCATCTGGGTGGCTCAGTCGGTTAGGTGTCTGACTTCAGCTCAGGCCATGATCTTGCGGTTCAAGAGTTTGAGCCCCATGTCAGGTTCTGTGCTGACAGCTCAGAGCCTGGAGCCTGCTTCAGATTCTGTCTCCCTCTCTCTGCCCCTTCCCCGCTCAGGCTCTCTGTCTTTCTCTCTTAAAAATAAATAAAAACACCTGCGCCCCGATGTTTATAGCAGCACTCTCAACAATAGCCAAAGTATGGAAAGAGCCCAAATGTCCATCGATGGATGAATGGATAAAGAAGACGTGGTGTCTATATATACAATGGAGTATTACTCGGCAGTCAAAAAGAATGAAATCTTGCCATTTGCAACTACGTGGATGGAACTGGAGGGTATTATGCTAAGTGAAATTAGTCAGTCAGAGAAAGACAAATATCGTATGACTTCCCTCATATGAAGACTTTAAGACACAGAACAGATGAACACAAGGGAAGGGAAGCAAAAATCATATAAAAACAAGGAGAGGGACAAAACATAAAAGACTCTTAAATACGGAGAACAGAGCGTTACTGGAGGGGTTGTGGGAGGGAGGATGGGCTAAATGGGGAAGGGGCACTAAGGAATCTACTCCTGAAATCATTGTTACACTATATGCTAACTTGGACGTAAATTTTAAAAAAATAAATTAAATAAAAAAAGAGAAATATTTGGAAAAATAAATAAGTAAATCCATAAAAAAATTAAACAACGTAATGTAAAAGTTAGGATTATAGTACACATAATGTTCTGCAACTTGTTTTTCTCATTCATGACGACTTTCTCATCAGAGCCAGAGACATAACTTATTGTTGTTGTTTTTTTAACGTTTATTCATTATTGAGAGAGAGAGAGAGAGAGACAGAGCATGAGCAGGGGAGGGGCAGAGAGAGGGGGGAGACATAGAATCGGAAGCAGGCTCCAGGCTCCCAGCCGTCAGCACAGAGCCTGACGCGGGGCTCAAACTCACAAACCGTGAGGTCGTGACCTGACCTGAAGTCGGATGCCCAACCGCCTGAGCCACCCAGGCGCCCCCGTAGCTTATTGTTTTTAAAGGCTATGGAGTATTTCACCAAAGAATGCTGCTCGGTCACCTTCTGTTGGATGCTTAGCTTGTTTCCAGCTTTTCACTATTATAAACAAGGCCATTTCCGCAGGAGCATTTCCTCAGGAGACTCTGTAAGCAGAACTACACTATCACGGCATATTTAACATTCCGAACAGCGTTGCCAAACTGCCCATGGAGAGAACGCACCCACTGGTCTTCAAGGTGATGGTAGTGCGCAGCCAAGAATAATTGCAAGTCAGCTGCCGGGTTGGGGGGGGGGTGTCTCTGGACCTGCTGCTATAAAGTCAGGCAGACCCATTTTATTTCACCACATTTAGGTTTCTTCATCTCTTAGGTACCCAGGGATGCCACCAGCCCAGCTTGATTACGTAACCTGCCTTCAGCCTGGGAATCTCCAGATCCTTTGAGCCAAAAACACCTGCACATCCTTTGGGCTGTCCACGCTTTCCTGACTTGGCCAGTTTAACTCGTGGAGTTGGATGTGTTTTGGTGTATTTCTCATTTTTTTTTTTTAATTTTGAGAGAGAGAGAGAGAGTATGAATGGAGGAGGGGCAGAGAGAGAGAGGGAGAGAGGACATCCCAAGCATGCTCCACAGTGTCAGGGCAGAGCCCGATGCTGGGCTCGATCCTATGAACCGTGAGAGCATGACCTGAGCCGAAATCAAGAGTTGGATGCTTAACTGACCGAACCACCCAGGCACCCCTCTTTCTCGGTCATTTTTGTTCAGGGTTCACTGCCTCTAGGAAACCTGCTGTGATCCTCTCCCAACTGTCCCCCACCCTCCTCACCCCCGTTGGGTTGGGTACCTTCCTGAGAGCTCCCCAGCGCCCCCGGGGTTTACTCCGGGTTACGTGCCGATCACACTGGGTTGTAATAGGTATGCCTGGCCATCTCCTGGAATGTCACGAAGGTACAGTCATACATAGAAAGAAAATAAACTTCCTCTTGGCCGATTACACGTATTTACCTGGAGACTAGAAAATGGGAAAACACACTTCAACTTTTCCCACTGAGTCACCTTCTGGGCCCTACAGGTCCATGCCATGGGTTCCCAAAAGTCCCTTCTCTCTTGGCCACCCTCCCTCTGTCTGCCCCGCTCCCCTGGGATCTGGGCTTTCTTCTAATAGCACCTGCAGGATCAAGGCCAGGAAAAGTTCCTCCCTGGCTCCACGGAGAACGGTCACACTGTCTTCACAGTCTTCTGTGGGACTAGGGTTGGGGCTCTCACTTCCCCCAGAGCACAGCACCAAGAAGCTGAAAAACCCACCGGTCTTAAAAGAGCTTTGCGGATTCAACTGATCATTTATTGAGCACTGACTGTGTTCCAGGGACCAGGGATACAACAAGATAGATGAGATTCCTGCCTTCGTGAATGATGATAATAATAACAGCTCACTTGTATTGACAACGTACTCTGTTCTGGGCATTGTTCTGCACCTTGACATGAATTGGCCTTTTAATCCTTCTAACAATCCCACCAGGTAGGTATCATCGTTAATCTCATCTTACAGATGAGGAAACTGAGACACAGAGAGGCTAAATAACTTATCTCAGGGCACAAAACTAACAGGTGCAAGAACCAAGCTTTGGACCCAAGCAGAGCCTACTCCTTTAGCCACTAACTGAACCAAACCAGGATTGCATTCGAGTGGGGACATATCACGTAGAAGGAAACAAAGAAAAAAGGATATTTCCATCAGTGATCTCTATGGGAAAAGTATAATAAAATGAGGGTCATGGGGTAAAAATGGGGAATCCTTAGCACCCAGCCTGGTCCAAAGCAAGTCCTAATCATTCAAGGGGAAGGGAGGAGGGACAGGGAGGGCGGAAGGAAGGAATCCCTGACAGGTGCTTCCCTAGGCACGGCCGCCAAAAGCTTGCCAGTGTTTGGCCAGCCGTGCTGATCTAGAACCAGGCTGGAACTGGGGTCAGGTAGACCTCGGGAGGAATACTTCACCACTCACCAGCCGTGTGACCTTGAGCAAGTTGCTCTCGGAGCTTCAATTTCCCTTCTCCAAAGATCGGAGGAAATAGCGGTCTACACTGTGCCGGCTCAGGACAAAGGCCTGTCGCACCTAGTGGTTCTGTCACCATCTTCCCCGTGCAACTGAGCCGATGGAAAGTCAGAAGGGAGCCCAGGATCTCGCAGCTCGTACAGGGGCCTGGGCAGCTCGGGAATTTGGAGGGTGGGGGGGTGTTCTTGGTAGTGACCACGACAGGGTGCAGACGTTTGTCCTGCTAGACAGTCATGAAGCTAAAACGCTCCTTTATGAGGACGTGAGGCTAGAACGTACTCTATCACATGCAGTGATGAAGTCCACTGCCTTGTAGGAACCGCGTATTTCCTCATTGTCTCCACCTTAATTTGCCTGGGTGTGGCATCTTGGTTTAAGGTTATTTTCCTCCGCTCCTGATCATCTGGTCTGTTAGTATTCGTGGGAAGGAAAAATTCTTCCCCTGTCCTTCAGAAGCTTCCAGCTGGACTAAGAATTGAATGGACACGAGACAGATAAACAACAGGAAAAAGCGAAGTTTTATTATGCGCTCGTGGGGGCCCCCCGTCATGAAATTGAGACCTAACAAAAATGACCAAAGCAGGCAGTTTTTATCCTTTTCGACGAAGAGACAATAAATCCATGAGGAATTGAAAGGAGAAAGAGAACTTAATTTGGGGAGCTTTAATTTGTAAGCAATTCTAAACAGATTTTGGGCTGGGATAGGAAATGAGTAAAAAAATCACGGACGAAAAAAAATAAAAAAATAAATCACGGACGTCTTCACTCTAAATTTCCTATGTCTGGTGATCAGGGTGTCTCTTTACTTCCTTAACTTTCACCTGGAAGATTTATTTCCTGCTCTCGGCGACTGAGGAGGGTCTGCCCTTCTCACCACAGGTTGTCTCTGAAGTAACTTTTATTTAAAATAACCAATATGGGGCGCTTGGGTGGCTCAGTCGGTTAAGCATCCGACTTCGGCTCAGGTCATGATCTCACGGTCTGTGAGTTTGAGCCCCGCGTCGGGCTCTCTGCTGACAGCTCAGAGCCTGGAGCCCGTTTCAGATTCTGTGTCTCCCTCTCTCTCTGGCCCTCCCCTGTTCATGCTCTGTCTCTCTCTGTCTCAAAAATAAATAAGTATTTAAAAAAATAAAAAAATAAAATAAAATAAAATAACCAATATGCTAGGGGTGCCTGGGTGGCTCCGTTGGTTACGCATTTGACTCTTGGTTTCAGCTCAGGTCACGAGCTCACCGTTCGTGGGTTCGAGCCCCGCATCGGGCTCTGCACTGACCGTGTGGGCCTGCTTGGGATTCTCTCTCTCCCTTTCTCTCTGCCTCTCCGCCCCTCTCTCTCTCAACAATAAACATTGAAAAAATAAAATAAAATAAAATAGCCAATATGCTGAAGCGGCACATTGTGGGGCGGCCTGCCCTCGGTCCGTCTGTGATTGTCCCAAGCTCTGTTTGATTCAGGTGACCTCACTTTCATTTCCTGGATGTTCAGGAATTCACATATCAACCAAACCTGAAAAACAAAAACTAAAGTTAATTCTGGCTCAGGCTAGGGAGAAACGGGAGCAGAAGTGCCTCTTCGTGTTAAACGCAGAACGAGACCGGGTTATTACAGGGTTTTGGGGGAGGTAAAATTTAGGCAGCACTGAGAGGGAACGGTGTTTGAATGGGCTCACAGCAAGGTGGGCAAGTGAGCAGAGAATTTAAACACCTGGCTAAGCCCGAGAAGGTCCTCAGCCCCGGCCCTGGGATTTGGCACATAAACCCCAGGGAAAGTGTGAGTGGGCCACCCCGGGTGTGGCCCTCTCTGGGTCAGCTCAACCCACACGGGCAGATCCCTTCAGGCAAGTGTGGAACTTTCCATCTTCACGCATTTCTTATCTGAATCCCTTCCTTTCATTCATATTAAATAGGCCCAAATGCCTGTTTACTCCATAATGTCTTCTCCCTCAGCATTTCCATGGTTTGAAAGACATTATTGCAGCATAAGTGGGTTTCCTTTCACGTCGCCTTCCCATTACGTGACGGCATCATGGAGTTGTTTGGAAATTGTGCGAATAACTCATAGGGAAGCTAAGACCGTAGGAGCGTGCCAGGCACTGTCGCAAGTGTCCTTCCCTGAGGTGTCTCATTCGATTCTCTCACCAACCCCGTGAAGTCAATGCAATTATTATCATCTTCATTTGTACAGAGGAGAAAACCGAGGCACAGAGAGGTTAAGTGACTTGTCTGGAGTCACCCAGGAAGTAGTGGACCAGAGGTTTGAACCCAGGGCAGCTGGCTCCAAAATCTGCACTTTTAACCCTCCCTGTTGGGTGAGGGAAACTACCTAGGGACCCACTCCATCACCACACACACCCCCCCCCTTCCCAGCTCGGCATATGAAGGGGGCTTTCCAGATGTTTCTTATCAAAAAGGGGTGTTGGGTGTGTTCGGGGTGAGAACAGCTGACCTATTTCATGGAGTGTTCTTCATAACCTGCCACCAGGGTCCTGCGTCTAAGGCAGAATTGGGATGGGGTCAGCTGTGTGGCAGGGGGCAGGAGACGGACAGGAAGGAGTCGGCCAGGTGAGGCCCTCCGATCCCCACTGGCCACGATCCCAAGGATTGTTTATGCTCAGACTCTGCCTCTTTCCTCCTCCTCCCTGAGGGGCGGGGATCTCCTCTGTGGAAAAATACCCAGCTGGGCGAGCCCCAGTGAGAGGGAGGAGGCGAGGGGAAGGGGCTGGGACTCACAGGACCGACTCCTTTCCCCTCTCGTGATTGCTGTTTACTGGGTCGGGTTCTGGGAAAGGGCCAGATTGCATCAGACAGGGCCTGGGGAGGACACGTGGCCTTATAAGTTGGGGCCCGTGAACAGGGAGGTGTCAGGAAACCAGACACAAACAAAGCGTTGGGAGACGGCAGGGAGACAGCAAGGGAAAGTCAGGTGCGATGGCCACCTTCCCGCAAGCAGCCAGCCCGGCCCAGCAGCCCCCAGGTCCGGAGGACGAAGACCTCAGCCTGGATGAGTATGACCTCTATAACCTGGCTCCTTCTTACCTGGGTAAGGTCTGGCCCGGTCACCTTCCTGGTCCCTTACCTTCTACCCCCAACCCCCGACTAGGATTCCTCCTTGGACTCCTCCCCACCCCCCACCCTTCTCTAACCTGTTCCCTTGACCCCTCCAGTCACCCCTTCCAACCCTTCTTCCCCTTAGTGCTGTCCTGCTCAGCCCTGGGACCTCACACGCCCCTAGAATTTGGGAGCAACAACAGATCATGGGGGCCCCTCATTCCACAGATGGGGAGACAGGGGTTACAAGTGCCCCAAAGCTATGTGGTGACCACTCTCCAGTCCGCTTCCTCCAACCCAGCCTCTTTCCACCCCGCACTCCCAACCCCCTGCCTCTCCTTGGATGTATCAGGCCTCTGTCCACCTCACCTCGGCCTCTTGCCTGGTTCCCAGGAGCAGGAGGTCGGAAAGGTCGCAGCAAGAGAGAAGCTGCCGCCAACACCAACCGCCCCAGCCCCGGTGGCCACGAGAGGAAGCTGGTGACCAAGCTTCGGAACACGGAGCGGAAAAAGCGAGGGGCACGGTCTTGAGGCAGAGCTGGAGGTAAAGAGTCAGGGGTAGAAGTCCCTCTGCCTCCAAAGGACATGCTCGAATGTGTGTGGTCAGGTGGGGAGCAAGGTTCCAAGAACTGTCGTCTCGGGGTGCCTGGGTGACTCAGTCAGTTGGGTGCCTGACTTCAGCTCAGGTCACGGTCTCGCAGTTCACGAGTTCAAGCCCCTCGTCGGGCTCCATGCTGACAGCTCAGAACCTGGAGCCTGCTCCGGGTTCTGTGTCTCCTTCTCTCTCTGCCCCTCCCCTGCTCACACTCTGTCTCTCTCCCTCTCTCAAAAATAAACATTAAAAAATTAAAAAAGAAAAAAAAAAGAACGATTGTCTCAACATAGAATAAAATGAGACACACGTCGGACTCTGAGTTTCCTGGTGGCCAGAGCAAAAGGGGAAACACAGAACCTTTGCAATTGGAGGGAAATTTGGTTTACGGAGAGGGTAACAGAGGCCCAGAGAGGGTAGAGTCCTTCTCTGGAGACCCATAGCAAGTGACCGGGAGAGGAAGAGTTAGAACCCAGAATTAGAACTGTCACTCTCTTTCCTTGCCCCAGATAAGGCTACAGCACGGATACCACACAGCGATGGAGACAGGACTGCGGAGAATTGGCACCTGGGGGAGGGATCCAGGCCTGCCTGCCCTCCCACTCCACCCTAGGACTTACCCTACCTGACTAGGCTCTGAGGGGCCACCAAGCCCCAGAAAAAGGACAAGCTAGGGGTGGGGAGCAAGACGAAGGGAATGGAGAGGCAGCGTCACGAAAGGTACCCCCCACCCCGAAGGAAAGACACCAAAGAAACTGGAACCCCTTAAGGGTGGCAAGGACAATAAACAAAATTCAACAGTTGCAGCTTGTGTGTGGAATTTTGTCCCCCCTCCCTCTGTGTGGTTTCGTTTGTTTCTTGTCCCTGCCTGCATATGTCTACCTCTGCATGAACCAACAAGAACGTTTTTTGTCTTTGGTTATATGTGTCTGGGAGAGGGCGTCCCTGGTTTGGTAGGGACGGGTAGAGGCCAGCCTGGCTGCTTTTGTTTTATTTTGGTGCGCAGAGGTTTTGGCAAATGTGCCTCTGTGGTCTCTTAGGAAATGCACAGAAATGTCCTGTTTCCTTGTCATGCTGCCTGTGAAAGAAGCCCCCTCCCCAGACCCTCCCCAGCTCCTCTCCCTTTTCAGAATAAACAATCTTACTGATCATGTCATTTTCACATAAAACCACCTTTTGAAGTGACTGTTCTTTATGGTGCCGTCTGCAAAAAGGAGAACACCGAGATTTAGAACATGAAGGGACTTGCCCCAGGTTACTCGGGGGCTGCTGTACTGAAGTCTCCAAACGGGATAGAAAGTTCTCTCTCTGTCACGTAGCAGCTCCAACAGTCAGTACTCTTGGGCTAAAATGACAACTTGACCACGTCAGGGATTCCAGCTACTTGGAACTCATTGTTCCGCCACGCTCCAAACATGGCTTCCACCTTGGGGTCCACACTCGCTGCTTCGGTGTCTGCCACCAATCAGATCTGCATCTCAACCCGTGGAAAGGGAGTGGGGGAAGCCACACCAATTCATTTTGAAGACCATGGCCTAAAAGTAGAATACGTTACATCTGGCCAGAATTTAATCGCATGGCCACGTCCAACTACCGGAGAGGTTGGGAGACAGAGTATTCAGGTGCTTAGCCACGTGTTCGCCAAAACTTGGGGAAGGCGGGGGTGTGAATACTGGGGAAAAAACTGGCAAGAAACATTTTCCACCGGCAGACTCAGCACAAGGGGCGGGGGAGAAAAGCCCTAGGTCTGGTCCTGGGCAAAGCATTTTTCTTTTTCTCCTGCCCTTCCATATAAGCCCTAGGCTGCACAACTTGGAGGCAATTGTTCTTAGTTAGGGACCTAAGAATATGAACAGAGGAAGGCCTCAGCCCAGCACAGATCTGGTGTGTCAGCTTTAGAAAATCATGGCAACAGCCCCCATGTAATTGGGCTACTTCTCTGTGACAGGTGTTTTACAGGCGCTGTTCCATTTAACCCTTACACTAATCCAATAGGCATAATGTTATTTGATCCTATTTTACAGACCAGAAAACCGAGGTTAAGAGAAGTTAAGTAATTTGCCCAAAGTCACACAGCCACAACTTGGAGGAGCTGGGATTTTGAACTTAGGTCCGTCTAATTTTTGAAGCCCGGGTCTTTCCCTTTTTACTATATGCCTGAGGATAAAATGTACGACAATGTGGAATCCTAGATGTTAGTTCATTTCTGGTTAATTACTACTCCTTTTGAGCCTGTTTCTTTTCCTGTCAAAAGGTCTACTTCAAAGGAGAAAACAAAGGCTGCAAAGCGCTGTGTCTGTGGCCGAACGTGGCCACTCCCTGTCTTCTGGGTCCTTTGACACTTTGCCAGGAGGCCCCATATGTTACCCTCACTCCTGGCCTGTGATTGGCCCTCCCTGGCCTCGCCCTACCTTGGCACAAACTCTGCCTGGGAGGCCTTTACGTGGCTGTTCCGGGAACCAGATAATTCTTGGAATTACTGAATGTTTGGATCCGAAAGGATCCTGGATGTTAGAGCCCCACTCTGCCCTTCGCGGAAGGGAAAATCAAGGCCTGATGGGGCAGGGGCTAAAACTCATACGAAGACTGGGGACGCAGTCAGGACAAGAACCTGTTCTTGACTCTACCCGTCCAGAACACCCCTCTACTGTTCCACCTACTTTTTACCCCCCCCTTTTTTTGGTCCCCTAGTTGCATGTAATGTCTGTCTCCTTAGTTTCTAGGGGTCCTCCTGAGGACAGAGGGATGACTGACTTCTATTTCCCCTTGGGAGCTTGCGGAAGTTTCCCCACCAAGTTGCCACAATTCTAAGGATTCCCAGCTCCTTGCCGAGAATCTGGAAACTCACTGCGGGGTTTGCTTCACCAACACCTAGTCCTCTTCTGCCCACTCAGCTCTCAGGGCTGTGTATTTTTTTCCAATTTCAAAAGCACCCAAAGTTGATTTTAACTGGCAATCCTTAAAGGTAATGCCAGTACTAGGAAGAGTCATGGCCACCATCATTGATGGTCTGCCTGAGGCTTTTCCCCGCCTCATCTTTCACACAGCACTTTCTTGATTTCTGCCCTACGTGCATTTAGGCTGTACCATTGTTTGCCTAGAATTTTTCAAATTACCTCCTTACCTTTTCCACTCAAACGCACTTTAAAAGGAGACTACATCACCACCCAAACTGGAAAACCACAATCACTTGTCATAACTCGAAGATCGTAGAAAGACACCCAATATCACTTCTTTCAGTCCACCTGCGCACACCTCGGATGACCTTGTGTGCTAAGGGTCACGGGCGTTCACACTCGGAGAAACACGGGTTGTTTTGGAGCCAGACACTCCTCCAGGTGCTCTGCATACATGGGAGAAGGCCGCCTTGTAATCACCCGGTTGCAGGTGCATTAAAGACACGGCTGCCTGGCTTCCCCTCCCAGAGAGTCTGATTTCGTTGGTCCGAGGTGGAGGCCGGGCATTGGGAGTTGGGAGAGTGAGTCTAACGTGCAGTGAAGCGTGAAGGCGTCAGGTGCACGGGGCTTTTGTCTCACACTGCACTTAACAAATAGGGTCGTCACTGCAAGCGCTCCCAAGCCACATGCCCTCCTTACCGTGGGGCCTTGCCACCCTCCTATCGAAGGGGAGACAGGGGACTGTGCTCCTTTTGAACGTGGGGGGAACTTTGCTCTCTGGGGTTCTTGGAGCGCAGTCACCCTGCTGCAAGAAAGTCCGAAGCGACACATGTGGAGACACGACATGGAAAGGCCACGTGCTGATGTCATTCTGGTCTTCAGCCCCACGGAAGTCCATCCTCCAGCTCCAGACGTGTGAGCGAAGGGAACCCACTGATGATTTCCAGCCCCAGCCGCCGTGTCACCTCTGGCATCTGAGTCTTCCCGGATGAGGCCCAACAACATATTGGGGCGCCAGAGACAAGCCATCTCTAATTCCCCACCCACGGACGCAGCGCGTGACCAAATGGTCATTTCACAGCCTGACGTTTGGGGATGGTTTGTTACACGGCAATAGTGACTGGAACAGCCTCAGGGTCCCCGGGCCCAAGTCCAGATCCCGTCTGCAAGCGGGGCTCGAACTCACAAATCGTGAGATCATGACCTGAGCCGAAGTCCTCCCCAGCGCCCCAGTTTATCCTGCACCTTAATTTCCACATCTGTAGACAGGAGATGAAAAGTACACCCACCCCCCGGAATGGTTTTGAGGAGGAAATGGAGTCTCTCAAGCACTTAGCAGGGCACCTGACCCAGAACAAGACCTTAAGGAAACGGCAGAGAAGCAGACACAATGGGCTCTGGATCCAGACTCTGTGGGTTCAAGTCCCTGCTCCCTCATCCTCTGTGTGACCTTGGGCCGCTTACCTGACCTTTCTAGTCTCAGTTTCCCCACGTGTAAAATAGGAATTCCAGTAACATTAAACACGGGGTCCTTGCTGCGATTAAGCAAGGAAGTGTTGCAAAGTGCATAGTAAGCAGCATGTAAGTGCTTGATTAAAACAGTGACCCGGAAACAGAGTTCCGGCGTGCAAGAAATGCAATCTATTGTTTAAGTTGATACACACTGCTCCTTTTCTGCTGGCAGCAGGTGTCTGATGGGGTCAGTTTGCCCTCCTTTCTCTCCTTTCTCCAGGGTTGATCAGGAGCAGAGCTGGGAAGGGGCGTGGAATGCTCGAGGCCTCAACATCCCCTTGATACATTGCCATCTGCCACAGTGTCCCTGCCACTGCCCTTCCTGTCCTTTCTTTTCTTTTTTTATCTTAATGTTTATTTATTTATTTTGTGAGAGAGCGAGCACAAGCAGGGGAGAGGCAGAGAGAGATAATCCCAAGCAGGCTCCACGCTGTCAGCACAGAGCCCCATGAGGGGCTCAAATTCATGAACCATGAGATCATGACCTTAGCTAAATCAAGAGTCAGATGCTTAACTGACTGAGCCACCAGGCGCCCCCTTGTCCTTTCCGTTTGTTGTTTACGATCAACCCTCACAGCCCTGCTCTTTGTGTGCTCCGGGCCACCTTCCAATACCCGGGGGCAGGGATACATCTGGGGCCTGTCCTCCACTGGAAAAGGGGGCACCGTCCCTTCCGTCCTCAGATCTCTCCATACTGTTCAAAACGAGCGTGGCCTGGACTCCGTGGGGACACGCCAGTTCCAACTTCTCCTCCTTTCCTTTTCCAATTGCTTCCCTTCTTCCCTGACTTGGGGAGTACCTTAAAGTTGGCCCCACCCCCACCCCATCCACCTTGCTATTCGGGTCGCTGCGATCCTCTGTGCCTTCAGTCCCCCACGGCTGTTGAACTAAAAATGAAACCGTACTGACATCCCTTCGCCGTAGCAATGAAAGCCACATGGCCCTCACTGACTTACCAGGAACGGGATGAGCATCAAAGGAGATGTGGGGAAACTCCACCTTGGTTTGTGTACAAAAATTGCACGGCGATGGATGGTAACCAGTGATCACTGGTGGGCGATCACTCTGTAGTGCATACCAACGTCGAATTATCACGTTACACCTGAAACTTACATGTTCTACACCAACTTGACTTCAATAATAAAGCATAAAAATATTATTCAACCACAGCAATTATTATTTTTTTAAATATATATATTTTCAAGGTTTATTTATTTATTTTTGAGAGAGGGAGCGTGAGGGGGGGAGGGGCAGAGAGAGAAGGAGACAGAATCCCAAGCAGGCTCCACACTGTCTGCACAGAGCCGGATGCGGGGCTCAAACTCACAAACATGAGATCATGACCTGAGCCGAAACCAAGAGTTGGACGCCCAACCAACGGAGCCACCCAGGTGCCCCGCATGGTAATTATCATTATCACACTTTGGCAAATGCCAAAGTCCTGTGGGAGGGCAAAGGCCTGGGTTATGGGTTCACTGGCGGTCACAGGCTGAGCTGGGAGTAGACTCGGTGTGCTGATTCCCACGTCCAAGCTTTCCAGAGAGCTCTGTGGCCTTCAGGGAGTGCCAGGCTGGAGAAAGCAAAGAAGGAAGAACAACCCATCCCCAGAGTCCCTGTGCAAGCAGTCTGCCCCACACAGGGGTACCTTCCCCAGGGGCCAGACACAACGCCCAGGTCTCTGACAACTAGAAGCACTTCCTTTTCTGTGTAAAAGAAGGTACACTTTTTTTTTCTCTTTTTTATAATTTTTTTAATGTTTATTTATTTTTGACAGAGTGAGACAGAGCATGAGTGAGGGAGGGGCAGAGAGAGAGAGGGAGACACAGGATCTGAAGCAGGCTCCAGGCTCTGAGCTGTCAGCACAGAGCCCGACGCGGGGCTCGAACCCACGAACCGCGAGACCATGACCTGAGCCGAAATCCAACACTCGACCAACTGAGCCACCCGGGTGTCCCTATACTTTGCTTTTCTGATTACAAAAGCAGTGAATGCTGTGGAATCAGAAGATGAGCACCATCCCCTTGGGTTCAGTCCTCCTGACTGAACACATCCTCCCTCTAACTTTTGCCTTACATTTGAGTTATAAAATTGAAGTTCATTTGTAATCATTTCACGGAATGCTTACACCAGCTCTGTGCAGGCTTATCCTGTTCTCTCTTTTCTGGAGAACTGGTTTGGAGAAGTTTTGTTGGAGTGTGTGTGTGTGTGTGTGTGTGTGTGTGTGTGTTTTACTGTTTGAGGAAATAATCATTTATTCCTTTGACACATATTTATGGAGCCAGGGAATATTCTAGAAGCTATGAGTACAACAGTAAACCAGTTCTCTTCTCATGGAACTCACATTCCAGTGGGGACAAATAATAAAAGTGAACAAACAAAAGAATTTCAGCAGGGTGTGTGCAATTTAAAACGCCTCAGTTGCGGGGGGGCACCTGGGTGGCTCAGTAAGTTGCGCGTCCCACTTCGGCTCAGGCCATGATCTCGTGGTCCGTGAGTTTGAGCCCTGGGTCAGGCTCTGTGTTGACAGCTCAGAGCCCGGAGCCTGCTTTCGGATTCTGTGTCTTCCTCTCTTTCTGCCCCTCCCCACTCATGCTCTGTCTCTCTGTCTCTCTCTCGCTCTCCGTCAAAAATAAATAAACATTAAAAAAAATAAAACACGCCTTGGTTACGGAAAGCCTCACTGAGACGTGAGGGCCTTTAAGTGAAGACCAGAAGGAAGTTAGGGAGTCATTTGTGCTGAAATTCCTCTTTATTAAAAGAGCACATAGTACCCATCTAACATACTATGCATTTTGCTTATTAATTTATTGTCTGGGGTTAGGGGAGGTGACCGCTGGTAGCCAAGAAGCCCGAGGCACTAAGGGCAGGGGCTCAGTGACCAGAGGCAGAAGGCAGGGCCTGGGCTGGGTGACCTAAGTGTCCTCTCTTCTGCTTTCGCTGACCCCTCCTCCCCTAAGCCTGGTGCTTTGGGCCCTCCATGGAGCAGGTGCACTGCCCTGGGGAGTCTCCTAAAGGTGTTCTGGGGACGCCCTCTCCGTCACCATCCTCCTTAACATGCTTCCCCCACTGCCCATTTGACACAGTCCATATTCTTGCGTGTGGTGTTCAGACCCCAACCACCCGCCCCTCGGGCTAAGTTCTTCTTCAGGGCTGGTCAAGAAGGCGCGCAATAAACATTCGCGGACGAGTATGTCAGGACTAGTCTCGCTTCACAGCGCTCTTGTTACTGGGGACGTTTCTCCTCCCGCCCCGTCCTGTCAGAATCCTACTAATTCCCAACAATCAGTGTTGCCTTCCAGAGTTTTCCCCCGTCTGATCGCCCGACAGAGTTGACCCACCCCACAACCTCACCGGGCAAATATAGTCCTCACCCCCATTTTGCAGATGCAGAAACCGAGGCTGAAAAGGAACGCGATTCACTAGGTCTGGGTCAGAGATTCTCACCTGCAGGAAGCTTCCTCTGTTTCTCACGAGAACCACCCTCTCCTCACCCCGAACCCCATGCTCCTCTGTACCTCCTGCTGCAGTCTGGCCTATTTTAGGGCTGTGTTGACGTCTGCTCCCCCTTGAATGAGAACGGTGTTGGAGTCAGTATATCTGCTGCTTCTATAGGAGTTGTCTGGGCCTGCCCTGCTCTCCTCCTCTGGGACCGGGCGGTCAGTTGGATTCTGGGGCTCAGACCAGCAAGGACAGCGGTGAGGGCACGAGGTCCTGACCAGCAATCTCTGCGAGAGGGTCCTGGGAGCAGGGCTGGTCTATCACCTGCAGAGGAGAGTGTGAGCCAGGATGGGGGTCCGGGAGGTGGAAGGGGCGGGGCCTGACATAGCTGTGACCTCTGACCTCTACTCCAGCTTCCCCTCTGGCAGCAAGGGCCCTGTCTCCCTTGGGAGACACCCCCCACCCCTCTGCTCCTGAGGGTTTCCTGGTATTTACAGAAAGTTTGGAGTGCATATTCCTACTCCCGGACAGGTGAGAGGTTCTGGACTTTGGGGGAATGGCCATGAGATTCCTGGTAGGATGTGTGGAGCCCGGGGGGGAGGGAGGTGGGGGTGGCTGGGAGACTCCCTGGGTCCCACCCTCTCTTATTTGCCCCTCTCCTCTGCCCTCTTTCAGTGTCACTGTTTCCTGCATTCTTCTGGCTGCTCATCACAGTCACCCTGGCAAGATCCTCGGTGCAAGGTAACACGGAGAGGACCCTAGGGTGGGAGGGCCGGGCCAGTAGGGCTCCTGGCACTTTCAGTGAATGCAGGAGGGATCATCTCTTTGTCAAGATTGAACCCTGGGGCGCCTAGGTGGCTCAGTGGGTTAAGCGTCCGGCTTTGGCTCAGGCCACGATCTCATGGTTTGTGAGTTCGAGCCCCGCGTCGGGTTCCACACTGGCCGTGCAAAGCCTGCTTGGAATTCTCTCTCTCTCTCTCTCTCTCTCCCCGCCCCCCCCCCACGCTCTCTCTCTCTCTGCCCCTTCCCCACTTGCACCTGTGCTCGCGCTCTCTCTCTCTCAAAAATAAATAAATAAACTTAAAAAAAAAAAAAAAAGTTTGAACCACGGCACCATTTGGAGAGGAGGCCTCAGGGGTAGGCCTCTTGCTATCTTTTGCTCCTGAGCAGGGTTTCTGTTTTCTGGCCCCTCTTCCTTTCTGTGCCCTCCGCAATTAGAGGCCGTTGGTGCCAGTGATCAGGAGCATGAACTGCCACGGCTGTAGTGGAATTGAAATGTGCTAAGAGACTATAACTTAAATGTTCTCACCAAAAAAAGGGGGGGTTGGGATACGAGGTGACGGATTGTTCATTAACGCCAAGGGAGAAACACATTCACGGTGTTTACACATATCAGATCAGCACCTCGTACACTTTAGCTTATAATTTTATTTGTCAATTAGACTTCCATAAAGGGGGGGGGGGAGGATGTGGCCTCTCAAACTGTTCTGTTTTGATTCACATTTCAGTCCTGCTACTGTTGTGTTATCAACCTTGGTTTCCTCATCCGTAAACTGGATTGTTTTGAGAAATATACGAGTTTGGGCGTGTAAAGCCATTAGAGCGATGTCTGATGTATAGAGAAGGTTCAAAATGCTAACCGCTCTGCTAGGCAGTATAGTATAAATGGCTAAGAAGACCAGAGGTCCAGGGTTCAAGTCCCAGAGCTGCCGCTTACTAGCTGGGTAACCTTGGGCACAAAGCCTTAACCCCTCTGGGCCTCAGTTTCCTCTTCATATAATGAATATAAATAATAATACCTCCAGCATAGGGATTCCATGAGCCAGTAGTTGAAAAGTACCTGGGCACATAGAAGCATTTGATTACATTTTATATCACTTTAATTTGTATAATTTTATAATTATAATATAATTTTAACTTTATTCCATTCAGTATAAGTTCCGTGAAGGCAGAACGTTCCATTGGCCCCATTCACTGCTGAACCCAAATATCTAGAATAATGCCTGGACATACCGAGTTGGCGCTCGGTAAATATTGACCAAGCATCTACTCTGTTTTCACGTTGTCCTTTCTATCTGAAACGCTCTCTCCACTGGCTTCTAACAGAGGGCTCTTTCTACTACACGATGTATTTGCCTTTATCATTTAACAAAAATCTGGTCTGTGATTTTTGACATTGGAAATCCATTGTGAAGGTGGCTCAAAGCAGGGGAGGGGAAACACAGCTCCAAATAGCTTAAGCAGAAAAGAAGAGGGGCGCCTGGGTGCCTCAGTCGGTTAAATGTGCAACTTCGGCTCAGCTCATGATCTCGCGGTTCGTGGGTTCAAGCCCCACACCAGGCTCTGTGTGACAGCTCAGAGCCTGGAGCCTGCTTCGGATTCCGTGTCTCCTCTCTTTCTGCCCCTCCTCCTCCCCCACTCACACTCTCTCTCAAAAATAAATAAACACTAAGAAAAAAAATTTTTTTTTTTTAGAGATTCACTCACGAAACTAAACTTTTCAAAGTAATCGCTTCAGGAAGAGCTGGATCCAGGAGCTCGAAGTAACTTGTGAGATCCTTGTCTCCCTCTCTGGCTCTCAGCTCTACTTTCCAAAGTCAGTTCCAGACTGAGGCAGGGTCTTCCCTCACGGCAGCCAACAGCAGGTTCACATTCACATCCTGCCTGTTTAGTCACAGCTGCAGACCGGTGTGTTACAAACTGCCCTGCTTTGCCTCTGGTCTCCCACGTGTATCCAGTCTTCTCAGCTAGGTGGCCGCCTCTGGGGGCAGGGACCATGGTTGCCACACCTCAGTACTCAATCCCTAATTCTGTCTTCCCCTCTCCTACCCAAGGGCAGAATCACGGAAAGAGTGGACGTTGTTCACATCAATATCGGCAGCGGGACTCATGTCTGAGGAGGCGGGTCTGGAGGAGGTCTGGGGAAGACCCTCAGGGCCTTGGGAAGGGCCCAGAATGTGCAGAAAAATTGAAAAGCTAAGAGACTAACATCTAGATCTTAGGGGTCTTAGTGTAGGTGGGAACCGGAGGCGACAGTCCTCAAGCCATAGAGGGGAAAAAGGCATTCATGAAAAGATGAAACACGAGACGGAGGTACAAGGAGCCGGTTATTTGAAGAGCTGAGGAAGGTGTTCTACACAGAGGGAATAGCAGGTACAAAGGCCCTGAGGTAGGAGTGCGCCTGGAGTGTTTGTGGGGCAGCCGGAAGGTGTGGGAGGGAATAAAGGAGGTCAGTGGGAAGGATCACCAGGGCTTTGTAAGCCATTCAGAGGGTTTTGCTTTCACTGAGTGGAATGAGAAGCCACGGGGACCCGTAAGGCCAGGAGCGAAACTGAGGCAGGAGCAAGAAAAGCGGGTGGGCAGAAGCATATATGTTGTATATATTCTTTTGTATGAATCAGATAAGACATGAAACTATAAGCAGTGGGTGTGTACCATTCCGGGGGAGCCACCTGGGGGTTTCACATGCAGTGGGCCAGACGAGTGAGGGACACGGCAGCCACGGGTGGCTGAGACCCCGCAGAGGCTGCGGGGTGAGAGCGCTGGCTGTGGCGTAGGGCCCGGTGTCAGCCTCTGAGCTTAGGGCCGCCGGAGGCCTGGTGTGTGCTCGGGCCTGCGCCCCTCCCTCAGACACCTGGCGTGACCCATCCGGGGGCTCAGCCCAGGGTCTGTCTCCGTCCCAGGTCAGTCCCACCACTGGGACTCACCGCCAGAGGTGAGTCCCGCCCACTGGCTCTCATATTTGAGGCTGTCCACACCCTGGCCCAGGGCCCAATTGGCTGGCTCCCGGCGATTTCTGTTTCTGGCCCGAATTCTGCCCTGACGCATGTTTCTGGGTCCCTAGGTCCCCTCTGCCTGTGCCCTCACCACTCACAGCCCCAACCGTCCCTAATTCGTAAGATGTGACTGCAGCCTTTTCTGTTCCTTACCCTCTTCTTCCCACTCTCCTTCCACCTTTTTTCGTCCGTGGAGGGCAACCATGCCTTGTATTTATTAATGACAACTAACATTTCTTTCCTTATACCTGCTGTCTTACCACGTGCCAGGCCCTGTTCCAACCTCTTGGTAAATAATAGCTCATTGAATCATCTAAACAGTCTTAGGAGTTTGTATTATTTGCCTCATGTTATAGCTGGCAAAGCAGGCACAGAGAGGTTAAGTAACTTGCCTAAGATCACACAGCTACTCAGTGGCAGCCATTTATGTGCGTAATCGTCACCGCAGTCCCATCCGGCGAATAAGTAGCCTCCCCACCTAGTAGATGAGCCAAGAACAGGGGGATTTCAGGCCTCGCCAAAGGTCGTACTTGACCAAAGGAAGTATAGGGGCTGTGAAAGCAGCGTAGGACTGACTCCCAAGTGGGGCCCTGACCCGTGACCCCCTATGTCTCCCAAGTTCACCTCCATGTCTGAGCTGGGAGGTGGGCAGGCCTGGGATCGCAAGCCTCATCTTACAAATGGAGAAACTGAAGCCAAGAGTGTTTGGGCCTCTCT
Organism: Panthera tigris; assembly: GCF_018350195.1. Taxonomy (NCBI): domain Eukaryota; kingdom Metazoa; phylum Chordata; class Mammalia; order Carnivora; family Felidae; genus Panthera; species Panthera tigris. The sequence goes on from NC_056675.1 coordinate 18,914,443, forward strand.
CTTTCAAGAGGGTACACTTGAGGGGGGAAGGGCAAGCAGGGCCGGGACTTGAACCGGGACTTTTTACCCCCAGGCCGGTGATTTTTCCTCGACAGCCCTGCCTCCTGGGTTTCAAACTCTTCCTTCCTGGCACTCCACAGAGCTGGTGTCCCACCTTCTCCCCACACCCTGCGTGGCTCAGTCTTCCCGCCCCTGCATTCCTGCTTCACCTACACAGAACACCCCGCGATAAATATCTCATCACTAGTGCGTCCCCCACCCCCACCCCTTTGTCTCAGCCCTCCCTAGGTGTCTGCCATGGCCTTGATGACTTTTTTCTCTCTTACAGGGAAAAAAGAGATGGGATCGAGGGAGAGAAGCCCTCTCCCCTTGCCAGACTCCCCTGCCCCAGGTCGGGAGTCGCATAGGAGACACCCCATCTAGAGGCAGCCCCCAGGGTCGGTGGGAAGGGGCGTGGCGAGGGCATGCTGCAGAAAGAATGACTGACCCTGGGTGTGGTGTGGGGTGCATGTGTACAACAGGAGAGAAGTCAGGTGATGGGGGCTGGGGCTCTAGGATGTTCCACCTCCACGCTCAGGGGGGAAGGGGTGGGCGCTGTGCCTGGGCTCAGGGTCTCACCACCTGTGTTCGGGGAGACTCCGAGGTGTGGCCCCAGCTCCAGACTGGCCCCACCTCCCCCCAGCCTTCCTGCCTTCAGCGAAGCCCAGCTTGATTTAACCGAGGGGTTAGTTCCAAGTCTCGGAGTTGACATCAGAGGGCCCAGGGATTCCCCTCACCAGCCCGAGCTGAAAACAAGGGACTTGAGTTCCAGGCTTCGCCCTGTCACTGATCTGCTGTGTCGACTCTGAATCGAGACTTCCCCTCCCTGATTCCATCCTGATGTCACATCTGAAGCTTCTAACTTCTACTTCCTGGGCGCAGGATTCCCATGCAACCCCATGGAGTGTCCCGTGGGGTCAGAGCTCTAACGGGGTACTTGGGAAATGATCAGAAATGTGGCAGATGGCTCTTTTCTCTCTCTTTTAAATCATCTAGGTTTTAATTTCCCTACGTAATAATAGGGGCAGCATTTGAAAACTGCTACTGCTTCTCAATGAGGAACCTGATTTCCGGAGCTGGCCAGTGACTCACCTGAGGTCACCAGAAGTGTCAGCTACACACTGGAGTCCATAGATCTCCGGGATCTTGGTTTCCTTTCCAGCAGTTCTCAGCCTTCACCACATCCCTTCGATTTCCTGCTGCTCCCAGCCCAAGCCTCAGCTCACCAGCCAAGATCCATTCGTGGCAACTGAGGCCCAGGTAGACAGAGACAGGCTCAGGCCCATCCTCCAAGGATATAGACAGAGGCTGCCCACCCCCCCCCACCATGCCCCGCCACCACCCCGCACCTCTCCTCATCGGCCCTCTGGTTTCTTGGCAAGGCTCTGCCAAGATCATCAGCCCAGGGCCGTGGCCAGCAGCCCAGAAAACCCCATTTCCATCCTTCAGTACCTGTCTGGAGCCTTGGCAGAGTCGGGGAAGGCTGACAGCAAGAGCTCAGGGCTCGGCAGTGGGTCCCAGACCTCCCGCTCTAGGAGGGCAACTTACAGAGCGCCAGGAGGGCAACTTACAGAGCGCCAGCCGTGAGTAGAACCTGCATTAGGCACTGTGATAAAAGACAGATTTGTTTGCTGATTTGCTAAGAAGCTGCTATTGTTAGCTACGGGGGATATATCAGTGCACATAACTGGCCAACATTCCCACCCTTGGGGAGCTCGCGCTCTAGTGCATAGAGAGAGACAAAAAAGAGAGAGAGAAAATGTTAAATATTTTTTAACGGTGTTTTCTCTTTTTTGAGAGAGAGACAGAGACAGAGACAGCACAAGTGGGGAGGGGCAGAGAGAGAGAGAGAGAATATCCCAAGCAGGCCCCATACTGCCAGCGCAGAGCCTGCTGTGGGGCTCGAACCCATGAAGCCGTGAGATTGTGACCTGAGCCGAAAGCAAGTGTCGGACACTTAACCGAATGAGTCACCCAGGAGGTCAAAAATGTTAGATATTTTTAAATGTTATGGAGAAATATAATGCAGGGAAAGGGATAGAAAGTGTATGTAAGAGACACAGGCAAATAATTAAAGTGAACAGTTATTGAAGATAACGTCTTCAAACTATGATTATATGGGATTTCTGGAATCTAATGAAGGGAATCTATAAAAAAAGAAGAAAAAAATAATAATGAACAATTTAAAGTTTACTCTCTGAGGGGCGCCTGGGTGGCTCAGTCAGTTGAGCGTCCAACATCGGCTTGGGTCACGATCTCCCGGTTCGTGGGTTCGAGCCCCACGTTGGACTCCTTGCTGACAACTTGGAGCCTGGAGCCTGCTTCAGATTCTGTGTCTCCCTCCCTCCCGACTTCAGCTCGGGTCATGATCTCGCAGCTTGTGAATTTGAGCCCCACATCGTGCTCTGTGCTGACAGCTCAGAGCCTGGAGCCTGCTTCGGATTCTTGTGTCTCCTTTTCTCTCTACCCCTCCCCCGCTCATACTCTGTCGCTCTCTCTCTCTCTCTCTCTCTCTCTCTCAAAAATAAATAAAAACATTAAACAGTTTTTAAAGAGTATAAATAAATAAAGTTTACTCTCTGAAATGAAGACAAAAATAAAGATGTTCACTGTCACATCTAATTAACATGGTACTAAAATACCCAGCTAGAAAAAACAAGGCCACACAAATAATGTATATTTTTTAAAGGTATAAAATCTGGAAAAGGCACCACTTGCCCTTTATAACCAGGAACAAAGTAGGACAAACTATAAACTAATGATCTTGAACTCATGAAGGCGCTGAGGTCACAGGGCTAAGAACGGACCTCACATTCAGAATAGGACAGATCCCTTCGGTCAGCAATAGAACGTTTATTTGCTTCGGGCGGACACTGATAAATACCACACAAACTGACGAAAATATTAATCTAAAATTTTGTTTTAACGAAACCCACTGCAAATAAAAATAGATTAAAGATGAGTATGTTCAAAAAAAAAAAAAGATAAGCTATGTAAACACCAATCAAAAAGAGCAGGACCGGTTGAATTAATTTAAAAAAAAAAAAAAAGTAAGCTTCAGGGAAAAAGAGGGAATATTATCAGGGAGAAAGAGAGACATTGCATTCTGGTAAAAGGGTCTGCTCTTCAAAAAGGCATCACAGTCCTAGGGGTGTATCTGCCTAAATAACAGCGTTTCAAAGCAGTTGAGAGAAATCGATGCATCTAAAAGGGAAAATGGAGAGATCCACAGTTACAGTTGGAAATTGCACCATTTCTTTCTAGAACAAAGAAAAGAGAAAGTGCCAGGGACCGGGCTGCATATTTTAATAGGGTAGTCAGTGAGGACTCCATCTGAGAAGGTGACGTTTGAGCGGGGATCGAAAGAAGAGAGTGGGCTTTGCAGATATCTGGAAGAAGAGCCTTCCAGGCAGAAGGGACAGCAAGCGCAAAGGCCCTGAGGCAGGAGCATGCATGCCTGGCAATGAGGGAGCCGGGATGGCTGGAGTGGTATGAGCGAGGATAGAATAAGCAAGAGAAATAAAAATGAAACGTCTGTTGGAGACAGGATTTATGGCAGGAAGGAATGAGCTATTCAGGGGAGGAAGCCCGTGACAAGGGGTAGGTTCAGAAAAGGTTGAGGAGAGGGAACTCCAGAGAAGGCAGTGGGACATTCTAGGCAAAGAGAGGAGCGTGTGCAAAGGCAAGCAAGTCTGAGGTGGTTCATCATGTCCAAGCGTGAAGCTCCAGTTGCCGGAGCAGAAATAGGGCAGGGGCCAGGAATGAGGCTGTGGGAGTCAGCTGCAGCCAGATCGAGAAGGGCAGAGACGCGACAAGAGACAGGAGGTCTTGACGAACCATCAGAGAAGGTCGGGAGGATCAGGAGGTTGTGGTGAGAGAGCGGGTGATGGGGTTCGAGGTTCAGGAGGTATGGCAGTTCTGGGTACCGGCAAAGGGTGGGGAGTGGTTGCATCAGAGGGTGAGTGGGGTGGCATGTCTCCAGAGTGGCCGCAGGACTTGGGGATGGGAGGAAGACCGACCAGGGCCTGCGCCTGTACTCACGATCAGTCTCAGGATGTTTGGGACCCCCCACAGTGGGGAGCCTCAGCTGCGTGGGATGTGGGAGAATGAGCTGTCACCACTGGGGGACGCGGCAAGCGAAACCCGTCTGGGCTAGGCAGGTGCCAGCCGCTCTTCCTTTTCCTTCTCCTCCAAGCAGCCCTCTGGGATTGCTCCCCGAAATGTACTGGTACTTCCCTGGCAGTTGGTTCCAGGCGGCCCCGAGGGGCAGGGCCTGTGTAGAGCCGAGGAGGCAGACTACAGGAAGGGAAAGCCCCCATGGTTTCTGTCTCACTGCAGGGACCCAACAGGGAAACCCCACGGATCCCAAAAGGAAAGTGGGCCTCGGGGAAGACCAAGAAACCCCCATCGTGTCCCTGAAGATGGAAAATCCAGGGTGGGGTGAAGGGTGGAACCGTGCTGGAAGGGAGACCTGTCGTTGAGGCAGCCCAGCCCTGACAGCCGTCCACAGAGCAGAAACACACAGGGCAGGGTTATTCTGGGACCTGGCTGAGCCCCATCCTGACCTCACACAACCCCAACCTGGTGAGCCCTGACCCTGGTCATCGAGGGAGCTCTTATCCCAGCCCAGGCCTGAGCCCTGACCTGAGTCACAGGCTCTGTCAGAAGCTCGGCCACAGCCTGAGCTCTGGGCCCAATCCGGACTGAGGTCTAAGCTCAACCCCGATGGGTCCCAAGCAGAGCCTCTGGGTCATTGACGGCTCTGACCCCAAACACAGACAGAGCTAGGATGTTGGCCCTAGACAAAGTTCTAGACCAAGTCCGGCCCTAGTAGACCAAGTCCTGATCATGGTTACAGACTGAGATCTAATCCCAGGTCTTACTCTGGCCAAAGACAGAGCCCTCGGCCCATTCTCACCTGCCCTGCCCCTGCCCGGGCTGGGGCCCCAGTGCTCCACACAAAACCCCCCTCCCAGCCCCCCCAGCGACTTCCCCGCTTCCTTCGCACTCCCTCACTCAGCCATCTGGTAAACCAGAAAAGAGTAGGATGACTCAAAACCCCAAGTCCTCTCCGATGGGCAATCCCCTTACCTGGCCGTCCATCTTTTGCCAGACAGTGAGCTGGTGATGGCATAGGATGATGATGACAGAGCAGAGGAACAGGAGGGGTTGAGGGTCCAGGACCCATCACCAGCCCCTAGAGCAGTGATTTACCCGGGAGTGGGGATGCGAGGGGAGGAGATGTCCTAGGAGCTCAGCGGGGGGTCCGGAGCTTGGATTGACCGAAACCCTAGCTTCCCGCCACCCCCTCCACCCCCCCTGCTGCACCTCCCGCCCCCTCTGGGAAGGGAAATGACATTTCCCCATTTCAGCAAGGGGTGGTGAGGAGGGAAGACTGAGCGCAAAGCCGAAAGTACAAGCAGGACGGAAAGTGAAACCGGCGCAGCCCCCAGTATAAGACCCCTGCCCGGGAGATGGCTGGCCACACAGGCTGGGCCCCGTCATGGGCCAGATGGCAGGCGACCTTGGCTGGCGTGAGTTTGAGGCCAGGGCCGGGGGCGGAGGGGGTGGCAAGCTTGGCTGAGACTGGGCAGGGGGTGGGAGGGCTTGACTGGTGTGGATGGGGGCCGGGGGCCGAGGGACAGCTACTGGGTCAAGACTAAGGATACAGGATACAGTCGACCGGAGGATAGGAATGAGGCTGGAGTGAATGAGAGTGATGGTTTGATCAGGGCTGGGCAGCGGATGGGAAGCCTTGACCGGCCCAGATGGGGAGAGGCGGGCAGCCAGTTTGACCAGGGCCAGGATCAGGAGTTTGGCTAGAGCGACTGAGCGGGGATGGGACAGTTTGGCTGAGAACCGGGGCTGGGAGAGGAAGAAGGGCAGGAGGAGTGGGCTGGAGTGTGGGGTGGGGGCAAGGCGGCGGCGGCCTAACTGGGTCAAGGGTCTGTAGCTTGGAAGGAGGTCCAATCCACAGTGGGCGACTCAAGGACACAGAGACACAGAAGGAAGAGCAGATGGTAGGGCCATAGTAGGGACCAAGGGCTGGACAGCGGGTAGAGAGCCAGAGCCAAGGAGCTGGGATTGAGTGCAGAGCGTAGGGAGAAGCCAGGGGAAGGGTCTGGGGTCCCAGAGCTCAGACAGGAAGCCCTAGGAAGTGGCCCAGCTCGATTTGGGGTGGCAATATCCACCAGAGCCTGGGGTACTCACTTTCCCTCAACACAGAGCTGAGAAGAACCCCACTCTGCCTGAAGTCCCTGGGATGTGGTCCCTAAACCGGGGAGCCTGGATGCTAGGGGTCCCAGGGACCACCCACCACCTCTAGAAGTACATTGGCCGGTGAAGGACCCAGAAGCTCTCCTTCACCTTTACGTACAGGACATTTCGGGAAGCAGAGCCCATCAAGAATGGACAAGGGAGAAGCATGGAGAGGAGGGTGAGCGGGAACAGACAGACTTACAGCTTAGTTTTGGTTTGTGTTTCGAGGAGAATTGTGTAACTCCAGTGATTGCTAGATTTCCTCTCCCTGATGGAGAAACCACCGAACCCTGGCCTCTTCCCAGACCCCCCACCCTAGGGCCCCTCTCTCTTCTGTCCAGGAAACATAGGCCGGAAATACTTTCAGAAACCAGCTGGCCTGACTACCCCATTTTACGGATGGGAACCTGAGGCACAGAGATAAGAGGCGACTCATCTCATCCAGGGAAGGACCTGGACGAGAAACAGAGGTTATGCCTCCCATCCCAGGCCCCCTTCCTCCCCCTGGCACCCCCTCTTCTTCTGACACTGCAGAGTGACCCATCGGCCTCGGTGGTGGCTGGACCAATCTGTCCTTCTGACTCTCCGAGGTAGAGTCTCCAGCACTGCCCGCCCACCCCTGGGGCTCCAGTTCAGGCCATCAGAGCCGCCTGGCTAAGCCCCAGGAATCTTCGGCAGAACAGAGTGCCCACTCCAGGGGAGGTGGCTGCCTCGTCCGAGTTCCCTGCGGGGGAAGCACGCAGGATCTGCATTTGGGCAGATCTGGAATCCAGTCCTGGTCCCCTCCCCCTCTCGCCACGCCACCCTGGGCTAGTCAGCTCACATTTTCCTCATCTGCAAAATGCACGGATAATAGCCCCCAGGCTGCCACATACCGTTGAGCGGTTGGTTCACCGAAAAAGACACTTAGCCAAGGGAGTTAGTGAGGGGCCGAGATGGAGCCTGAGATCTGCTTGCGAATGTGGGCCTTCTGTGCAAGGCCGTGTCCGCCTCGGAGAAGGGGTACCTTCCTTTCGTTCAGACAGAGATGCCATATGGTGTCCTCGATAGCTTCCATGTTATTAGTGGCCTTGCGGGGTCAGCAAAATGGCACACAGGCTTTGCCTACAGCACAGGCTCAGAAGGGGCATGTTGAGTTCTTCTCGAGCTTTCCCCCAACCTGGCCCACCATCTCCCCCCTCTCTCCAGGGCTCAGCCTCTTGTTGCTCTCCTTGCTCCTGGCTCGTGCTGGTGTTTGGGGATTCCCGAGGCCGCCAGGGAGGCCCCCCCTGAGCCTGCAGGAGCTGCGGAGGGAGTTCAAGGTCAGCCTGCACCTCGCCAGGAAGCTATTCTCCGAGGTTCGGACCCAGGCCCACCGCTTTGTGAGTCTCTCTCTGATGCAGCTGGCTTTGGGGACGGGCGAATCCCCAATCCCTCCGGCCCCCCCACTAACAGATCTTGCCCCACAGGCTGAATCTCACCTGCCAGGAGTGAGCCTGGACCTCCTGCCCCTGGGAGATCAGCTCCCCAATGTCTCCCTGACCTTCCAGGCCTGGCACAGCCTCTCTGTGAGTTGGGGGCCGGTGGGGTGGGGCAGGAGAGCTGGCAGCAAGGCTGGGCCGGGTGGATGGTGATGAAGTCAGGGGATTGAATGGAAAATGGATTTGGGGATGAATGGAGGAATTGGATCCGGATGAGGCTTGGCACGTCACCGGATATAAAGATCCAGCTGGAATAAAGAAGTCATGTCAGAACGAGGCTGCACATAGGGAGGAGGGATGGCGTGGGATTAGTGTGGGAAAGAGGCTGGAGACAGGATAAAAACACAAGTGAAGCCATGGACGTGAAACGGAGGGGGGTGCCTGGGAGGCTCAGCCGGTTAAGCGTCCAACTCCTGATCTCGGCTCAGGTCACGACCTCACGGTTCCTGAGATCGAGCCCCCAGTCTGCTGTTAGCACAGAGTCTGCTTAGGGTTCTCTCTCCCTCTCTCTCTCTCTGTCCCTCCCTACCCCCCCCCCAAATAAACTTAAAAAAAAAAAAGGAGGGGTGCCTGGGTGGCTCGGTTGGTTAAGCATCCGACTTCGGCTCAGGTCATGATCTCACGGTCCGTGAGTTCGAGCCCCGCGTCAGGCTCTGTGCTGACCGCTCAGAGCCTGGAGCCTGCTTCCGATTCTGTGTCTCCCTCTCTCTCTGCCCCTCCCCTGTTCATGCTCTGTCTCTCTCTGTCTCAAAAATAAATAAACGTTAAAATTAAAAAAAAAAAAAAAGGAACATGAAAGGGGATGGTAGGGAAGAGGATAGAGTGGGGTTGTGGAGAGAGAGTGATAGGACAGTGGAGATGGGCTTAGGTTTGATCCTCAGCCTGCAAGCCTTTCCTGACCCCCTCCCTTCCCTCCTGCAGGACCCAGAACGACTCTGCTTCCTCTTCATGACACTTCGCCCCTTCCATGCCCTGTTGGGAAGCCTGGGAAGCCAGGGGGGCGGGACGAGCTCAGAGAAGATAGAGCTATGGACCATGAGGTTGGACCTCCGGGATTTGCAGCGGCATCTCCACTTCCAGGTAGAGTGTTCACCCCCCTCCCGAACTCCCAGAGACCAACACGTAACATTGAGCCTCACGGGCCCCCTTTTTCAAACACTCCCTGCCCGCAGGTTGGGTAAGTTTGGAAGGAGATGCTGTAGGTCCTCTGAGTGTGTGTGTGTGTGTGTGTGTGTGTGTGTGTGTGTAGGCCCTGGCTCTGCCCCCCCGAATCTCTGCCTCCTCTTGATGTCTTGATCCAAACAGCTCTGAAGCACCCGGAACAGCTGCTGGCATTAGCAGGCCCTACAGCAAAGCTCGGTCCCTTCTCCCTTAGCCCCTAACGTCACCAGATCCTCCCGAATATCTCCAAGGGAAACAGGCGTTTTACCCTTAATAAAATGTAAGCAGCATGAAAACTGGCTGTCCCACCTTGCTGCCCACTCCGGACCCCCAAATGACCCTCGAGAGGAGAACTTCGGGCATCCCACACGCCCAGGGCGATCCTGGGATCGTGTGCCCGCCCCGGGCGCGGCATCTGGCTCGGTGACTTCCATTTTCTCGAATCAAAAAATCAGGCAGGACACGTGAGACGATGACATAATGGAAGGTCTAGAGTAGGGGCTGTCCAGGGAAATCATGACCTCGTGGTATCTGATGTCATTCTGCTACCACTGGGCACCTAAAGGAACAAGGGTTTGCTCGGGGTCTCCGCTTGGCCACTGTCTGACCCGTGGGCCTCTCCTCACAGGTGCTGGCTGCGGGACTCAACCTCCCCGAGGAGGAAGATGACGAGGAGAGGAAGGAGCCGCTCCCAGGGGCTCCGAGTGGCCTCTCACGGGTGTCAGGGCAGCCGTCCTGGCCCCAGCTCCTCTATACCTACCAGCTGCTGCACTCCTTAGAGCTCGTCTTAGCTCGGGCCGTAAGGGACTTGCTCTTACTCTCCCAAGCTGGAAACCCAGCCCCGGCCTCGGGGTCCTCGTTCGGCTCCCAGCCCTGATGGGGTGACCGCTCAGCCCCTTCCCTTCACCCTTCATTCAGTTCGGGCCAACGGGACAGCCTCCAGCTCGTCTGCCTCAAACAGGGCAGGACTCCACCGGCCTCCCACCCCAACCCCCACCCAATAACTTAAGGCCCCTCCAGGCCCTGCCGGATATTTATTTCTTGGATATTTATTTATTGTTTAGGAAAATGATGGTTTATTTATTGTTTCAGAGCCGGCTAGTTGTCCCCGAGCTAGGCCACCGTGCGGGGTGCCAAATAAAGCACTGTCATCCTCTCTCAGCCTCGGCTTCTTTTCCCAGAAGGGGTGCCTGATGCCAAAGGACAAAAGGGTCTGGGGGGGGGTCTGTAGTCTCTGGCCGCCCTGGACCCCTCTCTGCTCCTAAATTTCGGGGGCTCCTGGCCCACCTTCCCCCAGACTGGCTTGCTGGGCTGGTGGTTGCCACAGTAACCTGCAGAGCCGTGAGTTTTTCAAAGCTCAAGGCCACTGATCCGTCCCATCAACCTCTGATTGCAGATAGAGGTCCAGAGGGCCTCCTGACCCCTCTCCTCCGGGCTAGCGCCCACCCCGCCGAGCTTTGGGTTCCCACTGCACTGCCCTCTGGAGGCCTGGGTGGGGACCGGAGAGGTCGGGGAGGGAAGGCCGTGAGAACTGTCCCATCCCCTCGGTCCTGCAGACAGCAGAGATGCGCCGGAGGCGTGATCAGGACGGGCCATGAGGGGCGCGCTCCCAGCGGGTCAGGGGTTGGGGGGGGGGTGTCCATCAGCCACACTGCAGTCAGACTCCTCCAGTCCACGCTTCTCGAGGATGTCTGCCTCTGTCTGCTCCGAGCTTGACACACCAAGAAACCAAGGCCCAGAGGGTGGAAAAGGGTGTGTCCAAAGTGGCGGAGGGAGATAGGCCGAGCAGGATTTGGTGGATCCTTCTGACGCTCATTCAGGGCCCGGCTCCCAGGGGCTCGGGGCGCTCACTGGGGTTTGGGCCGGCCCAGTCGGGCCTGCAGTTCCTGCATCATGCCGGGGTGGGCAAGGCCAAACCTGCAGGTGGAGACGGGCTGTGGGAGCTGGTCTCCACGTGTCCACGGCCTCCTCCCCACCCCGGCCCAGCCACGTCGCCCTCTGCTTACCCGTGTCCCAGGGGCCTTCTCCTGGCTGGCGGTGGGGTCCCTTCAGGCCTTGGGGGGCTTGCCTCCGGGGGTTCCTCTGGCCGGAGAAGTCTCTGCTCGGGGGCTGACGGCTCTTCCTCAGGTGGGGGGCTGGGAGGCTCCTCCTGCCGCTCAGGGGCCGGGGTCCGTCGGAAAGAGGGCCGGGAGCGACGCTGGGAGGAGCTTCGAGACAGGAGTACTCGGCTCCTCGAGACAGAGACGTCCAGGCGAGACCCAGGAAGCAGGGCCTGCAGGGACAGGGGCACCGAGTACCAAGGGGCTGGCTTCGATATTCTGCTCTGTCCAGCCCCAGACCCTGGCTGGAGCCCTCACCTCACTCCAGCTGCCGTGAGCATCCCCTCCGGTACTTGCTGCCGTCTCCCCACGTGGCCCAGGCTCCTGGTGTGTTGACTGGTCCTCCTGGCCCTGGATGTCCTCCGGGCCTTCTGGAACAATCTCCTCGGCCTCTGCCCTCTGGTCTTCAGTCACCTCAACACCCTCCACGTCAAGGGGCCTCTGTGCCTCTTTCTCAGGGTGGAGGTCCCCACGCTGCCCCTCACCGCCTTGCCCCTGCTCCTTTAACTGCCATCCCGAAGCCTCCTGTTCCCGCGGCGGCGTCTGCCCTCCTGGGAGCCCCTCGGCCTCTACCGTGGCCGTGGCGCCCTCTGCCCTCGCCACCTGGGAACCCCAGGTAAAGCCGTCCATCCCACAGCCTCCCTCTGCCGCTGCAGATTCCCTGACCTCTGCGCACTCTCCCCTGGGCTCACCGTCTCCGGCCTCAAAAGCCTCTTCTGGGCCCCCTCTGCTATTTACCTCCATGTCTGCTGAGCCCTCCAGGCCAAACTCTGGCCCCCCTCGGGTTTTTTCCCACGCAGCCTCCACCAGCTCCTTTCCTCCCCCAGCCTCCTGCCTCCCTTCTGATTCCCAAGCTTCCCCAGCCTCTCTTTTGGGCCCTCTCCCAGGTGCAGCAGCCCTCCCATCGGCCTTGTCCCCCGCTATCTCAGCGGCCGAAGAACTGACCCCTGTGTCCTCGCTGTCCTGGAGGCTCAGAGCTGCCTCCTCCAGCCCCCAGACTCCGCTGGATGTCGTGTCTGCCCTGCAGGGCACCGTGGCCTCTGCCTCCTCATCCTCGGTGTCTCGGGCATCTGACTCCCCCAGTGCCCGACCTGCCCCTGCCCCTGCGCTGAACCTTCCACCCGGCTCCTGGCTCTGTGCTCCGCGGGCCTCTCCCTCCTCTGCTCCACACCCTGCTTCCTCAGCTTTGTTCCACTCCCCACCTGCCTCCAGGACATCTGGGAGCGCAGACTCTTGGCCTCCCTCGGCCTCCTCGGCCTCCTCGGCCTCCTCTGATGCCTGGCTTCCTACAGCCTCCTCCTCCCCCTCTTCAGCATCTGCTTTTTCTTTGTGGGAATCCCCTCCCTCCAAGTCCCTCCTCTGGGCTTCAGTCCCAGAGGCACCAGGCTTTCCATACCCCAGGTTTCTGGGGTATTCCTCCGGGCTCCTTTCTGTCTCCTCTTTGTTCAGGGCTGGAATGCCCCGGGGCTCTTCCTCTTCCCCCAGTCCTTCCTCAGGCTGCTCTGTTGGGGTCTGGGGGGCGGCCATCAGCTCAGGGTCCTGGCCTTCGGTGACCTCGTGCTCAAGGCCACTGCCCTCCAACGCCAGCCCTTCTCCACCTGTCTGAGCCTCCCCCTCGCTCTTCTCCCCCCTGCACTCCTTCTCAAGCCTGGCTTCCGGGGTTGCCTCCAAGCCAGCATCGCCTTCAGCCTCGTTTGCCACTTTGTTCTTGGGCAACTCAGCCTCAGCGATCCAGCAACTCTCTCCCTCCTCTTTGGCCTTCTCTGCCTGCACCACCTCCTCCAGACCAAAGGCAACAGTCCTGTTCACCAAGGCTTGCCTCCCCTCGGCCTCTTCCCCGTCCCGATCTGCCTGGACCTCAAACCCCTCTCCCTCCCCCTCTGACCCCTGGCCTCCTGCAGACTCCCTCCCTGCCAGCTGGTCCTTCACTGCTTCCTCCACGCCCTCAGTTCCTAGAGCCTGGCTCTGTTTGGGGGAAATGCTCATCTCAGCCTTTCTCTTCTCATCCACCTCCTCCTCCTGGTCTTCCCTGGCAGCCTCCTCTATTGCCCAGGTCCTCCCAGTGCCCTCTGAGATCCTTTCTCTGGAGACAACTTCCCCATATTCTGGCTCCCTGGCTCCCGAGAGGTTACCTTCCTTCCCAACTGAGGTTGTCCCGGCCTCTGCCCTGCCTAAAGTTATCCCGGCCTCCTCCTCTTTACCTGAGGTTGTCCCGGCCTCCTCCTCCCTGCCTGAGGTTGTCCCGGCTTCCTCCTCTCCCCCTGAGGTTGTCCCAGCCTCTTCTTCCCTGCCTGAGGCTGTCCCAGCCTCCTCCTTTCCCCCTGAGGTTGTCCCGGCCTCCTCCTCCCTGCCTGAGGTTGTCCCAGCCTCCTCCTCCCTGCCTGAGGTTGTCTCTGCCTCCTCCTCCTCCCTGTCTGAGGTTGTCCCGGCCTCCACCTCTCCCCCTGAGGTTGTCCCAGCCTCTTCCTCCCTGCCTGAGGCTGTCCCGGCCTCCTCCTCTCCCCCTGAGGTTGTCCCAGCCTCCTCCTCCCTGCCTGAGGTTGTCTCTGCCTCCTCTTCCTCCCTGTCTGAGGTTGTCCCGGCCTCCTCCTCCCTGCCTGAGGTTGTCCCAGCCTCCTCCTCCCTGCCTGAGGTTGTCCCAGCCTCCTCCTCCCTGCCTGAGGTTGTCTCTGCCTCCTCTTCCTCCCTGTCTGAGGTTGTCCCGGCCTCCTCCTCCCTGCCTGAGGTTGTCCCAGCCTCCTCCTCCCTGCCTGAGGTTGTCCCAGCCTCCTCCTCCCTGCCTGAGGTTGTCTCTGCCTCCTCTTCCTCCCTGTCTGAGGTTGTCCCGGCCTCCTCCTCCCTGCCTGAGGTTGTCCCAGCCTCCTTCTCCCTGCCTGAGGTTGTCCCAGCCTCCTCCTCCCTGCCTGAGGTTGTCCCAGCCTCCTTCTCCCTGCCTGAGGTTGTCCCAGCCTCCTCCTCCCTGCCTGAGGTTGTCTCTGCCTCCTCTTCCTCCCTGTCTGAGGTTGTCCCGGCCTCCTCCTCCCTGCCTGAGGTTGTCCCAGCCTCCTTCTCCCTGCCTGAGGTTGTCCCAGCCTCCTCCTCCCTGCCTGAGGTTGTCTCTGCCTCCTCTTCCTCCCTGTCTGAGGTTGTCCCGGCCTCCTCCTCCCTTCCTGAGGTTGTCCCAGCCTCCTTCTCCCTGCCTGAGGTTGTCTCTGCCTCCTCCTCCTCCCTGTCTGAGGTTGTCCCGGCCTCCTCCTCTCCCCCTGAGGTTGTCCCAGCCTCCTTCTCCCTGCCTGAGGTTGTCTCTGCCTCCTCCTCCTCCCTGTCTGAGGTTGTCCCGGCCTCCTCCTCTCCCCCTGAGGTTGTCCCAGCCTCTTCCTCCCTGCCTGAGGCTGTCCCTGCCTCCTCCTCTCCCCCTGAGGTTGTCCCGGCCTCCTCCTCCCTGCCTGAGGCTGTCCCTGCCTCCTCCTCTCCCCCTGAGGTTGTCCCGGCCTCCTCCTCCCTGCCTGAGGTTGTCTCTGCCTCCTCTTCCTCCCTGTCTGAGGTTATCCCGGCCTCCTCCTCTCCCCTTGAGATTGTCCCAGCCTCTTCCTCCCTGTCTAAGGCTGTCCCAGCCTCCTCCTCTCCCCCTGAGGTTGTCCCGGCCTCCTCCTCCCTACCTGAGGTTGTCCCAGCCTCCTCCTCCCTGCCTGAGGTTGTCTCTGCCTCCTCCTCCTCCCTGTCTGATGTTGTCCCGGCCTCCTCCTCCCTGCCTGAGGTTATCCCGGCCTCCTCCTCCCTGCCTGAGGTTGTCCCAGCCTCCTCCTCCCTGCCTGAGGTTGTCTCTGCCTCCTCTTCCTCCCTGTCTGAGGTTGTCCCGGCCTCCTCCTCCCTGCCTGAGGTTGTCCCAGCCTCCTTCTCCCTGCCTGAGGTTGTCCCAGCCTCCTCCTCCCTGCCTGAGGTTGTCCCAGCCTCCTTCTCCCTGCCTGAGGTTGTCCCAGCCTCCTCCTCCCTGCCTGAGGTTGTCTCTGCCTCCTCTTCCTCCCTGTCTGAGGTTGTCCCGGCCTCCTCCTCCCTTCCTGAGGTTGTCCCAGCCTCCTTCTCCCTGCCTGAGGTTGTCTCTGCCTCCTCCTCCTCCCTGTCTGAGGTTGTCCCGGCCTCCTCCTCTCCCCCTGAGGTTGTCCCAGCCTCTTCCTCCCTGCCTGAGGCTGTCCCTGCCTCCTCCTCTCCCCCTGAGGTTGTCCCGGCCTCCTCCTCCCTGCCTGAGGTTGTCTCTGCCTCCTCTTCCTCCCTGCCTGAGGTTGTCCCGGCCTCCTCCTCCCTGCCTGAGGTTGTCTCTGCCTCCTCTTCCTCCCTGTCTGAGGTTATCCCGGCCTCCTCCTCTCCCCTTGAGATTGTCCCAGCCTCTTCCTCCCTGTCTAAGGCTGTCCCAGCCTCCTCCTCTCCCCCTGAGGTTGTCCCGGCCTCCTCCTCCCTACCTGAGGTTGTCCCAGCCTCCTCCTCCCTGCCTGAGGTTGTCTCTGCCTCCTCCTCCTCCCTGTCTGATGTTGTCCCGGCCTCCTCCTCCCTGCCTGAGGTTATCCCGGCCTCCTCCTCCCTGCCTGAGGTTGTCCCGGCCTCCTCCTCCCTGCCTGAGGTTGTCCCGGCCTCCTCCTCCCTGCCTGAGGTTGTCCCGGCCTCCTCCTCCCTGCCTGAGGTTGTCCCGGCCTCCTCCTCCCTGCCTGAGGTTGTCCCGGCCTCCTCCTCCCTGCCTGAGGTTGTCCCGGCCTCCTCCTCCCTGCCTGAGGTTGTCTCGGCCTCCTCCTCCCTGCCTGAGGTTGTCTCGGCCTCCTCCTCCCTGCCTGAGGTTGTCCTGGCCTCCTCCTCTCCACCTGAGGTTGTCTCTGCCTCCTCCCTGCCTGAGGCTGTCCTGGCCTCTTCCTCCCTGCCTGAGGTTGTCCCAGCTTCAGATTCTGTCCCTGACTCCCGTGTTTTCTCTACCCTTGTGCTTTGGCTACCCCTTAGGACCACCATCACCTCTCCTTCCTTCCCAGCCTCTTTGGCCCTAGGCGCCTGGATCTCCTCTGCAACTGCCTCCTTGAACACCTGCTCTAATGACTCCCTGCTGTCCCCTGCTACCTTCCCCTCGGGCTCCCTCTGCCAGGTCCATTCTGACTCCGCCTTTCCGGCCACCCCTGGCTTCCCTTCCCTGATCTCTTCCGCCTCCTCCTCCTGTTCCCAGGTTCTCCGTGTCTCCTCTCTGTTCACTTCCTGCTCATTGGGCCCTCGACTCTCCTGGGTTTGGCTGCCGTTGTCTCGACCAGCCTTAGACCTTGCCTCAGACGTCTTTTTGGCCTCTAAGTGGGCACTTGGCTCCTGGCACCTGGCAGCCTTAGCTGCTTCCCAGGCCCCAGTGAGCTGCCTGTTTGCTTGAGACCCATGGGAGCTGCCTTCTTCCCAATCCCAGGTCTGTTTTGTAGCTGAACCTCCCTCCTGGTACCTTCCAGCCTCTCTAGGCTCTCTCAGCCCTCCACCCTCCTTGCTTTGGCTGCCTCCAAGGCCCTCAAGGACCTCCTGGGCTCCCTTCTCTTCAGTCTCCTCTGGCCTTCCTGCAGCCACCTCCCCCAGTTCCTCAGCTGCCCTTGCCTCCCTCCTCTCTACAGTGGGGACCTCGTCGCCCATAAGGTAGGAGACAAAGGTGCTGAGGGAATCCTGGAAGAGAAGGGGCAGGGGGACAAAGGCATTAAGGGGAGATCCAGCCTTCTTAGGACTGTTTAGGATGGGACCCTGCCCCAGAGGAACTCAGATACAGAAGAGGGGTTCTGGGATCTGGAAGGAGAAAGAGAACTGTATCTGCAGAAGGAAAAGGAAAGGGCTAGATTAGGGGTAGGGATGTATCTGTGGAGGTGGGGTATTGAAATCCAGAAACAATCAGGCTAGGAGGCTACCTGATCCTGGGAAAGGAATCTCAAGTCTTGAGGAGAGTCTCAAAGGGTGGAGGGAAGGGGGGGGGGCCCAGGGAGCAGGGCGAAAGTCTCTGGCATCTCCTTGCCCCTCTCACCAATGCCCCCCTCAAGGCCTGATGCAGCCCAGGGAGATGGAGCCGGAGGAAATCCATCCTGTCTGTCTCTGTGTGTCCAGAAAGCCGACAAATGACCGTCCCCACCCACTGAGACAAGCCAGTCTTCCCCGGGGCCCAGGACACTTCCTCTTCCCCTAAGTCTGCCTGACGCATCCCCTCCCCAGGCCCTGCCCACCCTCTGCGGTGCCCACAGCAGCTTCCAGTCCTGGCTGGGAAATGGGTGTGCATCACCTGGGGGGACTCAGGTGCATAGTTGGAATTGAAGGGCAAGGGAAGGGAGGCCATAAAGAAAAACGTAGGAGCAGGAGACCTCAGAATTGGGGAGGGGGGAGGGGGCCGTGGCAACTGCAGCTTAAATGACTCAGGTCTTGTATTCACACCTCAGCCATTTCCGTCTCCCCCACAAGCCACAGCCACTCTGTGAGAGGAAGCTGGGGTTTGTGGTTCCTGTTTTGCCTAGGGACAAGGAGTAGGAGTGAAGAGGGGTTGGTAAGAGCTCTGGCTTCTCATTTCAGGGTCATTAATGCTTCCCTAAGGGGAAGAAGGGGCCGGGCTGGTGGCTCCAATGTCCATTCCCTCATCTGTAGTCATTCTTGCAAAACAAAACTTGGCTAAGCTTTGTGTTGTGGTTATTTGTGTCTACCTCTCAACCTCTTGTGAGTTCCTTGAAGGCAGAGGCCATGTATGACATGTTGCTGAGTTTCTAGGGCACCGCAAGCATAGTAGGACACCATATTTCATTGGTTGAGTGACCTGGGAAGCAGCCCAAGGGGGCCACATTTCAAACAGCAGTCTGAGGACTTGGTGGTGAGAAAGAGCTGGTAGAGGTGGGCACCAGCTGGTGGAAGCCCATAGAAGGGATTAGCAGGGGAAGGACTCCATGAAGAAAATTCAGGATGCTGCTTAACTACCTAGAGAAAGGTAAGAGAATAATCACTCCTTATTTGGGACTATGTGAAGTGACTTTGATCTACACCTCTTCCCCTAATCCCCACCTTCTAAATTTCCAATTAAAGGGACTAGATGAGATCACAGAATCAGAATTTTGGACCTTATTACTCGTCAGGTCTAAGTATCCTCGATGCAGGCAGGAATTCTGCCAGCAGCCTGCTCAGCCAAACACACCTGCCTCTGGTGCTCTATTTCCTATTGCTAAAAAGGTCTCTAAGGTCACGTTTAGGTCTCACTTTGCGTCTTCACCAGCAATTTTCCTTTTTTGTTTTCTCATCTGTAAAGCGAGGGGGGAGGCGGGACTATTTCTGTGATAATCTTCAGTTCTAGGATAATTTGGGGAAAGGGATCTCTTTAATGCTTTGGATATTGCCAATAGGTAGAAATCCTCTTTGATGAGTGTTATCTTTATTTTCAGTTCCGAAGCAATCTAAGGGCAACAGATAAGAATAAGGATGCCCCGAAACTGGCTGTCTTTGTTCCCAGCCAGAAACAGAGAAGGGAGTAACCCGGTGGCCATATTTATTTCTGGCAATTGAAGGTCGCTAGAGGAGCTGAAGCCGCTTGCTGCCATGCCTAGTGCTGGCAGGATACGGTCAAGACCTTGCGCCCCGCTAGTCTAATGTCGTGGCTCTTCTTTGCTGATCCTACCCGCTCTAGTTTTAAACCAGCGGTTCCAGGGTTCTCCCGGCCTCTCTCTGTCCCCCGCCCCGAGGCTGGGAAGGCCTAAAGCGAAGACAGAGAGAGGACCCGGAAGTTGTGGTGACCTCCAAAAGCACGTGATGAGGGACCCGCTGGTGTTGTCACGTGAGCCGCCCACCTGCGGTACCTCGGGGCCGAACTTGCAGCTGCTCTTAAAGGTACAGACCGCAGAGCCCCCTGCTTTAAAGGGGGCGGGGGCGGAGTCCCACGGGTGGGACGTGGTGGGGTGTGCGAGGGCGCGAGATGGAGCCCGGGGTAACGTGGTGGGTCGCCGGGCGCGAGTGCGGCGGAGAAGCCGGAGCCGGGACCGGCAGTGGGGCGTTGATCCTTCTCATCTGTCGCAGACCCTCATCCGCCGGGTCAGAGCCAAGCCTGGACTCTCGCTGACTTTGAACCCTTCGCGGGATCGGAACTTGATGCCATGGGAGGCTGTGCGGGCTCGCGGCGGCGCCTTTTGGATTCCGAGGGTGCGTATTTCTACGCGCCCTCCTGAGAGTGACAGCCTCTGTCCCCACCAGACTCGGGCCTCGGGCGCTGGCTCGGCCCCGGGAGGAGCCCCGTGGGGCCTTCGTGCACCTGCGAGTGGGGTGGAGGTCATGCTCGCTTCTTCTCGCCTTCCCAGGGGAGGAGACCGCCCCCGAACCTCGGCCCCGTCTGTTAGACCGTCAGGGAGCCCTTTGGAAGAACGCGATGGGTTTCTGGTGAGTGGCCCGAAGAGTTCAGCAGAAGTAAAAATGCGGTGGGAAGAGGGGAAGCAACAGGAAGAAAGAGCTGAGGAGGAAAAAATTGAGCTCTGAAAAAGGAGCTGAATTCACAAATATTTACTGAGCCAGTTGGTTTGCCCAAGGCTGCGGGTAAAGTTCCCAGACTTTATTCATTTACTTACCACCTTCTTATTTTGGCCAGAGCCTCATTTCACCTGTAGGACTACTTCGTGTTTTACTTCAAGCAAGTCAGGCTTTAGATTTGTAAATGCGTGTGTTTCTTTAAAGAAAACTTTAAATCACTATTCTAGACGGAAAGCCAGTATTGCTCCCAATGCATGTTTTAAAAAGCACATGCCTGCTTTTTAAAAGATCATCCACCTACCTCCTGGAATCATTCAAATATTGAGCTCTGGGAAATGCTTCTAGCACTAACCTGACCATGGAGGGCTTGGGTGGCACACTGGGTTGGAAGTGACTTCCCACGTGACTCTGGAAGAGTCTCGTAACCTCTCTGAACCTCGGTTTCACAGCAGCAAGATGAGAACGGTAGTACCACTTTGTAGGCTTGTGGAAGGAGCACATGAACTCTCTGGCTCTTGGCCCAGTTCCTTTCCCATCACTGAGTGTGGCTCTGGGAAGTGAGACTAAGCAAAAAAGATTCTTCATGGGTCATAAAGGACTTTGGTATTATCTTATTTTCATCCCTGCAGCCCCCTGTGAGGCAGTGAGAAGAGAAACTTGTATCCTCATTTACCCATGAGGAGACCAAGGCCACTCAAGTAGGAAGCAGCAGGCTTGGGATCTGAACGTGATCCTTCCGAGCTTCAAGCTCCGGGATCTTTCTACTGTCCCAGCACGTCAGAGACTGTGGATCAGTGGATGAGAATAGTCCCGGGAACTGAATCATGGTGGAAGCTTGGAGGAGACAGGCATCAAGGACGACTTCCTTCTCTTCCTGGGAGAGATAAGATGTGGACCCAAGTCTGCCTCCCAAAGCGTGTTATTTCTAGCCCTAACATTGAATGGAGATGGGGGGGGGGGGGGGCTAGTGACAGAGAAAAACAAGGGAGCTGACTGAAGGCCACAAGAAGGGGAGATTTGGTGCTAGGACTGTGGGTAGATTGTAAGCCTGGAAGGAGGCTGGGATGTGTTCTTCTGTATCAGTTATATCTCAATAAAACTGAAGAAACAAAAGGTCTATAATGCTCACTCCAGGCTCCTGGGCCTTTGCAACAACTTTTCCTATGTGGTGATGCTCAGCGCCGCCCATGACATCCTTAGCCACCAGAGGGCATCCGGGAACCAAAGCCGTGTAAGTGACCCTCTCTATCACGCCACCATATTTAGTCATTATGGGAAGATGAAGAACTCAACCTAGGGCAGGGGCCCCTTTGAAAAACTCAGGGAATGGGGTAGCCAAGGGTTGGGGCAAGAGGACTAAAGTTCCCAATCTCCCAGACCTCAGAGTGAGAAGGGTTTTTAAGAATCAACTGGTGCCAGGTGTCCAAACTCAAATTTTGGCTGGGTGGGGCCCTGGTAGGGTTTTTTTAACCCCAGCACTGAACATTTTAGGCTGGAGAATTCTTTGTTGTTGGGCTTTCTGTGCATTGTAGGGTGTTTAGCAACATCCCTGGCCTCTACCCATTAGATACCAGTAGCATACCCCCCCCCCCCCCCAGTTCTCCAGTTGAGACAAGAATGTCCCCAGACATCGCCAAATGTTCCCTGGGGGCTATAATCACCTCCCGTTGAGACCCTCTTGTCTATGATGAGCGAGGGGATGCACGCCAAAGGCCAGCAGCCACCTCCTTACAGGCCCCACAGGGAATTTGGTCCAAGATCAGCTTTTCTGGAAACCGAAATCTTTAAAAATGAAAGCTCCTGAATGTGCTACCCAAGTAGAGCCCATTTACAGGGCCATCTTTGGCCTTCGGGTCCTTAGTTTAAGGTTTCCACGGCCACCTCACCCTGCCTGTTGTGCACATAGAAAAAGCCAAGTCCCAAGAGTACAGCGCGGAGCCAAAGCCGTCCTTCAAGTTAGGGCTGAGCTGGGACTGGAGTCGGGCCCTTTTGGTCTCTCCTCTTGCCTCCCTGGGTAAAAGACTCTTCTCTTTTATCAGGTAGACCCAGACCCAGCGCCCACCACCCGCAATAGTTCATCTCGATTTGACTGCAACTCTGTCTCCACCGCTGTGAGTACCCATCTGGTCTCCCCCTGCCCCGCACCCCCACCCCCAGCACCCAGCTGCGACTGTCGTGATTATAATAATCAAGACCATTTACTGAGCCTTTTCTGTGTGTGGCCTACATTGGCTCATTTAATGCACACAGCAGTGCTACGAGCTAGGCGCTATAACCATCCCCCATTTTCCAGACGAGGAAACTGAAACTCGGAGCGTGTGAATGTCTTGTTGACTCCTAGCTAAGGAGCAGCAGAGCTGGGACTCGAACCCAGAGCTGTCTGACTTTAGGGCCTGTGTTTGTAGCGGGTCGACCCGGCTGGTGTGTGTCTTTCCTTGGCCACTTGGTTGGGAGGTTTGTGCCTGGGACCATCTGGGGTCTCAACGTGTTCTCCCGTTCCAGGCGGTGCTCCTGGCCGACATCCTCCCCACCCTCGTCATCAAATTGCTGGCCCCTCTTGGTCTTCATCTGTTGCCCTACAGGTCCGGGTGGGGGTGGTGGGAGGAAGGGCAGGTGGGATCTGAGAGTGGGGAGGCCAGGAGGGCTGAGACGGCCGGAGGGCTGGGGAGTTGCGGGCGGAAGCTGACCCTCTTCTTCTCTCGCTATACCTCTCCCCCTCAGCCCCCGGGTGCTCGTCAGCGGGATTTGTTCTGCGGGAAGCTTCATCCTGGTTGCCTTTTCTCATTCAGTGGGGACCAGCCTGTGTGGTGAGTGTGAGGTTTTGTGTCAGGTGGGGAACCCAGAGGAACCGAAACTGAGCATTGTGGGGTAGTCTCCCCAGCTTCCCGAGGAAAGGGATTGTTTGTGTAACCCTCAGAAGCCTTCCAGGACTGTCACAGGCCGGAGAGGGGGGATGGGGTCATTTTGGAGGGGTTGGGGGGTGGGGAGATAGGAGGGAATGGATGGAACACCGGGAGCTCAAGACGAGCAGTCACCAAGACTCCATGACGGCCGAGGCATCAGAGATGAGTTCTTGCTCCGGAGTTGATAACTGGGCGGATGGAGGTACCATTCCCTGTGAGCGGATGTGGGGGGGGAGCGGGTTGGTTCTACTCCAGGTCTGAAGCCCGCCTGCCCAAGGGATCTGTTTTTAGCTCCGCTGAGCTGATGCAGAGGAGGCCCTGGCCAGACACCTCAGGGGGCCGGAGATATCAGGGAGGCTGGGTGTGGTCACTGCCATGCTTGTCCCCCCCTCCTCCCCCCCAGGTGTGGTCTTGGCTAGCATCTCGTCAGGTCTGGGGGAGGTCACCTTCCTCTCGCTCACCGCCTTCTACCCCAGGTAAGCAGGCAGAGCAGGGAGTCGGGGAGAGGACCTCCCGGTGCTGGCTTTGGTCCTTCCTCAACCCTTGTGTTCCTCTCAGGGCCGTGATCTCCTGGTGGTCCTCAGGAACCGGGGGAGCAGGGCTGCTGGGAGCGTTGTCCTACCTGGGCCTCACCCAGGCTGGCCTCTCCCCCCAGCACACCCTGCTGTCCATGCTGGGTATCCCCGCCCTGCTGCTGGCCAGGTAGGCTGCCTGGGCTGGGAGGGTGATGGGTCAGGGGAGAGAACTAGACCCTGCTCCCAGTCTTCCGATCCTGGCCGCCTTGTAAAGAGGGGATGTGGATTCTGGACTCTGATGGGCCTGGTTTGAGTTCTGGAGCCACCACTTGCTAGCGATGTAGTGTGGGGCAAGGTGTTTCACCTCTCCGGCCCTCAGTTTCCCTGTATCTTTTTTTTTTAATTTTTTAAATGTTTACTTGTTTTTTGAGAGAGAGACAGAGAGAGAGAGAGACAGAGCGCAAGGAGGGGAGGGGCAGAGAAAGAGGGAGACACAGAATCGGAAGCAGGCTCCAGGCTCCGAGCTGTCAGCACAGAGCCCGAGGCGGGGCTCGAACTCACGAGCCGTGAGATCGTGATGTGAGCCCAAGTCAGATGCTTAACCAACGGAGTCATCCAGGCGCCCCAGTTTCCCCATATCTTAAATGGCGGTAGTTCTCCTTGTGTCCTCATGAGGTGATGTGTGTGAAGCCTCTGATACAGTGTGGATCCCAAGATGATTTGCGGGGGGCGGGGTGGGGGGGACCCTTACTTGATTAATTTTGAGTGTGTTAGGAAAAAAATTTAAACTAGCCAATCCAATCTATTATCCACATATTAATGCTTAGAACAAGGCCACGTAGAAAAAGGGAATCAATTTAAAGGAAAATAACAAGCAAAAAAAAAAAATTATATATAGGAGGAGCGTAGATACGGCAAATTAGAAGTGACGGAAATTTGAAAAGTTGAATGAATGCGTAACACACGGTAGCTAGAGCGATCATCTCTGGCACGGGATGGGGGGCTGTGGCAATGATGGGTGGAGGGGGTGGTGCCCTGGGAGGGAGCGGCCTCTCTGGTCTTACCTTCATCCCACCCGCTCCCTAGCTATTTCTTTTTGCTCACATCTCCCGAGCCCCAGGACCCTGGAGGGGAGGAAGAGGCAGAGACATCAGCCCGGCAGCCCCTGATAAACAGCGAGGCCCCCGAGGCGAAGTCAGGTAAGAGACGCAGAGCCGTCACTGTCTCTCTCGCTGGGTTTTAGCCTTTGCTGTCTGCGGTGGACCCGGTCGGGAAGGGGGGGGAGTGGATGTGCTGGTTACGGTAAGAATCATTTGCGTTCATCTATTCAAGAAGTGCTCTCATTGAGCACTTGCTGGGGGTACCAGGTGACTGACATAGGAAAGGGGGGAGATTCGTGAAGAAGCAGCTGAATCGGAAACGTGTTGTTTTCAAGCATTGGTAAGTGCTGGCCGGACATAAAGCGGTTTTGCTGCTGGGAACCGGGGGGAAACAGAGAAGGGTCCTGCGTAGAGAAGGTGGTTCGGAAGGCCTTTTTGAGGCAGTGTCCTTGGGCTGAAATTTCAATGACCAGGTGTCAGCCTTATGGATGTCGGGGTGAACAGGTTGCAGGCAGAGGGAGCAGCAAATTCTAAAACCCTGTGGTGGGAATGAGCTTGGATGTTCAAGAAACGGAAAGGAGGGGCCAGCTTGGCTGGGATGGAGTGTGTAGCCTTTGAGCTGTATACATGAGCCGTGAAGACGTCTCACCGGCTTCTTTCCTTCTCTTTCTTTCTTTCTTTCTTTTTTTCTTTCTAAGCAGTGGTAAAACAGAGCTAACGTGAAGTTTACCGATTTCACCTTTTTTTTATGTTTATTTTTGAGAGGGGGAGAGGGAGACAGAGCACGAGCAGGGGAGGGGCAGAGAGAGGAAAAGACACAGAATCGGAAGCAGGCTCCAGGCTCCGAGCTGTCCGCGCAGAGCCCGACGCGGGGCTCGAACTCGCAAGCCGTTAGATCATGACCTGAGCCGGAAGTCAGATGCTTCACCAACTGAGCCCCCCCCAGGCGCCCCTCAATCTGACCATTTTGAATTGTACAGTCCCAGTCCGGTGGCATTTAAGCGCCCTCAGTGAGCGTGAGCGTGCTTGGTTTCTTGCACACCAGCACCCTCTGCCGAGTCAACGTGCCAGCCTCACCTGCCCTTCTCTCCCTGTTCCCCTGCAGACTCCAGCTCGAACCTCTCCCTTCAGGAAAGGTGGACCGTGTTCAAGGTATGGATGGTGGCGGGTCCCCCGTGGCCAGTGTCCGCCTGCCAGCCTGCCACTTACAGCTTCTGACCCTTCCAGGGCCTGCTGTGGTACATCGTCCCCTTGGTCCTGGTCTACTTTGCGGAGTATTTCATCAATCAGGGGCTTGTGAGTGAGGGCTGCTGGGGGGGGGGGGGGGGAGGGGGGGGGCGGAGTAGCAACGGAGGCGGGGCCCCACGTGTCTCTGACCGTCTGCCCTGCCTGCTCTCTGCTGCAGTTTGAGCTCCTGTTCTTCCGGAACACGTCCCTGACTCACGCTCAGCAGTACCGCTGGTAAGAAGGGCGAGGGTGTGGCGGCAGGACGGGCAGGGGGCTGGGGGCGGCACCCGGAAGGGCTTCCTCCTACTCCCTGCCTCCACCGAAGGTACCAGATGCTCTACCAGGCCGGCGTCTTTGTGTCCCGCTCTTCTCTCCGCTGCTGTCGAATCCGCTTCACGTGGGTCTTGGCCCTGCTGCAGGTACCGAGCCCAGCCCTCCCTCTGTTCCCACCGTAGCTCCCGGCTTCCCAGACCCCAGGCTTCCCTCCCTCAGCAGGAATTATTTATTGCTCACCATCAGGTTCTGGGCCCGGGGGACAGAAGGCCAGCAGGGCTCCGGCCGGCTCTGCGTAAAACGCGTGGCCTCAGCAGCCTGGCAAACCTGGGTGCAAATCCCAGCTTGTGTACTCTGTAGCTGGGTGACTTAGGGCCGGTCTCTACACCAGCCTGAGCCTGGAGCGCCTCCTCTATAAATCGGGTGTGGCCAACACCTACTTGTCAGGGCAGTCGTAGGAAATAGAGGTGAGAGGAAGAAGAAAATGAGATTTTGTATTCTGTTTTAACCCATTAGAAGCACTCACTTAATGGTTATTTCCACAAGCCTCGCGCAGAGACACAGGGTTTCAAATAACGTTTCTAAGGATAAAAAAAAAATGTACCATTCTTTTATTCTGGATGGTTCATTGTGATAGAATCGGTGATGTCGTAGTCAACAGGCTATTGACCTCAAGGCTGGCGAGCAAATTGTGACTTCCCACAGCAAAAGTATTACAGCGTTAAGTGCACAAACACCATCCACTCCCAACGGTCTAACCCAAGTAGCTTCACATAACCAGCCTTCGCTGTTTCAAGGTCATGTGTCTACAGCTCCTGGAGGTAACTCATTTTCAAGGTCATGTGTCTACAGCCCCTGAAGGTAACTCTCAAAATACATCTTTGGTTAGTACAGGAAAGTCCTTTCTAATAAGCTGAGCTCACGCCTCGGATAATGAGATATAGGGCAAGTGAAGATTTTGCACTTCCGGGTTATGACGACGCCATGTGAATGCCCTCCAGCTTCTCTGTTGGTCTGAGCAGTACTGCGAACCCAGGGCTATGTACCCCCAAAGTGCCAAAGCACTGCGTCAACAATTCTGAACTCAGTAGATGCCACTGAAATGTGTGGCTTGCGATTTTAGCTGTCCTTTTTTTTTTTTTTTTTAAAGTTTATTTATTTACTTATTTTGAGAGAGAGCGAGTGTGCACGCGCCAGTGAGCAGGGGAGGGGCAGAGAGAGAGGGAGACACAGAATCGGAAGCAGGCTCCGGGCTCTGAGCGGTCAGCACAGAGCCCGATGTAGGGCTCGAACCCATGAACTGTGAGATCATGACCTGAGCTGAAGTCAGACGCTCAACCGACGGAGCCACCCAGGCGCCCCCTACTGGGCGTGTTCTTTTCCATGCAGGTCTCTGAGCTTACCTCAGACTTCATGAATGAGAACCTCTGAGGGCAAGGTCTATGTGGGTCACCACACCCCTAGGTGTATGTACATCAACCTCGTGAGCTGCCACGGTAGCCTACCCACTGGGGAGGCAACCTTGTGTGCTCAGACCTGGGGCACTGGGGATCCTCTGAAGGACTGGAGCACACAGGAGGGACCTACCCCCTTGGGTGGGGTCGGAGAAGCTTCGTAAGAGAACTGAGAACACTTTAGCCAGAGTTTCTCAACCTCGGCACTGTTGACTTTTGGGGCTGGACCATCCTTTGTCGTGGGGCCGTTCGTGCCCGGCAGGGGGCTGGGCCTCTGCCTACTCCGTCCCCACTCGTGACAGCCAAGAACATCTTTACATGTTGCCCAGTGTCCCCTGGGTGGCAAAATCACACCCGGTTGAGAACTGCTGGTGCATGTGTAGCCTCAGTCGGGTAAAATGGGGGGGGGGGGGGGAGCGTGCCCTTGGGAGGAGGGCACTGGGGTGGGAGGGGTCCTGATCCAAGGTGAGCCACGAACAGTGGTGGCTAGGAGATCCCAAGTGAGGGGAAGGCAGAATAGCGCTCCAGGCAGCAGGTGTGATAGGACCAATGGTGAGGTGGGGCGAGACCTACGAGGTCTCGGGTGCTGGGACGGGACAGGGAGCAGGCTTACCCCGGATCTCAGGGTCTGGTAGGCCAGCTGGGTGCTGGGATGTGATCCAGGCCCGTCAGCCCTCTCAGCATTTCTCGGAACCGGGGGCCACTGGATGGGATCGCGGCCTCCCTGGCCGCCGCCGGTCCCAGGCTCAGCCCTCCCCTCCTCCTGCATCCATAGTGCTTCAACCTGGCCTTCCTGCTGGTGGACGTGTGGTTGAGCTTCCTGCCCAGCATCTACCTCGTCTTCCTGATCATTCTGTATGAGGGACTCCTGGGCGGTGCTGCCTATGTGAACACCTTCCACAACATTGCGCTGGAGGTCAGCACCAGCTGGCTGAGGGTTGTGGGTAGCCTCGCTGGGGAAGGCCAGGGCAGGGGTGTCTAGGACTGAAGCCTCACCCCTGCTTTCTGCCCTCTCCAGACGAGTGATGAGCACCGGGAATTTGCCATGGCGGCCGCCTGTATCTCCGACACCTTGGGCATCTCCCTGTCAGGGCTCCTGGCCCTGCCTCTGCACGACTTCCTTTGTCATCTGTCTTGACACTCTGGCTTCTTGGAGCACTGGTCACACTAATCTGGGCCTGCGCTGACAGGCGGGCAAGTCAGGCCGCGGGCCCACAGCCCAGAGCTCATTCCCAGAGCTCCGCCCCAGGCTTCCCTGCACGGCTGGGGTGCAGAGAAGCACCGAGGTTCCGTTCCCCCTTGAGCTGGGGGGAGCCGTTTTCTCCCACTCCCAGGCTGGCCTTGGGGGGTTTCTTCACGGCATTATGTCCTTGGAATAAATGCCTATTTTGTCAATTGATTCCTGTGCCATTTTTTTCTGGTTGAAAAAAAATGTTTCTTTT
This sequence comes from Panthera tigris, assembly GCF_018350195.1. Classification (NCBI taxonomy): domain Eukaryota; kingdom Metazoa; phylum Chordata; class Mammalia; order Carnivora; family Felidae; genus Panthera; species Panthera tigris. The sequence goes on from NC_056675.1 coordinate 18,942,834, forward strand.
ATTACAGAAGTAATACAAACCCACTTTGGAATGTAGGCAGGAGAGCATAAAGAAAGCATTTCAGCAGATTTCTACTTCATCTTTGAGGCCTTACTCATTCATTCATTCATTCATTCACTGTACGGGGCCATATATATATACATTTCCCCCCAACATGTAAGTTTTCAAGCCTACAGGGAGGTTGAGAGAATTCGTATTCATGTAAGCATGGTTCCACAGTAAACCTTTTGCTAGAATTACTTTATCCCATATGTAACACTCCATGCAAATCAGCCTATCTTATTTTTGTGACATATTTCAAAGTAGGAGGCTGACTTTCATATATTCCTCCTATGTTTCTAAGATTTTATTTTATTTTTTAAAGTTTATTTATTTTAAGAAAGAGAGAGGAAGAGTGGGGGAAGGGCAGAGAGAGAGGGAGACACAGAATCCAAATCAGAGCTGAGCTGTCAGCACAGAGCCGGACGGAGGCTTGAACTCAACAAGACTTGAGATCATGACCTGAGCCGAAGTTGGACACTTCATCGACTGAGCCACCCAGGTGCCCCTGCATAAATCATATATTTTTTTAAAAATTTTAGGGGCTTCTGGGTGGCTCAGTAGGTTGAACACCTGTCTTCGGCTCAGGTCATGATCTCACAGTTTGTGGGTTCAAGCCCCACATCAGGCTCTGCGTTGACAGCAGGTAGCCTGCTTCAGATTCGCTCTCTCTCTCTCTCTCTCTGCCCCTCCCCCCACCTCATTAAAAATTTTTTAATGCTTATTTATTTTGAGAGAGAGAGATAGCAAGCAAGGGAGGGGCAAAGAGAGGGAGAGAGAATCCCAAGCAGGCTGTGCACTGTCAGCGTGGGCTCCAACTCCCACACACACGTGAGATCATGACCTGAGCTGAAGTCGGATGCTTAACCGACTGAGCCATCCAGGCGTCCCCATCGAGTGCTTTTATTCACTTAGTATTTCTTTTAAGTGACCATACAAATTTTTAAAAGGAAGCTTAATGCTACTCTTGGAATCATGAGTGTGAAATGCTAGTTACATGTTTTCTTCTTCACCTCATTAAAATAAACGCAGACAGTCCCTGACTCATGAGGGTTTCACTTACAATTTTCCGACTTTACAATGGTGTGAACGTGAGAGCCAGTCAGTAGAAGCTCTACTTGGAATTCGGAATTTTGATCTTTTCCCGGGCTGGCGATACGTGGTGCTATCCTCTCGTGACGCGGGGCAGTGGCGGCGATCCGCAGCTCCCAGTCAGCCACGCGATCGCCGGGGTCAACGACAGACTCACCTACAGCCCTTGTGTTCCCGTACAACCATTTTGTCACTTTCAGTACGGTATTCAATCAATCACATGAGGTATTCCACACTCTATTGTAAAATAGATGTTGCGTTCGATGATTTTGCCCCACTGCAGGCTGGGCTAAGTGTTCTGAACACATTTCAGGTAGGCTCGGCTAAGCCATGATGTTCAGTAGGTTGGGTGTATCACATGCATTTTCAAATTAAAATAGTTTCAGTTTAATGGGTTCATCACAACAGAACCCCGTCCTCAGTCGAGGAAGACCTACCGGTACATAACTCTCGGAGTTCAAAGTAAACATCCAAGTACGCTCTGAGACCATCCATCCCATCACTACTTGTGATGTTTGGGGCCCACGCTCAGCGAAACGTGGGCATGATGGTTAATAGCGTGGGCTTTGCAGGCAGAGAAGCCCGGTCTGCGGGCCCCAGCTCTACCATTCGCTAACTCACGATCTCGGGCAATTACCTTCATCTCTGCACTTCCGTCTACTGATTTGTCCAGTGGGAATAACCGAAGTTCCAACCCCTCGTAATATGGTTGTGGAAACGACATGACCTCGTGGGAAGTCAGAGTCAGCACTCAGTACATGTTAGCTTTGATCCTGCTACAGTTGGAATCCTGCCTCTCTTGTTACACTGCGTTATGCCAGTGGTTCTCACACTTTAGTGTGCTCCAAAGGGCTAGTGAAATATGGATTGTTGGGCCCACCCCCAGGGCTCTGATTGAGGAAGTGTGGGGTGGGGACCAAGAATATGCATTTCTATCGTACGTGTAGGTAATGCTGATGCTGTTGTTCTTGGGACCACACTTTTTTTTTTTTAAGTTTATTTGAGAGAGAGAGAGAGAGCAGGGGAGGGGAGGGGCCCAGAGGGAGGGGAAAAGGGCATCTGAAGGGAGGCTTTGTGCCAACAGCAGACAGCCTGATGCAGGGCTCGGACTCACCATGAGATCATGACCTGAGTTGAAGTCAGACGCTTAACCCACTGAGCCATCCAGGTGCCCCTTTAAAACATTTTATTTTTATTTATTTATTTTTTAAACATTTATTTATTTTTGAGACAGAGAGAGACAGAGCATGAACGGGGGAGGGTCAGAGAGAGAGGGAGACACAGAATCTGAAACAGGCTCCAGGCTCTGAGCGGTCAGCACAGAGCCCGACGCGGGGCTCGAACTCACGTACCGCGAGATCGTGACCTGAGCCGAAGTTGGACGCTTAACCGACTGAGCCACCCAGGCGCCCCAAAACATTTTTTTTAAATAGGACTTCCCTCAGCCTCCTTTTCGGTTCAACAAATTTATGAGTTTGTCCTTCGAAAGGCCAGGAACTTTTTAGATAGAAAAATATGTTTCATTTTGACGGGTACACAGTATTCCATCACTGTGGCCCTTTACAGCTTATTTAATCGTTCTATTAATGCTGGCCATTTGTCTTGTATCCATTTATTGTTATTATTATTATTAAACATAACCCTTTTACATTAGATTTTTCTGTATATAACAGTATTTCTCTGGGGTAGATTCTCAAAAGTGAAACTTGAAGGATGCGCGTTCTTTGAGGGCTGATACGTCACCACATAATTTTCTGAAAGGTGTTTTGTTTCACCAGTTTAGGGCACCTGTCAAGTGTGTGTGCTTCACAGCACCCTCCTCAGCACTGGGTATAAACATTTTTGATCATTTGCTAAGTGAGTGGAAACGTATCCAATCTGGATTATCTAAACGTTTCTAACAGCTTTACTGAGATATACATTGCTTCACGTAACCGTATACAGTAATCGGTTTTCTGTATAATCAAAGATAAGTATGCCCCGTATTACAGTCAACTCTAGAACACCTTTATCACCCCATAAAGGAATCCTGTACTCTGTAGCTGTCACTCCCTACCCTTCCATCCCCACCCTACCCCCACCAGCCCTAAGAAACTTCCAGTCTACTTCCTGTCTTTATAGATTTCCCTATTCTGGGCATTTTGTGTGAATGGAATCATATAACATGTGGCCCCGGTGACTGGCTTCTTTCGCTTAGCATAATATTCGTAAGGGTCACCCATGTTGTAACATGGATCAGTATCTTATTCCTTTTTATGGCCGAATAATATTATTTCATTGTGTGGACATACAATGCTTTGTTTATCCACGTGTCCATTGATGGAAATCCAGCGCGTTTCCTTTTTTTAATTTTAATTTTTTGCTACTATGAACAATGCTGCTCTAAGTATTTGTGTCAAGTTTGTGTGTGTGTGTTTATTTTTGAAAGAGAGAGAGAGAGAGTGGGAGACACAGAATCCGAAGCAGGCTCCAGGCTCTGAGCTGTCAGCACAGAGCCCGACATGGGGCTCGAACTCACAGACCGCGAGATCATGACCTGAGCCGATGTCAGACGCCCAACCGACTGAGCCACCCAGGCGCCCCACTGGGTCAAGTTTTTGAGCACACATATGTTTTCATTTCTCTTGAGTAACAGGGCCTATAACACTGTAGGTCATTTGGTAACTCTGTTTAATTCGTGACGGAACTGCCAGCCTGTTACCCAAAGTGACAATACCATTTTACGTTCCACCAGTAACACGTGAGGGTTCTGATTCTCCACATCCTCACCAATATTTACTCTTTTCCTGTTTTGTTTGGTTTTTTGTTCTTTGTTTTATTATAGCCTCCTAGTGGGTGTGAAATGGTATCTCATTGAGGTTTTGATGTGCATTTCCCTGATGGCTAAGGATTTTGAGCGTCTTTTAATGTACTTATTAGTCATTTGTATATGTTCTTTGGAGAAAAAAGTCCTTTGCCCATTTAAAAAAATGTTTGAGTTGTAAAAGTTCTTTATGTATTGGGGCGCCTGGGTGGCTCAGTCGGTTAAGCGGCCGACTTCAGCTCGGGTCATGATCTCGCGGTCCGTGAGATCGAGCCCCGCGTCGGGCCCTGTGCTGACGGCTCAGAGCCTGGAGCCTGTTTCGGATTCTGTGTCTCCCTCTCTCTGCCCCTCCCCCATTCATGCTCTGTCTCTCTCTGTCTCAAAAAATAAATAAACGTTAAAAAATTTTTTTAAAAAGTTCTTTATGTATCTTAGATACAAATTCTTTATCAGAGGCAGGATTTTCAAATGTTTTCTCCTCCTCCGTGTGTTACTTTTTTTTTACCTTTTTGATGATGTCTTCGGTGCACAACACTTTTGAATTTTGATGAAGCCAAATTTATCTATTTTTCCTTTGGCTGCTTGAGCTCTTGGTGAAATAGTTAAGAAAGCATTGCCAAAGCTACAGTCAAGAAGAATTATCCCTGTGTTTCTTTTTTTTTTAAGTTTATTTATTTATTTTTAAGATGGGGGGGAGGGTCAGAGGGAGAGGGAGAGAGAGAGAGAGAGAGAGAGAGAGAGAGAGAGAGAATCCCATACAGGCTCTGCACTGTCAGCGTGGAGCTCAACTTGGGGCTTGAACTCACAAACCGTGAGATCATGACCTGAGCCAAATCAAGAGTCAGATGCTTAACTGACTGAGCCATCCAGGCGCCCCTCCCTATTTCTTTTTAAAAGTTGTATCGTTTTGGCTCTTACATTTAATTCTTTCATCCATTTTGAGTTCTTATTTGCATGTCATGTGAGGTAAGGGTATGCCCAGAAAAGAGTTAACGTAGCAGGCCCAAACGACTAACCTTGTAAAAAGGCTGCTTGCAAGGTTGGCCTGTGGTTGGAGTTTGAGAACTTAGGTTTCAGGAGGATTCCCATCATTAATTGCTACCAGGGGCACACACTTCTTAAAAGGCTTGTACAAACACTATGGGTTCTGCTGAACACTTGATTTCCTTCTAGAAGTTTGGAATTTCCCTAGATGGCAACATTTCATAGGTGTTGTCACAATTCATTGCTGGGAGATTTAAATATGTGTTTTCACCAGGACAAGACTCGGAATCTTGTATCTGGTTGCCCTGGACTTCATTCCATGTGTCTTTCTTTTCCCTTTGCTGATTTTTGGCTTGTTTCCTTTCAGCCGTGAGTATGACTATATGCTGAGTCCTATGAGTCTTCCTAGTGAATCATTGAACTTGAGGATGGTCTTGGGGACCCCTAACACGGGGCCCAACTTCATCCTTTTGCATGTGGATATCCAGGTGTCCCAACGCCATTTATTGAAAAGATTCCCAGGGCACATGGGTGGCTCAGTCAGTTAAGCGTCTGACTTAGGTTCAGGTCATGATCTCACAGTTTGTGGGTTCGAGCTCCACGTCGGGCTCTGTGCTGACAGCTCAGAGCCTGGAGCCTGCTTCGGATTCTGTGTCTCCCTTCTCTCTTTGCTCCTCCCCCACTCACGCCCTATCTCTCCCTGTCTCAAAAATAAGTAAACATTTAAAAAAATGTTGTTAAAGAAAAAAAAACATTCCCTATTGATTTGTTTTGGAAAATCAGTTGTTATAAATCAGTTGACTGTAAATTTGGGGATTTATTTCTGGACTCTCAATTCAATCCTATCGATCTACATGCTTATTCTTATGCTATTACAACACTGTCTTGATTACTGTGGTTTTGTAGAGAGTTTTTGAAATAGGGAGGTGTGAATCCCCTAACGTTGTTCTTCTTTTTCAAAAACGTTTTATGAATCTCCGCATAGAAACCAACTTGCGATTTTGATAGGGATTGCACTGAACCTGTTGATCAGTTTGGGAAGTATTGCCAACTTAACAATATTAACTCTTTGGATCCATGAACATGGGATGCATTTCCTCTTACTTAGAACTTTATTTTCTTTCAACAATGCTTTCTAATTTCAAAGTATACGTTTTGCACTTCTTTTGTTAAATTTATTTCTAAGTATTTTCTTCTTTCTCGGTGATTTGTGAGTGAAATTGTTTTCCTTGTTTCCTTTGGGGATTGGCCTCTACAAACGTATAAAAATACAATTGCTTTTTGTCTTTTGCTCTTTTACCCTCCAACCTTGCTGAACTCAATATTACTTCCAACAGTTTTTGATGAATTCCTTAGGATTTTCTACATACGAGGTCTGCAAACCTATCTAATCTGTCCTTTATGTAATTTTTTGCCTAATTGCCTTGGCTAGAACCTCTAGTACAACGTGGAAGAGAAGTGGTAAGAGTAGACTTCCTTGTCTTATTCCTGATTTTAGGGGGAAAGCTTTCAATCTTTCATCATTAAGTATGATGTTAGCTGTGGATTTTTTGTAGATGTCCTATATATCATATTGAGGAAGTTCCCTTCTGTTCCTACTTTGCAAAGTGTTTCTATCATGAAGATGTTTTGCATCTTGTCAAATGCTCTTTTTTTCACATCTATTGAGATGATCGTGTGGTTTTTGTCTTTTATTGATATGGTGTATTACATTGATTCATTTTTTCTTTAATGTGTATTTATTTATTTTGAGAGAGAGAGAGAGTGAGTAGGGGAGGAGCAGAGAGAGACAGAGTCACAAGCATGCTCCATACTTTCAGCGCAGAGCCCGATGAGGGGCTTGAACCTAAGAATTGTGAGATCGTGACCTGAGCCAAAATCAAGAGTCAGATGTTTAACTGACTGAGCCACCCAGGCACCCCCTTAAAACTTCGTATTCCTAATAAATCTCGCTCGGTCACAGTTTGTATATTAGATTTTCTAGTGTTTTGTTGAGGATTTTGTGTCTCTATTTATAAGACATATTAGTCTGTAATTTTCTTATGTCATTTTTTTCTAGTTTTTGGTATCAGGATGACGCTGACCTCATTTAATGAGTTGGGAAGTATTCTTTTTTCTATCTTTTGGAAGAGTTTGTGAAGAACTACTATCAATTCTTTAAGTAGTTGCAGAATTAACCAGTGAAACCATATGGATCTGGGCTTTTCTCTGTGGGAAGTTTTTGCTACGTGTGTTTTTAAGCACTTGAAATGTAGCTAGTATGACTGAAAAACTGGACTTCTAATTTCATTTAATATATAACAAACCACAGATGGCTATTGTTGACCATATTGGACAAAAGAGGTCTTGCTTGGACAGTGGTTCTCAATGGGGTGATACTGCCCCCTGTCGTCATTTTGGAAGTATGTGGGGGTTTTGAATCTCACTGTGAGTGAAGGCAGGGCCCTTACAGGGTGAGGGCCAAGCCATCCTGCTACGTGTAATATTGTCCTGCATGAAGAATAATTTTCCTATACCCAAGTGGCCTGTCGGTGTCCCTGCTAGACATCTAACAATACGTGCCAAATATCTAACTTCATTTTACATGTAAACTCAAGATATATCTTGCTTGATGGGGCGCCTGGGTGGCTCAGTCAGTTGAGCATCTGACTTCGGCTCAGGTCACGATCTCACTGTCCATGAGTTCAAGCCCTGCGTTGGGCTCTGTGCTGACAGCTTGGAGCCTGGAGCCTGCTTCCGATTCTGTGTCTCCCTCTCTCACCGTCCCTCCCCCGCTCATGCTCTCTCTCTCTCTCTGTCTCTCTCTGTCAAAGATAAATAAACATTAAAAAAAATTTTTAAGATCTATCTTGCTTGCTGTTAATCTGCACCAAAATTTCCAGGAATTCCACTATTATTTACATTGCAGGAAGACTGTGTTTTGTTTTCTTTGGATCTCTCCCAAGAGCTGCTCACTATGTTTGGAAAATACCCCTCACTGAAGGCATCCCTTGTAGTAAAACCTATAAGGCTGTACCGTAGCTGCCTCGTTCACTGTGATTCTAACTATATGTCAAAAGGCTGAGTATATATACACATACCTCTTTCAAATTATCAAATATAAAGAAACAAGTTCAACATTTGTTCATATTATAATTGTCTTCTCATAAATCCAAACTATGTCATTGCAAGTAGCTGTAAATCTCTGACTCTTTCCTTATATCTTCTAGGGAAATCACACCTTAACATTTGCATATTTAAGTACTTCTTTCCTTTTCTTTTAATGTTTATTTTTGAATGAGAGAGAGAAAGAGAAGGGGTGTGTGAGCGGGGGAGGGGCAGAGAAAGAGGGAGACAGAGAATCCCAAGCAGGCCTCAAGCTGTCAGTACAGAGCTCTTTTGGGGCTTGAACCCATGAACCACGAGATCATGACCTGAGCCAAAATCAGAGATTGGACGCTTTACTGACCGAACCACCCGGGCACCCCTTAAGTACATATTTAAACTTTTTTAAATGCTTATTTATTTTGAGAAAGAGAGAGACAGAGCGTGAATGAGAGAGAGGGAGACACAGAATCCGAAGCAGGCTCCAGGCTCTGAGCTGTCAGCACAGAGCCTGACGCGGGCCTCAAACCCACGAACCGAGAGATCATGACCTGGGCCAACTGAGCCACCCAGGTACCCCTTAAGCACATATTTCAAATAGAGTTTATTTGTCTTTTTCTCCTTTATAAATACAGTTCAAGTATAGCAGTATTTACTCAAGCTGAATATACATTTACTCTATGGTTCAGCTATGGGCTCTCTCACCAAAGAAGGTACGTATTAATGTCCACAAAAAGAGTTGTGTAAAAATGTTGATAAAAGCTTTGCTCATAATAGCCCCAGAGTGGGAACAACCCAAACCAACAGGAGAATTAATACGTTATGGCCTAGTTACACAAGTGGAGAGCAACGACCAGTATGTAACAACATGGATGAATCTCACAGATTCACTCACTTCTGAAAGAGGCCAGACACAAACAGGACATACATTATAATTCTATGTGTATGAGGCTCAAGGACAGGAAAAACTAACATGATGGTAGAAGTGAAACTAACAACTTGTATGTATGTTGCCTTGCCTTTCAATAGTAATCGTAAGAAGGACACATTATTGAACACATACTACATGAAATGCATTGAGGGAGGAGCACCTGGGTGACTCAGTGGGCTAAGCATCCGACTTTGGCTCAGATCGTGATCTCATGGTTCATGGGTTCGAGCCCGCATCGGGCTCTGTGCTGACAGCTTGGAGCCTAGAGCCTGCTTTGGGTTCCGTGTCTCCCTCTCTCTCTGCCCCTCCCTGACTTGTGCACGCGCTCTCTCTCTCTCAAAAGTAAATAAATATTTTTAAAAATGAGAAACAAGGGGGCGCCTGGGTGGCGCAGTCGGTTAAGCGTCCGACTTCAGCCAGGTCACGATCTCGCGGTCTGTGAGTTCGAGCCCTGCGTGAGGCTCTGGGCTGATGGCTCGGAGCTTGGAGCCTCTTTCCGATTCTGTGTTTCCCTCTCTCTCTGCCCCTCCCCCGTTCATGCTCTGTCTCTCTCTGTCCCAAAAATAAATTAAAAAAAAAAAAAGTTGAAAAAAATAAAAATGAGAAACAAGAAAAAAGAAATGCATTGAAAGAGATACTAAAATGTATTAAAGATACTATAGCCCTGGGTGCCTGGGTGGCTCAGTCAGTTAAGTATCTGACTTTGGCTCAGGTCATGATCTCGCCGTTTGTGAGTTTGAGTCTCGCAGGGAGTCTCACATCAAGTCTCGCATTGGGTAAGCACGAGCCCTGCTTCTGGTGAACGTGAGCCCCGCTTTGGGTGCGCCACTCTTCCCTCTCTCTCTGTCTTTCTCTCTGTCCCCTGCCCCTTGTGGGAGTCTCTCTCTGCCCTTGCTCACTTGAGCCCTCTGTCTCAATTAAAAAAAAAAAAAAAAAAAAAAAAAAAGGGACGCCCGGGTGCCTCAGTCAGTTAAGCGTCCAACTTCGACTCAGGTCATGATCTCGCGGTTTGTGAGTTCAAGCCCCGTGTCAGGTTCTGTGCTGACAGCTCAGAGCCTGGAGCCTGCTTCGGATTCTGTGTCTCTGCCTCTGCCATGCTCATGCTCTGTGTCTCTCTCTGTCTGTCTCTCAGTAATAAATAAATGTTAAAAAAAATTTTTTGAAAAAGATATTATTCCTGTCTTCAAGGAGTTCAGGAGCTATTTGGGAAAATAAAACACACACAAAGTAAAAAAAAAAAAATTGTATGTGTCAGAAGGTTATAGTGTCTACGAATTTCATAAAGTGTCTCAAGATAATTGTTTTAAGGGGCGCCTGGATGGGTCAGTCGGCTAAGTGTCTGACTTCAGCCCAGGTCACGGTCTTAACTGTCTGTGGATTCAAGCCCACGTAGGGTTCTGTGCTGACAGCTCAGAGCCTGGAGCCTGCTTCGGATTCTGTGTCTCCCTCCCTCTCTTTCTGACCCTCCCCCATGTGTGCTCCGTGTCTATCTCTCTCTCTCAAAAATAAATAAAACATTACCAAAAAAAATTTTTTTAAGATATTTGTTTTAAAAATGGGGCACCGGATCCACCAGAACTGAGGCCTCCATGGCTGGAGGGAGTGAGAGAGAGCGTGGTACCTAGGATTCAGTCCCAGAGAGCAGTCTTAAAGCAACCCTCCCCCCCCCACCGCCATGCTCAGTCCTGTCTCCTCTCAGTCTGCTCCCCTCTTACAATTATAATGTATCTCACTTTACCAACAATGAAGCAACAGAAAGAGAAATCAAGGAATCGATCCCATTTACAATTGCACCAAACACCATAAAATACCTAGGAATAAATCTAACAAAAGAGGTGAAAAATCTATACACTAAAAGATATAGAAAGAAATTGAAGAAGACACAAAAAAATGGAAAAAGGTTCCAAGCTCCTGGATAGGAAGAATAAAAATTGTTAAAATGTCAATACTACCCAAAGCAATCTACAGATTCAATGCAATTGCTATCAAAATATCACCAGCATTCTTCACAGATCCAGAAAAAACAATCCTAAAATTTGTAAGGAACTAGAAAAGACCCTGAATAGCCAAAGCAATCTTGAAAAAGAAAACCAAAGCAGGAGGCATCACAATCCCGGCCTTCAAGCTGTATTACAAAGCTGTAATCATCAAGACAGTATGGTACAGGCACAAGAACGGACACTCAGTTCAATGGAACAGTATAGAGAACCCAGAAATGGACCCACAAATGTATGGCCAACTAATCTTTGACAAAGCAGGAAAGAACATCCAATGGAATAAAGACAGTCTCTTCAGCAAGCGGTGCTGGGAAAACTGGACGGCGACATGCGGAAGAATGAACCTGGACCCCTTTCTTACACCAGACACAAAAATAAACTCAAAACAGATGAAAGACCTAAATGTAAGACAGGAAGCCATCCAAATCCTCGAGGAGAAAGCAGGCAAAAACCTCTTTGGCGTTGGCCACAGCAACTTCTCACTCAACACGTCTCCGGAGGCAAAGGAAACAAAAGCAAAAATGAACTACTGGGACCTCATCAAAATAAAAAGCTTCTGCACAGCGAAGGGAACAATCAGCAAAACTAAAAGGCAACCGACAGAATGGGAGACGATATTTGCAAATGACGTATCAGAAAAAGGGTTAGTATCCAAAATCTATAAAGAACTTATCAAACTCAACACCCAAAAACAAATAATCTGGTGAAGAAACGGGCAAAAGACATGAATAGACACTTCTCCAGAGAAGACATCCAGATGACCAACCGACACGTGAAAAAATGCTCACCATCACTCATCATCAGGGAAACACAAATCAAAACCACAATGAGATACCACCTCACATCTGTCAGAATGGCTAACATGAACAACTCAGGCAACAACAGATGTTGGCGAGGATGCGGAGACAGAGGATCTCTTTTGCATTGCTGGTGGGAACGCAAACTGGTGCAGCCACTCTGGAAAACAGTATGGAGGTTCCTCAAAAAATTGAAAACAGAACTACCCTATGACCCACCAATGGCACTACTAGGCATTTATCCAAGGGATACAGGGATGCTGTTTCGAAGGGACACATGCACCCCCATGTTTATAGCAGCACTATCAATAATAGCCCAAGTATGGAAAGAGCCCAAATGTCTGTTGATGGATGAATGGATGAAGAAGATGTGGTATATATATACAACGGAATATTGCTTGGCAATCCAAAAGAATGAAATCTTGCCATTTGCAACTATGTGGAATGGAACTAAAGGGTATTATGCTAAGTGAAATTAGCTAGTCAGAGAAAGACAAATACCATATGACTTCACTCATATGAGGACTTTAAGACACAGAACAGATGAACATAAGGGAAGGGAAGCAAAAATCATATAAAAACAGGGAGGAGGACAAAACAGAAGAGACTCACAAATATGGGGAACAAACTGAGGGTTCCCGGAGGGGTTGTGGGACAGGGGGGATGGCCTAAATGGGTAAGGGGCATTAAGGAATCTACTCCTGAAATCATTGCTGCACTAGATGCTAACTAACTTGGATGTAAATTTGAAAAAATAAAATTAAAAAGAAAATAATGTATCCCGCTTTGCTCAACATTACAAAGTAAAACAATGTATCCAGAAGAGTCTTCTGTGGCCTCCGAATTAGAGGATCTGTCACTAGCTGAGCCATCACCTGCATTTTCAGAGTCTTGGTTTTCTCATGTGTAGAATGAGGTTAGTAGTGACTGCTTTTCCTGCCTACCTACAAGTTTGTCACGAGTTTCAAATGCCTTTGTGCGTTTGAAATTGCTGTTCAAATGCCAGTGATGACTAACACCTTTCGGCTTGCGGGTTGCATTATTACAGGCCTTCAGAGAGAAGCAATCTGCCGAGGGGTGTGTGACGCCCACATGAACTGTATGCACCAGACTGATCAAAGCTCTGCCAGGGTGTGCTTCCTGTTCTGCCACCATCAAGGAGCCCATCAAAATCTAGGCATTGACAAAATTCACCTATTAAAAACGCCCATGTTACGCTTGGCTCCAGTTACGAGGCCTCGTTCTGCCCTTAAAGGAAGAAATTCTCAGCTTTTCTTTACTCTGCTGACCTCATTCCCACCCATCCTATTGAGAAGACCAAGTTTTGTTTGTTTTTTTTTTTAACTCACAAATTGTTAGGATCTTGCTCTAAAACAGAAAAGCTCTCAACAGTTCTGAAGGCCGTGAAGGAATATTTGGGTTGGAATACGGGCTAGCCGTGTGCTCTTGGGCAAGTCACTTGACCTCCTGCCTAGGCGACACCATCCTCTTCTCTAAAGGGTTGTTGTGGGGGCACCTGGGTGGTTCAGTCGGTTGAGCGTCTGACTTCTGCTCAGGTCATGATCTCACAGTCTGTGAGTTCGAGCCCCGCGTCGGGCTCCGTGCTGACAGCTCAGAGACTGGAGCCTACTTCAGATTCTGTGTGTCTCTCTCTCTCTGCCCCTCCCCTACTCGCTCTCTGTCTCTCTCTCTCTCTCTCTCTCTCTCTCAAAAATAAATAAACATGGAAAAAAATTATTTATTTATTTATTTTTATTTATTTTTAAATTTTTTTTAATATATGAAATTTATTGCCAAATTGGTTTCCATACAACACCCAGTGCTCATCCCAAACGATGCCCTCTTCAATGCCCATCACCTACCCTCCCCCCCCTCCCACCCCCCATCAACCCTCAGTTTGTTCTCAGTTTTTAAGAGTCTCTTATGGGGCGCCTGGGTGGCGCAGTCGGTTAAGCGTCCGACTTCAGCCAGGTCACGATCTCGCGGTCCGTGAGTTCGAGCCCCGCGTCAGGCTCTGGGCTGATGGCTCGGAGCCTGGAGCCTGTTTCCGATTCTGTGTCTCCCTCTCTCTCTGCCCCTCCCCCGTTCATGCTCTGTCTCTCTCTGTCCCAAAAAAAAATAAATAAAAAACGTTGAAAAAAAAAAAATTTAAAAAAAAAAAAAAGAGTCTCTTATGCTTTGGCTCTCTCCCACCCTAACCTCTTTTTTTTTTCCCTTCCCCTCCCCCACGGGTTCCTGTTAAGTTTCTCAGGATCCACATAAGAGTGAACACATATGGTATCTGTCTTTCTCTGCATGGCTCATTTCACTTAGCATCGCACTCTCCAGTAACATGGAAGAAATTTTACAAAGAGCTGCAAAATATATGAATAATGAAATAAGATACAGAAAAGCACAAAAATGTGCTAATGATTTGTGTAAGAAAAAAGGAGGGGATATATCTCTTCCATCTCTCTACTGATATACCTCTCTGTATAAATATTGGTACATAAAAAGATACAGATATATGTGTGTATGCATATTATAAGGATTATATTGATAAGATCTACCAGAAACCTCGCTATCTACACATCCTTATTGATATAACCCATATACATACCCATACACACATATATCTGCACCGAGTCCAACATGGGGCTTGAACTCACAACCAACCGTGAGATCAAGACCTGGGCTGAGATCAAAGTCAGATGCTTAACCGACCGAGCCACCCAGGCGCCCCTGTATCATTTACGTTGTGTGAATTAATTAACGTGATTACATTCTGTAATCATGCACACATATTATTAAGAGAAAGACCGTCCATGTGAAAGGGTTTGACACACACTAAGCGCCTTAAAGATATTTGTGGATGTGAATCTTGTTCATTAAGACCTCTATTTACCTAGGAGTTCCTGAGTGTGTTTTTATTTAAAAAAAAAATAACAAAAGCTTCATCCAATGTGGCATATTAAGTTGTGACAACCCTGGATGGGTTGTGGGTCCATAGATGTTCACTAGAGTACTCTTTATTCTTGTTTCTATGTTTGAAATATTTTATAATAAAAAATAAAATTTCATAAAATAAATGATTAATAAATAATGGATCATATTAGTAATTTATTAATAATAAATAATAAAATAAATGGTGAATAAATAAATTCAATAAAATAAATTAATAAAATAAATTTTATTGGGGCGCCTGGGTGGCTCAGTGGGTTAAGTGTCCGACTTCGGTTCAGGTCATGATCTTGCAGTCCGTGGGTTCGAGCCCTGCGTTGGGCTCTGCGCTGACAGCTCAGAGCCTGGAGCCTGCTTCAGATTCTGTGTCTCCCTCTCTCTCTGCCCCTCCCCTGCTCATGCTCTGTCTTTCTCTGTCTCAAAATTAAATAAAAACATTAAAAAAATTGTTTTTAATTTAAAAATAAAAAATAAAAAAATAAATTTTATTAATAAAATTTAATAAAATCTACTACCCTGCTAGGTAGTAACTGGAGGCGAATGGAAGAACAGAATTTAGAGGTGGGGTGGGGGGGCTCTGGTCATGTTCTGGTCTTGATGTGAGTGCTGGCTCTATAAGTCTGCTCACTACGAAAATTCATCAAGCTGTATCTGTCACTCATCTGAACCTACGTTAACACTTCAAAAAAAAGTTTACTAAAAAAACCCTTTCCTGTTAAATTGAAATTTTTCATAATCACTTAGTAAAAGATTGGTTTAAAAAAATTCAGTATGAGATGATTTTTTTGCAAATTATCAGGGTCTGTGGAGTAACAGGAAGCCACGCTAAAATCAGTAGCTTTCCTTTAGTGTTAATTTGCATTTCTTCATCCTCACTGACATTGATCTTTATCTCACCCAACCTCCTTCACCCTTTACCTTGGGCTCCCTTGGCAATTTCAATGCATTCTTTTTCTGTTCTGGGAGGTGATGAAGTTGATGTCGGAATCAAATGGACCTGTGGGGAGAGAGGGAAGGAGAGGAAGAGAGAGAGAGACAGACAGAGAGAGGGAGATGGGAAGAACAGAGATGACTGGCCAAGATGTGCAGAGAGGCCCTGCCACATTCTAATCCCAGTATACCAGTCGCTAAATGTCCCAGAGCTTTCCTGTTTCTGGGATTTTCATACTCTTTTCCCTACCCAAAGTGGCCTCCTTCTTTCCCTTCAGTCTGCTGCTAATTCCCACTTTTTTCAGAGGAGCATTGTGCTTTCAATGCTAAACACGGGCCCAGACGTGCAGCAAATACTGAATGAATGAAACTACCTTTAAAAATGTAAGACAGTCCCTGTGGTGGTAAAACCCCTGCTGATGGTTTCTTCAACCCACCCGGATTTAAATCCACAGGACTAGAAGGACCTGAATGATCTGGTATTGTCTACATCTAAACTATTAATGCCTGATCACTTTGCTGATAGCACACTGGCATTCCCTTTACTCCCAGAACCTGGCCTCAGGACGTTTGCACTTGTTGTTTCTCTTTCCTAGAAGAAGAGTTAGAAATGCTCTTTCCCTGAAAGACCTTCTGCATGGCTTCCTTCTTTTTGTCATTTGGATCTCAACTCAAATGTCACCTCTTCAAAGAGGCCCTGACCTTCCTATCCAAAACAACTTTCCCACCTAACCAGCTACTTTAATATCTTTATGGTGCTTATTACTATCTGAAATTATGTTTACTTGTTAATTTTTTTTTCAACGTTTATTTTTTGGGACAGAGAGAGACAGAGCATGAACGGGGGAGGGACAGAGAGAGAGGGAGACACAGAATCGGAAGCAGGCTCCAGGCTCTGAGCCATCAGCCCAGAGCCTGACGCGGGGCTCAAACTCACGGACCGTGAGATCGTGACCTGGCTGAAGTCGGACGCTTAACCGACTGCGCCACCCAGGCGCCCCATGTTTACTTGTTAATTTAAGCCACTCCACTAGACTGCGTTCCTTGGGAAGTTAGGGACCATTTCTGTCTTGTTCACTGCTGTATCCAGTGCCTAGAACACTGCTGGCTCATGATAAATGCTTGATAAATACGTATTTGTGTTATAATGAGTGAATACTAGCTAATTATTACATGCTTATTTTGTACAAGGCACTGTCCTAAATGCTTCACATATACGAAGCCATTTAACTCTCATGCAACCCCATGAAGTAGGTGCTATCATTGTCATTTTACAGTTTGGGGAGAATGAAACACAGAGAGATCAGGAAATTTGCCTAAATTCACACAAAACGGTGGAGCTAGGATTTGAATCCAAAGTCTGATTCGAAGTTTGCTCTAAGCCTAGCTCCAAAACCTAGCAGCTCATCAGTATTACGTGAGCACTTTAAAAAAGTAAACTCCCGGCCCTGAAATTTTGATTCCGCAGGAGGTGGCTGAGGATGTACCTGAGTAACAAAACGTGACAACATCGCGCAGTACGCTGTGAGACTCTTGAGGAACCGCCTTGCCTGCCAAGGTGACGTCAGGCCGGTCTCCGCCCCTGAGTGGCGCGAAGACCACTGGGAATTGTAGTCGCCGGTGTAGTTCAGCAGCATCTCCCGGAAGTGACGTAGCGTCCCGCCTTCCCTCTCTTTCCGTTTCCGCTGTGCCGGCTACGCAGTGTGACTCCCGAGTTGCGACGGTGTGTTTTTCTTGGGCCTTGTTCTTTGAGGAGGGGTCGCAGGTCGGGGTACTTGCGGGGACAGTGAGAGGTGGGGGTCGAGAGGTGACGACCCCAGTCCTTTCTTGTGGCCTGTGACTCCGGCTTTCCCCACAGGTCCCGCTGCGCCCGCCGCAGCCTCTCAGCCCGTCGCCATGTCGCGGTTTTTCACCACCGGTTCGGACAGCGAGTCCGAGTCCTCCCTGTCAGGGGAGGAGCTCGTCACCAAACCCGTCGGGGGCAACTACGGCAAACAGTGAGTGGGGGGACTGCGCGGGGTGACCAGTCGGGGCGTGCGGCGTTCGGCAGGCTCCGCGCGGCCGCGTATGTGGGAGAGGTGGGGAGGGGAGGTGGGGGTGAGAGCGAGAGCGAGTTCTCGAGAGTTCGAGGAACCAGAGCAGTAGTGTTGGCGGGACAGCCTTCATGCTTCGGGGTGCTGTGAATTGTGTACCACCCGCCGGGTACAAAGGATAGAGCCAGAGGTTTCCCACTGGCTGGGTCTGTTGCATCAGCTTCCTAACTGGCTTATATGTCCACAGCTTCTGTGCCACCTCTCCTCTGCTCGGCATGGGACTCCAACAAAAGTCGTGGTTATTCTGACCGCTAAAAAACGCTGCTCGCAAAAAGAAATCCAGAATGCTCGTTTGGTATTTCAGAGCTGCTTGATGTGGCTCTGAAGCCCAGCCACCTGGCGTTGTGGGCTGGTTCACAAACATCTATTTAAACATCTATTATTTTCCTTTTTTTTCGGGGGGGGGGGTGTTCTCTTAAATACCCTTTCCCTATCTCTGCGAATTAAAATTCTTTGCATCAGTGGAACGTTGTTTCTCCAACTTCCTTCCCACACGTGTCACCTTCACGATTTTTATTTTTTTTATTTTTATTTATTTATTTTTTTTAACGTTTTATTTATTTTTGAGACAGAGAGAGACAGAGCATGAACAGGGGAGGGTCAGTGAGAGGGAGACACAGAATCTGAAACAGGCTCCAGGCTCTGAGCTGTCAGCCCAGAGCCCGACGCGGGGCTCGAACTCACGGACCGCGAGATCATGACCTGAGCCGAAGTCGGCCGCCCAACCGACTGAGCCACCCGGCGCCCCACCTTCACGATTTTTATATCCCTGTGCGGTTTGAAAACACACATATGTACCCATGTGTACCTACCTGCATGCGATTTTATATTATTGCCGCAATCGGAAAACCAATATGACTTCTAACATAGAAAATGATTGGAAAGATTAATAAAATGGAAGGAAAAGAATGGAAGTGTGTTGCCAGCTGAATGCTGTCTGTGGTCCTATTAAAGAAAAGCGCTAGTAATGGAGATGTTAAAGCCATTAGGACTTTAACCTTGCCGTTGGCCTCTCACATTCTGGGAACCATTGCTTTCTGTGATCTAATTCAAATACCAGCTTCTTAAAGCCATTTCCTTTCATTCTAGTTGTGGTACCTTTTGTGTGTGTGTGTGTGTGTGTGTGTGTGTGTGTGTGTGTGTGCTTAGTTAGTTGTGTCTTCATGTAATAAGTTTTCTGACGCTGTGAATAAGCACCTTTATTTTTGAGAGGATGGGGATGGTCATTTTTGTAGGTGCAACAGTGACAAAAGGGCATTCTTGAAGTAGGCTTCAATAACGGGGTTATAGATGATGAAGTTTTGAAGAGGAAGACTCAAGGATGAGTGTGGTATGATGGCTTGAATATTTCCATTTTTTCTGTCCCGTCTGAGAAGGGCACTAGAGATCACTTGAAAAGACTGGAGCCAGGAAGGGAAGTTAGTGATCTCTGTTGTTTCAAACAGGCCGTTGTTGCTCAGTGAGGATGAAGAAGATACCAAGAGAGTTGTCCGAAGCGCCAAGGACAAAAGGTGAGGCCAGGGGGAGGCCGGGTGCTGGGGAGTCTCTGTAGCAGTGGTGGCTTTTCTGGTGTCGGTGGGCATGTCCAGTGTGATTTTGGGCTCCCTATCTAGGTTTGAGGAGCTGACCAACCTCATCCGAACCATCCGTAATGCCATGAAGATCCGGGATGTTACCAAGTGCCTGGAAGAGTTTGAGCTCCTGGGGAAAGCATATGGGAAGGCTAAGAGCATCGTGGACAAGGAAGGTGTCCCCCGGTTCTACATCCGCATCCTGGCTGACCTGGAGGACTATCTTAATGAGGTGTGATTCCTGTGGGTAAGGGTGGATCCAGAGGGGATCGTGGTCCTAGGACCTGTGCCTAACCCACTTCCAGGGATCCTGTCGCCTCTTGGTTGTTTGCTGTGTGTACGGTACTTCCTAGAACATAAGAAACGGGGGGATGAAGCGAGGAGAGGGACCTTTTTCGGCCAAGCATCTTAACCGTATTTGTTTTTATGTTGTTTATCTGTGGCTTCTCTTGTTTTGATGGTAATACACAAAGGATCTGTTTTTAAAAAATAACAATATGGTTGGTAAGTAGTACAGACGGTGTACAGATAGCAAAACTCATAGTGGTGTGCTGAAGCCTGGAGTTTAAGAAGATACCACTTAGTCACAGCCCCCTCTTCCCCCTTTCTGCCCTCTTCTTTCCTTTAGCTGTGGGAAGATAAGGAAGGGAAAAAGAAGATGAACAAGAACAACGCCAAGGCCCTGAGCACCCTGCGTCAGAAGATCCGAAAATACAACCGAGATTTTGAGTCCCATATTACAAATTATAAGCAGGTAGGGATGCTGGAGGCAGACCTTCTGCCCTGTGGGGACGGTGACTCCACGAGTGAGACAAAAGCGTTTGCAAACGGAAGATGTGACTAGAGAAGGAATCCGGTCACGACTGTCTGGGGTGAGGGGGTAGGCCGGGGTGGTGCTTGGCAGGCCTCGTGAATTATTCTCTCGTTTCCCTTTGTCAAGAACCCTGAACAGTCTGCAGATGAAGATGCTGAGAAGAATGAGGAGGATTCAGAAGGTGAGAGGGGACCCCCTTACTGCAGGCGGTTAGAGGCCCAGAGCTGGGGCTTCCCTCGGCCTGGCTTCTTCGCTGCCTTCAGCTTTGCTCTTGACCATCTGGCTCTCTCCTCGCTCCTCTGCCACCAGCCTCTTCGGATGAGGATGAGGATGAGGATGGAGTCAGCGCTGCAGCTTTCCTGAAGAAGAAACCAGAAGCCCCTTCTGGAGACAGTCGCAAGTTCCTCAAAAAAATGGAGGTAAGAGCCAGGGTGAGACTACGAAGGGTGATTTGCCTCCTGTGGACCGTTCTTCGGTCTTTGGGGAGAAGACTCCCAGAACCCTAGGGCTGGGAGGGGTGGGGTTAGTAGAGTCCGGTTTGGGAACAGGCTTCCCCTTGGATTAGAGCGCTGAGCGACCTGGGACAGAGAGAACAGAATAGATTCGGGGCCCAGCTCTGCCCCTGGGGAGCTGTGTGTCCCTGGAGCAAGCCAGCCCTTCGCTCTGGGCCTTGGCGGTCCAGTCCAGCTCCTAATATGCCGATTCACAAATGACCACTCGTGTTCTGCTCCTGAGAGACTCTGGAACGTGTGTTAGCTGGCAGAGCGGGTTGGCCAGTCGGCCTCCTCATCTTCTTCCTGCTGATTCTCTTGTTTCTGTAAGGATGAAGATGAGGATTCGGAAGATTCAGAGGATGATGAAGATTGGGACACGGGTTCCACGTCTTCTGATTCAGACTCAGAAGAGGAAGAAGGAAAACAGACCGTGTTGGCCTCAAGATTCCTTAAGAAGTAAGAAAAGTAGTGGTGCTTCAGGCGACAGTGGGGAGGGTGGGAAAGCCTGGCGTCGTCTTGAAGGCTGTTGCTTTTTCCACGGAATCCTTGCGGGTTGTTCAGGCCAGCGGGGGGACCTCGGGGTCGAGTATGTTGGGTGGCTAAGGGCACAAAGCTAATGTGTCTCATAAGATTGAGGATGGGATTTGGAAGCCCCGGGAGGCAAATATTTTAACTGGGACATGACTCCCCGTGTGTGGACTGAATGTGAATCTCTTTCTGGCCCCAACCAGCCATGCGTGCGATACTGGACAAGCTCCTTAACCTTTCCAGGTTCTGTCATCTAAAATGAGGGTTACTTGACCCTGCCTCCAAGGGTAGCTAAGAACGATGACATAGGGAAGTGGCTGAGCCCGGGGCCAGCACACGGCAGTGCCACTCTGACCCCTCTCCCTGAGAACGTCGTAGTGTGTAAAACAGAGACCATAGCAAGTCTTCCTGAACTTGGCCGGGACCGTCTTGGAATGGGGAAGGAGTCTGGTTTGGATTCTGGTTCCAGTCCTTAGTCCTGTGGTAGCTGTCAACTTTGCTACGTCACTGAACCTCCATAGGCTCTGTTTCTTCCTCTGAGGTCAAGGTGAAGAGCTGCCCCTGTGCACCTGGCAGGGGTCCAGTGTGGAGCTCACTGGTAACAGTGTTGCTTTCCTATAGGAACTGTTGCTGTTCTTGGGATTTGCTCTGCTTTCAGAAGTTAGGGTTGTGTTGCTTTAGGAGGTAGTGAGTTCTCTGACACTAGAGAGGACCAGGCACGGGCTAGTCTGGGAAGCATTTTTTATCCTGTGCTCCCCTTGACTGGTCAAGTCCAGTGAGCATGCGTATCTGATACGCGCTTACGCACAACACTTCTGACACCATACATGTGGGGTTTTTTTTTCTTCACACCTTCCACTTTCTCCAACTGTCCGGACACCAGCGTGGTGTTCAATATGCAGTTCGGTTCTGAAACTACCCGGAGTTAACTGCAGACCCCACAAGACTGCCCCCATCTCGGACACCAGTGGCAAGTCCAAGTTTGGCTCCTGGACTTCTGACTAACTAGCTGTAAATTCGGAGTTTCCACAACCCCCTCCTCAGTTGAGAATTTGCTAGAACAGCCCAAAGAACTTGGGAAAGCACTTTACCTGCTATTGCCCATTTATTTTAGAGGGGACAACTCAGGAACAGCGGGTTGGAAGACATGCGTAGGGCAGAGTATGGGAGAGCAGGCACAGAGCTCCCGTTCCCTCTGGGTGCCCCTCGTTCCTGATACCTTGATACATTCACCAACCAGGGAGCTTTCTAGACTTCATCATTTAGGGATTTTGGTGGAGGTTTCATTACCTTAGCATGATGGATTAAGTCATTGATGTCAGTCTCTCCAGTCCTTCTTCCCATCTTAATGGTCGTGGTGGGGCTGAACATTCCAAAACCCCCGATCATGCCGTCATCTTTCTGGCAACCAGCCCCCCTCCCTTTCCTTGGGCAACCACTGATTTGCTTTCTATCCTTAGAAAAGTTCGCGTTTTCTAGACTTTTACATAAATGGAATCACAGTATGTTACTTGATTGGGAGGGATTTGGCTTCTTTCACTCAGAATAATTATTTTGAGATTAAATTCATTCTTTTACTTTTCACTTTTTTCCTACTTTTTAACCCATTTCTAGATTGTCTTTTTTTTTCTCAGTTTGTTTCTCTACTGGCTTGGGAGTTACATCCTATCCTTTTGGAAATTACCCTTGATACATATTTTTTTAATTTTTTTTTTTTAACGTTTATTTATTTTTGAGACAGAGACAAAGCATGAACAGGGGAGGGTCAGGGAGAGGGAGACACAGAATCTGAAACAGGCTTCAGGCTCTGAGCTGTCAGCACAGAGCCCGATGGCGGGGTTCGAACTCACGGACCGCGAGATCATGACCTGAGCCGAAGTCGGCCGCTTAACTGACTGAGCCACCCAGGCGCCCCGATACATATTTTTTTAAACATGAAATTTTATTTTGTATACCTAGCCCAAAAAACACCTAAAATTAGATTTAGTTAAAATTCCAGTTGACAGAGGTTGGGTTAACAATAGAATCCTCAGAGGTCTTTGACATTGAGTTTGATTTCATAATGTCAAAGAATAATCCAGAGACACTGTTTTACTTGTATTACAAGACCAATTAAAAAAGTTTTTTTTCCTTTTTTAATGTTTATTTTTATTTTTGAGAGAGAGAGCACGAGCATAGGAGGGGCAGAGTGAGAGGGAGACACAGAATCCAAAGCAGGCTCCAGGCTCTGAGCTGTCAGCACAGAGCCCGACGCAGGGCTCAAACCCACAAACTGAGATCGTGACCTAAGCCAAAGTCGGACGCTCAACCAGCTGGGCCACCCAGGCACCCCACACAAGACCAGATTTTAAGATTGACTTCCAACCAAGAAAAAGAAAAAGATTTAAATAATAAAAAGGAACAAGGAGAAAGACAAAAACCACAGATGATATGGAACAGTAAATTCTGATTGCATGTATTTTCTCATTAACTAAGCCAACCAGCATTAGTGTTAGTTGTTAATGGGTTTTCTAGAAGCATGATAGTTTTTCCATAATGTTTGCAGGATCCTTTTTCACCATCTCCATAGTAAGCCAGTCTATATACCCTTTTCCTCAGAATTTCTCAGCTTTTTTTTTTTTTTCAGTGTCTTAAGTTTATTTATTTTGAGAGAAAGAGCATGAGTGTGTGAGAGAGGGGGAGGGACAGAGAGAAAGGGAGAGCAGGCTTCATGCTCAGTGCTCCAGCTCACTCGGGGCTCTGTGTCACAACTGAGAGATCCTCACCTGAGCCGAAATCAGGAGTTGGACGCTTAACCGACTGAGCCACCCAGTTGCCCGTCAGCTTTCGTTTCTCTGATTAAAACAAGCATATAAAGGAATGGATTTAATCTCAAGAGTTTGTCTCTTTTTCATGAGATGTCGTCTCTTAATGTCTAGCAACATTAAGGCACCTGGATATTAGGTAGTGGCTTTGGGCAGAAAATATGAGGACAATCAAAGATATTATGAGAAACACAAGAGTCTGTGTTTTATAAAGAAGCAGCTCTGAATTTTTTTTTAAGTTTGAGAGAGCGGGGGGGGGGGGGGGGCACGGAGAGAGAGAGAATTCAAGCAAACTCCTCACTTCCAGCACCAAGCCTGACGTGGGGCTCAAACCCATGAATCATGAGATCATGACCTGAGCCAAAATGACGCTTAATGGACTGAGCTACCCAGGCACCCCAGTTTAGGGAACTTTTTCTTTTTAATATTTATTTTAAGAGAGCATGTGTACTCTTTCATGTGTGAGTGGGGCAGGTGGAGAGAGAGAATCCCAAGCAGACTCCACACTTAGTGTGGGGCCCCATGCGGGGCTTGATCTTAAGACCACAAGGTCATGACCTGAGCTGATACCAAGAGTCAGATGCTTAACCAACTGAGCCATCCAGGTGTCCCCCAGTATAGTGAACTTTTAAAATCAAATAGCTTTTTTCTTTTTTTTTTTTTTTCCTCATGTGGCTTCTTTTCTTTTTCTATTATTTATTTTCTGAGAGCACGTGAGACGGGGAGGGGGTGGAGAGAGAGAGAGAAAGAATGAATCCCAAGCAGGCTCCATGCTTAGCATGGGGCCGGATACGGGACTCGATCGCTCAATCCTGGGATCATGACCTGAGCTAAAATCAAGAGTTGGACACTGAACTGACTGAATCACCCAGGCGCCCCACAAGTGGCTTTTTTCTTTCTTTCTTTCTTTCTTTTCTTTTCTTTTCTTTTCTTTCATTCTTTCCTTTTTTTTCATTATTTTTGAGAGAGAGACAGAGCACGAGTGGGGGAGGGGCAGAGAGAGAATCACAGAGACACAGAATCCAAAGCAGGCTCCAGGCTCTGAGCTGTCAGCACAGAGCCTGATGTGGGACTCAACCCCGCCAACTGTGAGATCATGACCTGAGCCAAAGTTGGGTGCTTAACCAACTGAGCTAACCAGATGCCCTCACTTTTCTCTTAATTGATTTATTTTTCAGGGTATTTGTCCAAGTACAATAAGATGTTATTGCACGTTTTTATTATAGTCTTGACTTTATTTATTATGGTATTTATTTAGGGTTATTCAGTTCTTAGCTAAGGAAATTAATATGAGGTTGGGGCTAAAATGTGTATTTAATTTGCTGTATGGGCCACGTTAGAGGTAAATGACAGATCATACAGTAATGTTTCTGAATTTATAATTGGGGTAGGAATTCTTAAGTACAGACTAATGAAATCTAATGTCTTAAATCCCTTCTGATAAATTGCCAAGTTACACTTTTTTTTCTATTCATTCCACAAATATTTATTGACTACCTGCCATGTTAGATGTATTGGTTCACAACAACCTTGGGAGTTCTGAGGGTGAAATTTGAAACCAGTCTCTGTACATGGAGGACAGGGAAAGACCAAGGAAAGAAGCAGATGATTCCAGGTTGGTATGTGGCAGGTTTAATAAGCAAAGGGACTCAAATACAAGACTTATCTTGGGAGGCTACAAGACTAGTGTTATCTCCGCACCTGCCTACCTGAATCATAAAAGTATAGATAGAGGTCTTAACGTGATAGTGTCACATATACAGTCCAGATGGTCTTAACACATCACTCACAAGGTTGCATTCTGGAAACGGCCCCCAAAGTGGGAATGGTGGGCAGAATGTACGTTGCAAGGACAGGGGAGAGGGTAAGGAGCCTCCTATTGCCTGTGTCCAGCTCAAGGGTTAACTGGCAGTCTTATCCCTTTGATGGCCTTCCAGCAGTGAGTTATCAAGATTTTTTTGAAATTTAGATAATACTTAATTGTCGAAAAGGTTAGCAGCGGAGAAAAAAGGCAAAAAAGATTAACATATCTTTAGTCTTGGGGCACCTGGGTGGCTCAGTCAGTTAAGTGTCCAACTTTGGCTCAGGTCATGATCTCGTGGTTTGTGAGTTCAAGCCCTGCATCAGGCTTTCTGCTCTCAGGACAGAGTCTGCTTCAGATCCTGTCTCTCTCTCTCAAAAATAATAAACATTAAAACAAACAAACACATCTTTAGTCTCTTGGCCGTGTGTTTAAGTAGAAGTGTATTTGGTGATGCTCTTTTGCAACAGTAGCTTGTCTCTGTTGGATGTATAACTGAGAGCGTAAGCATTAGTTTTCTGGTAATTTCTAACAACATGTGAATATACCAAAGTGTTATCTGTCATAGTAGAGAGGTCAAGCCAAGTTTTAGTCCTTCAGTTAGAATTTCGTAGGGTGAGAAGGGGTGCCTGGTTGGCTCAATTGAAGTGTGCCACTGTTGACCTCAGGGTTGTGAGTTTGAGCCCCATGTTGGGTATAGAGATTACTTAAAAATAAAATCTTAAAAAAGAAATTTTTTTTTTCATAGGGTAAGAGTTGTGTTTTTGAAGTATAAATCCCAACCCCCTCAGGGTTAGGAGTAAAACTTTAGGGTGAGAAAGATGAAGGTCTTTTGAAGTTTAAGCTGCATTGGTTTTTAAATAGCATTAGGTTTTTTGATCTTCTCAGAGCTTTAGAGTTGATATGACCAAGAGATTTCAGTTTAATGAGCATACTTTGCATGTTTGCAAAGTATTTTACCTATAAAGTGTGTTTTTATCATTAGTATGGCAGTAGTATGGAGAGAAAACGAACAAGCTGTTGTTAAGAGTTCTGGCATATGTCCTTTGGCAAGGGGAAAAGTTTAATCCAGCTGGCAAGTGTATAAACTGTTTCTAAAATATATTCAGACCTTTTAAACAATTCAAATGAGATTTATTTTTATTTTTTATTAATTTTTTTAATGTTTATTTTTGAGAGAGGGCAAGTGGGGGAGGGGCAGAGAGAGGGGGACAGAGGATCCCAAGCAGGCTCTGCACTGACACCAGCAAGCCTGATACAGAGATGAAACTCACGAACCTCGAGATCATGACCTGAGCCGAAGTTGGACACTCAATCGACTAAGCCACCCAGGTGCCCCAAAATTTATTTTTAGATGTCTAAATGGCAGTTGATGGGGTGCCTGGATGGCTCAGTTGGTTGAAAATCCGACTGTTAATTTCAGCTCAGGTCATGATCCTAGGGTTGTAGGATCAAGCCCTGTATTGGCGTGGAGCCTGCTTAAGATTCTCTCTCTCCTTCTGCTCCTCTCCCCTGCTTGTGTGCCCTCTCTGTTGATAATTTGTCTTTTGAAACTCGAAAGATTTTTTTGTTAGTATCTATGTAAAGTTTGTGATAACTTCTCTCTGATTTGGGGTTTGTATTTCATTAGATAAGTGTTAAAGCCTGGAGATGGTTTCAGACACCAAGTGGCTTAAGACCACTTTGGGGTAGCCACTGATCTTTTTCACTTTTGTGGGAGAATTTTGTTGTCTTACGCTATTGTTTTTTAAATTCAGAACTTAGGTTAATTGTCATAAGCAGGGAGCAGACAGTCTAGGAACAGCAGTTTTTTTACACTAAGTTCAAACTGATTAGTTGTTGGCTGGTGAAAAGATCAGTCTGGATAGAGCAACTGGTATTAAAAGCTACATAGCTTATCAATATAGGTTTTTCTGGAAAACCTGAGAGGTTAGCTATGGGACAACATGGCAGGCTGCTTTTGTGTCTCCCGCGGCTGGGTGGGCCCCTCTACCTCATTAGACCAGGCCACACTGTTTCCGCCATAAGAGTTTCTTAGTGGGTGTGATATGGTGACAGACCTTGGTAAGTAGCCTGTCAAGTTCACAAGCTTGATAGTCCTTGCTTTGGTTATGGTTATGGTTGACCCAAGCTCATTCTCACAGATTGTAACTTGAACCCAGGGCTGGATGGAGGGGAAGGGGAAGTTCATGGGAAGAAGCAGCCTCAGAGGTGGACTGGGACTGGTCTTTCACCTTCTCCCATGTCTCCTGGCAGGGCCCCTACCACCGAGGAGGACAAGAAGGCGGCCGAGAAGAAACGAGAGGACAAAGCCAAGAAGAAGCACGATAGGAAATCTAAGCGCCTGGATGAGGAGGAGGAGGACAATGACGGCGGAGAGTGGGAAAGGGTCCGGGGGGGTGTGCCCCTTGTTAAGGTGAGGACAGTAGTATCAAGATGAATTGGGAAATGGTTTGGTAGAGCATACAGCTGTCTCCCTGCCCCACTCAGGGCTTGGGAGAAAAGTTAGGGCAAGAATGATGGGACATGTGTTGCCTAGGAGAAACCAAAAATGTTTGCCAAGGGAACTGAGATCACCCATGCTGTTGTCATCAAGAAACTGAATGAGATCCTACAGGCACGAGGCAAGAAGGGAACTGATCGGTAAGATTCACGGGCCTGGACTGGGAATGCTCTTTTTCTTTAAGACACAGGTAGAGATTAGTGGGGAAATAATGCTGTTTTGGGAAGACCTATATGTGGCTATAGTTGAAGGAATGGTATATGTGGAACTTACCGGTCCAGTTTCTGCTATTGACTCTCTCTTTGATCTTAAACCAATCACTTAACCTTTTGGGATTGTTTGCTCCTCTGTAAAACGGAAATGATGCTCTCTTTAGTTATTTGGTGCCTAAAGAGGATGGCAGATTGTTAGTGTTATTGCTGCTTCTGTTTGGAATTTATAAAGGAGAAGCAAGGACGCGGGTGGTGAGGTTAGGGGGTTAGTGGGAATGACACTGCCTTGCTTGTTGGCAGAGGGCACATTGCGTGACAGGAGGAGGGTTTTGATTTGTCTCCGATGCCTCACCCACCTGTGCTCCCCTCCAGTGCAGCCCAGATTGAGCTGCTACAGCTGCTCGTTCAGATTGCATCTGAAAACAACCTGGGAGAGGGTGTCATAGTCAAGATCAAGTTCAATATCATCGCCTCTCTTTATGACTACAACCCAAACCTGGCCACGTACATGAAGGTGAGGGCAATGAAGAACCATCCCAGAGCTGAGCTGGTGGGTTGGGGGTGTGGGGTGCCTAGTGTCTTAAAACTCGAGGGCTGTGGAAGCAGTCTTGGTAGTTGAAGGCCCTGTGGATTCCTGGTGAAGGAGTTCTTGGGAGGCCTCTGTTTCTTCCACCTTCACACCTCTGACTGCCATCTGATCTCTTGCAGCCTGAGATGTGGCAGAAGTGCCTAGACTGCATCAATGAGCTCATGGACATCCTGTTTGCAAACCCCAACATCTTTGTTGGAGAGAACATTCTGGAAGAGAGTGAGAACCTGCACAATGTTGACCAGGTAAAGAGAGAAATTGGAGGCTATTTGGAGGTGTATGTTTTTTCCTTGGGAAGGCTCAGTGGAGACAGGAGGGTTGAAGTCTGGCACTGAGATCTGGGCTAATTTATTTGCTCCTCCCCTACCTTCCTTTTCAGCCACTGCGTGTCCGTGGCTGTATCCTAACCCTGGTAGAACGAATGGATGAAGAATTTACCAAAATAATGCAAAATACTGATCCTCACTCCCAAGGTGAGCCTGGGCAAGCGTGGGCATCAGTTAGAGGAAAGGTGCAGGGAATGAAACAAAGCATTATATTAGCAGAGTGTCTGGGGAGCCAGCCCTTACTTAGCCCAGCATTCACACACACGACCTGGGAAGATGCTAGGCCCCACCCCCATCGCTTCTGATTCAGTAGATCTGGGGAAGGGGCTCCAAATTTTGCATTTCTTACATGTTCCCAGGTGATGCTGCTGTCTGGGGACTACACTTTGAAAATCCTTGAGGTCTGGCCTCAGTCCACTTTGCTTAGCTTGGATCCAGAGGCATTTGGGTTGGGGGAAATACAGGACGCTTACTCCGTGAAATTGGAGTGTGCCCACCTGTCCCCTGGGTCAGGCGTGTAGTGATGAACAAGTCAGCCAGAGGCCTTTCAGGCTCGTGGAGCTTACGATTTGGTGCTGGAGAAAGGAGAAAGCCATTTCAGTAAGTAAATAAATGAGACAGTTCTAGATCATGGCTGGAGAAGGCGACAGAAAGCAGGGGCCGTTGGCATGGGGAGAGGTTCGTCGGAAGAGCACACCCGACGGGAATGGAAAGCGACTTCGGTGTGTCCAGGGAGGGGATGGTGTTTTCAGGGCACCGTGAGGAGACTTTGCTGATGGGCGCAGAAACCACATGGAGCTAACTGGGTTGGTCGGGGACGCACGATGAGGAGAGGCGGGTGCCCGGCTGAGATGAGGGACGCCCTCCTTTCCAGAGTACGTGGAGCACCTGAAGGATGAGGCGCAGGTGTGTGCCATCATTGAGCGCGTGCAGCGCTACCTGGAGGAGAAGGGCACCACTGAGGAGATCTGTCGCATCTATCTGAGGCGCATCCTCCACACCTACTACAAGTTTGACTACAAGGCCCATCAGCGGCAGCTTACCCCCCCTGAGGGCTCCTCGAAGGTGAGTCTTAGCAGCCAAGTCACAGCGGGAGGGAAGTGCCTGTCAGGACTTCGTGGCAGATCTGTTCCCTGGGAATTCTCTGGGGTGGAGCAGGGAGGGAGACTTGGAGGGACTAGACGGAGGCTGGACGGCGTCTCACCTTTGATCGCGGAGGCCTGAGCCATTGTCTCTACGGTACTTTCCTTTCGACGACATCCCCCCCCCCCCCCCCCGCCCCCAGTCTGAGCAAGACCAGGCAGAAAACGAGGGCGAGGACTCCGCTGTGCTGATGGAGAGGCTGTGCAAGTACATCTATGCCAAGGACCGCACAGACCGTATCCGCACGTGCGCCATCCTCTGCCACATCTACCACCACGCCCTGCACTCCCGCTGGTACCAGGCCCGCGACCTCATGCTCATGAGCCACCTACAGGACAACATTCAGCATGCGGACCCGCCAGTACAGGTAGGATGGGAAAGAGGCGCTCTGGCCCCGGTGGCAAAGGGATACCAGGCCAGGCCCCTGTCTGGAGGCAGAATGGCTCGGCCAGGTTAGTCACCTCTCTGGCCGGTGCAGACGTGAGCGGGCGCTTGGTCCTTCCCAGATGCCAGCATTCTCTGATCCCCCTGCACGTTAGCATATTATTTCCTGTTCTGACACCACTGGAGTCCTCTGGGATGGAGCTTTGGGTTCAGCTAACATTTTTCATCCCTACTGCGTGTCTAGTTCAGAGCATTAGGAGAGCTCTTGTTTTAATAGGAGGAGAACGGTAGCAAGTTGTTAAACTAAGGAAAGACGGGACCCGGGTGCAGGGTGATGTGTTAGGACCTCTACGCGTGTGGCAGTAGTGGGGGACATTTTCACATAGGAGTGCAGTGTCATCTAGGTGCAGATCTGTAAGCGTGTATTTGAAACAGTGAAGCAGTATTGACGTGGTGAATCCATGGTGAACCCGAGCGGTGGCGGTTTTTAAACAGCGCTTCCATTTGTTCTCTTTTATTCCAGTGTATGAATTTATCACAAGTTCTTGATGTGTCTTCTTGGTAGATGCCTCGTCTGTTTCCAGCATGGGGCTGTTATAAAGAAGCTGTCATGAGCATTTATAAGCCTTTGTGTGGTTGTATGTTTTCTCCTGGGTAAATGGTTGAGAGTAGAACTGCTGTGTGCTAGTTTAGGTCTGCGTCCAGTCATAAGAAACCCAAAAGTGCCGACGCCACTTTACACTCCTGCCATAATGTGTGGATATTATAGTTCTTGTCGATATTTGGCATTTTCAGTCTTAATATAAGCCACGTTGGTCGTTATGTGGTAGTATCTCATTATGGCACTGATTTGTATCTCCCTCATAACCTGAAGTTGAATACTTTTTCACGTTTATTGATTCTTGTCTTTTTTTTTTTTTTTAAACTTTTGTTTATGTTTGAGAGAGAGTGTGCATGCGCGCATGCAAGAAGGGGTTGGGGACAGAGAGAGAGGGAGACAGAGGATCCAGAGTAGGCTCTGCTCTGACAGCACAGAACCCGAAGCAGGAGTCAATTCAAACCATGAGATCATGACCTGAGCCAAAGTCGGACGCTTAACCGACTGAGCCACCCTGGTGCCCCTCTTTATGTCTCTTCTTTCGTGAAATGTCTGGTCACCTCTCCCCTGTCCTCCATTTTGAAGATTGGATTGTTCCATTTTTTTATTATTGGATACCAATCCTTTGTCATATAAATGTTTTCCAAATATTTTGTTCCTGTCTGTGGTCTGCCTGTTCGTTTTTAACACCATGT
Organism: Panthera tigris; assembly: GCF_018350195.1. NCBI lineage: Eukaryota > Metazoa > Chordata > Mammalia > Carnivora > Felidae > Panthera > Panthera tigris. The sequence goes on from NC_056675.1 coordinate 18,974,986, forward strand.
TTTGTGTAGTCTAATTTATCAGGGTTTTTTTAGTGCTTATTACTTTCGGGATCCTATCTAATGAAGTCTTTGCAGTTCATGAAGATACTTGTTTTTTTTTAAGTTCTTAAAAGTCTTAGCTTTCATGTTTAGATCTATGATTTTGATATATGGTATGAAGTTAGTATATTTTTGTTTTGTTTCCTTCATTCATCTCTGTCCTTAGGCCAGTCCCACACTGTCTTGATTCCTCTGCCCGTAGAGTAAGTCTCCCAAGTCAGGTGGTAGGAGTCTTCCCACTTTGTTCTTTTTTAAGATGCTTTGAGTATTCTGTGACCTTTGCATTTCCACATAAATCTTCAAATTCTCTTGTCAATTTCCACAAAAATGCCTGTTGGAATTTTATGGAATCTGTAAATGAATTTTGAGAGGACTGACATCTTAACAACATTGAACCTTTGGATCTAAACACTTTATCTTTTTGTTTTATTTGTTTCTGCAGTGTTCTGTGGATTTCACTGTAGATGCATTACACATTTTCTAAGAAATTATTCCTGAATGTTACGAGTTTCAATGCTGTGTAAATGGACTTGTTTTTTATCTCAGTTTCTAATTGCCAATTAACTACTTGTGTATAAAAAAAACGATTCATTTTTGTATTTTGGCCTTGAATGCATCTGTTGGGCTAAATTCACTTATTTGGTTTAGCATTCAATAGATAATGCTTAAGATTTTCTGCTAAAGCACTCACATCATGTACACGTAGACAGTTTTATTACTATGTCAGTCTTTAGGACTTTCCTTTTTTATTTCTTGCCATGTTGTGGTAACTCAAATTTCCAGTACTTAGTGCTGAGTAGAAGTACTGAGAGCAAGCACCTTGTCTTGCCCCCCAGCCTTAGGGGAGCAGTCGGCATTTTACCACTGAGTGTGATGTTAGCAGTAGCATTTTTGTAGGTACATTTTCTCAGATTGAGGAAGTTCTTTTCTGATTCTAGCTGACCCAAGAATTTTTGTCCTAAGTAGATGTTGAATTTTGTCCAGAGCTTTTTCTGCATCTGCTGAAATGATGCAATGATTTCTCCTTTATTGTGTTCATAGGGTGAGTAACCATGGTTTTAGATTTTTGTATCAGCTTTTCGTTCCAGAGATACATCCCCGTTGATCAAGATATATTATGTCATTCATCTATTGCTGCATTTTGTTTGCTAATATTTTTTCAGGCTCTTTGCATCTGTGTTCATGACTGATACTGACCTGTATATTTCTGTTGTTATAATAAAGAGTTTATCTGCCCCCACCCCCAGAAATCTGCACCACCTGAAATCTTCCCGTCTTAATTAGTGGCAAGTCCATACTTCAGTTGCCTAGGCCAGAAGCCTCGGAGTCGTTAATTCTTATTTTTCTCTCATGTGCCACGTCTCATTCCCCAGCCGTTCCTGTTCAGAGTCCATACCTGACCACTCATTACTTCCATCGCTCCCCTCTGGCCTGAGCCACTGTCATCTTCCTGGTGTCTGTTTCTGCTCTTACTTCCCTTCCCTACAGCAGCCAGGGTTAACCTCGTTAAGTCAGATTATACCACCTGTTTTCTCAGAACCTTCCCATGGTTTCCCATCTCAACATCCTTAACGTGGCTTCCAGGGCCGTGTGCTTGCCTCTCCAATTTTTGCTCACATCTTTACTGGCTCGGGCTGAATCACACTCCTTGTTCCTTGAGTGCACCTGGCACAGTTCTTCCATAAAGCCTTTGCATTGACTTTTCCTTTTTTTCTAGAATACTCTTCTCCCACATATCTGCATGACTTTTTCTATCAGGTTTCTATTTAAACTTTACCTTCAAAATGAGGCCTTCCCTGGTTATCCTATGGAAAAATTGTGAGTTCCTACCACCACCGCCACCACCCAGACTCCCTTCTTAACTCTTCTGTTTAATTTTTCTCCTTGGCATGAGTCACTGTCTGCATGCTGTGGTTATTTTGTCCTCCATACCCTTATCCCTAGAACGTAAGCTCCGCGGAAGGATAGCGACTCGTGTGTTTTGCTCCCTGTCCCGGCCCACAGCCCGGTGCTCGGTGTAGATTTCTGGAGCAGATGAACAGCTTGCCTCATGGTCGTCACTTCTGAGTGCATTGCCCTTTGTCCCCAGATCCTGTACAACCGCACCATGGTGCAGCTGGGCATATGTGCTTTCCGCCAAGGCCTGACCAAGGACGCTCACAACGCCCTGCTGGACATTCAGTCGAGCGGCCGGGCCAAGGAGCTTCTGGGCCAGGGTCTGCTGCTGCGCAGCCTGCAGGAGCGCAACCAGGAGCAGGAGAAGGTGGAGCGGCGCCGGCAGGTGCCCTTCCACCTGCACATCAACCTGGAGCTGCTGGAGTGCGTGTATCTGGTGTCCGCCATGCTCCTGGAGATCCCTTACATGGCTGCCCACGAGAGTGATGCTCGCCGGCGCATGATCAGCAAGCAGTTCCATCACCAGCTGCGCGTGGGCGAGCGGCAGCCCTTGCTGGGTGAGTGTGGGGCTCTGCGGTGCCGCAGACTCCCCTCATCGGGCCCTCGCTTCCCCTTTATTCGGAGGATTACGAGAAGCTGAAGGGAATAACTTTCACCCCGAGATGATTCTGTCTGATGGGATGATCTCTCCACGTGTAACCTAGAAGTGTTCCTTTTACTCAATAGTCTCTGCAGTCTCTTGCTCTGGGATATGGTGTCTTAGCTTACAGATTAAGCTCCTTACTTCCTGTCGTTCTTCTCTTCAGTCGATGTTTCCCAGCGTTATCTTTTTTTTTTTTTTTTTTTTAAGTAGGCTCCACGCCCAGCGTGGAGCCAGTGTGGGGCTTGAATTCATGACCCTCAGATCAAGACCTGAGCTGAGGTCAAGAGTTGGTCTCTTAACCATCTGAGCCACCCAAGCACCCCCTCAGCATTATCTACCTACCAAATTTATGATGTTATACACCCCCAGTACCTTCCAGAGTTCTTCATTGTCTATGGAATAAAGTCCAGCCTCCTTAACTAAGTTAAACTCTTCATGACCTGACTCCAATGATAGTTTTTATTTAACACAAACTTACATAGTACCTTTTTTCTGGCTGGCACTGTTTTAAGTGTTTTCCAAATAACGATACTGTTTTATAAATAATACACTTAATTGTCGTTAGTAATAACCGTGTGATATGGGTACCATTATTAACTTCTTGTTTCCTGAGGCATGGGGGTTAAGTGACTTAACCCAAGTCTTGGTTGGTTAACCAAGTTAACCCGAGGTTAACACAGCTGATATGTGTCTCTCTAATCTTTCTTTTTTTTCTCATTTTTCCTTTTGTGCACATTGTTTTCTACCAACCCAACTAGACCTTTGGCATTTGAAAATCTAACATTGGCTCCTTTGATCACCTGAAGGTCTGATCGATCAGTCCAGGGGTTGAATGGGATGTGATTTCACTGGGAAAGGAATGGTGCCCTTCTGGTGGGGTTGGTGCCTGAAGGACTTGGTGAGGGACCAAGCTTACTGTCCACAGCCACATCCCCTCAGTTCTGTCTTCTACTGGTTGTGTTAACTGCTGGTGCCCCTTTTACAAATTTTGTCTGCCTTGTGTAGTGAAACTTTGTTTTCTTTTAATTGGAAAATTTATAGTGAAAGTCTGTTTCCAGCATCACTTACGGCTCTCTGGTTCACTACAGTCCCTGCCTCTCTATTACTGTCTAAAACCAAAAGGCAGTTTCTGTCTCTGTTCTGCACTACTGCTCGTTTTATGTAGAGAAATACTCCTTTGAACCTCTAACTTTGCCTCTTTTAAATTTTTTTTTTTTTTAACGTTTATTTATCTTTGAGACAGAGAGAGACAGAGCATGAACGGGGGAGGAGCAGAGAGAGAGGGAGACACAGAATCGGAAGCAGGCTCCAGGCTCTGGGCCATTAGCCCAGAGCCCGACGCGGGGGTCGAACTCACGGACCGTGAGATCGTGACCTGAGCTGAAGTCGGACGCTTAACCGACTGAGCCACCCAGGCACCCCTAACTTTGCCTCTTTTAAAAGTCACAGAGTAGAAGCTGACCAGAAGTGTGTTCTCTTAGTCTTATTCATACATTTCTCTTTGGGGCTGATCTGTTATATCTTTGAGCTTGCTGTCTGTTCCAGGTTCTGCCATGTTCGTGTTTCTTTATACCTACCATCCGTTTCCAGTCTTAAGAGTTTTTGCACTTGCCTGTCAACTCGGAATTCCTGTGACTCTTGTTAGCCACGTTTTCTCTTCCTGGCTTGTCTTTAAGGAAAAATTAGCTGAACAGCGTGATATACAGATCTGTTCAAAATCATGAAGGTAGTGTAAGAAGGAATGAGGTTTGGTAACTGTTTTTCCAGCTGAGATATTAGAAATTGTTTTAGGTCAAGAAACCTCCTAAGAACCTGATGAAAGCTGGGGACCTTTCCCTGGGAAGATGTACATGAGGATAGGCGCAACAATTTGCCAACATTTTCAAGGCGCTCACCAGTCCCGATGCGTGTCATAAACTGATTTAGTCCAAATAAACGTATTCTGATGTTAAGTGATTTCTGCAATCACATGGCTATTTAATGGGGAGCTGGGAGAGTCCCAGTCTGGTTGTTTGCTCTCTCGTCCAGTGTTCCTCCTTGGATAGTGCCCAAGGTGGGAGCTATGTTGCCAAGCTTCCCTAAGCCCTGCCTCATTCCCAACCTTTCAGGTCCCCCTGAGTCAATGAGGGAACATGTGGTGGCTGCCTCCAAAGCTATGAAGATGGGCGACTGGAAGACCTGCCACAGTTTCATCATCAATGAAAAGATGAATGGCAAAGTGTGGGACCTTTTCCCTGAGGCTGACAAAGTCCGAACCATGCTGGTTAGGTGAGCGGAAAGGAAGGCCATGGTGGGTGGGGAAGACAAGACTGGTTGGTCTCCTTCAGTGGAGATGTTCCCCCTTTCTCCCTTCTCCCCACAGGAAGATCCAGGAAGAGTCACTGCGGACCTACCTCTTCACCTACAGCAGTGTCTATGACTCCATCAGGTAGGATGGACCCCGAGGAGGTACAGGGGGCCCAGCTTCGTAGTCAAAGCTCCTAATTGCTCCCTGCTTCCTGCCTTGCTTCTCCACAGCATGGAGACCCTGTCTGACATGTTTGAACTGGACCTGCCCACCGTGCACTCCATCATCAGCAAGATGATCATTAACGAGGAGTTGATGGTAAGGGCCAGGGTGATACATGGGCAGGCAGGTGGAGTCATGGGGAGTTCCAGTGGAGATCTCCAGTCAGCTTAGAGACCTGTGTCGCGTCCGTTCTCTCTCTCCCTCCCATCAGGCCTCCCTGGACCAGCCGACGCAGACCGTGGTGATGCATCGCACCGAGCCCACCGCCCAACAGAACCTGGCTCTGCAGCTGGCTGAGAAGCTGGGCAGCCTGGTGGAAAATAACGAGCGGGTGTTTGACCACAAGCAGGGGACCTACGGTGGCTATTTCCGAGGTAAGTGGTTCTGTTTCTCTGCTCTCCCAGGGTGCTGGCCCCCTTCCTGCCTCTTCACTGTCATTCACCTCCTCCCCCGTCCTGCAGACCAGAAGGACGGCTACCGCAAAAACGAGGGCTACATGCGCCGGGGTGGCTACCGCCAGCAGCAGTCTCAGACAGCCTACTGATCACTTCCTCTGTTCCTGTGGCCTCACCCATTCAACCCCGAAGTCCTCAACCACACTCTGACTTATTAAAGTTCTGTTTTGAGTTGTTACGGTTCCTGTTGTCTGCATGTCGCCACAGAGGTGGGTCGGACATGTTCATTTGCTAATTGTATTTCTGCGCCTTCCGCCACATGATAGGCACGAGGCTCAGGACGCAGAGGTGACTTGTGCATGTCGCTGACTTCAGAGCTTGCTGCTCTTTGACGTTCGACAGAAAGTTCTAATAACATGTGAGAAGTTGCTTTTTTTTTAACGTTTGTTTATTTTTGAGAGTGAGAGAGAGCACGAGCGGGAGGGGCAGAGAGAGGGAGACACAGAATCGGAAGCAGGCTCCAGGCTCTGAGCTGTCAGCACAGAGCCCAACTCGGGGCTTGAACCCACGAACCGCGAGACCATGACCTGAGCCGAAGTCAGGCTTAACCAGCCGAGCCACCCAGGTGCCCCATGTGATAAGTTCTAAGGGTATGAAAGGCAGTGGGTGTGCCGAATAGGATGTAGTGATGGTTGGACCTTGGTGGGGGTTGGGTGGTGGTTCCCCAGGCAGGGAAAAGGGAGAGTTAGTGTAGACCCATGTGAAGTATGGTCTTGGGACCAGTGTGGGTCCACGGTTAACCTGTCTGCGATGAGACAGGGATCGTAATTAAGAGTCCGCACTGAGAAACATGCCACCTCTGTGACATCTAAACAGGTGATCGTTCTTCTAATTTGTTTGTATTGGGTTTTCAAAAGTATCGGTCCACAGGAAATCTGAAAATTCTGTTTAGTGCTCCACCCCCACATTTGAGAAGCACTGATGGAGGGAAAGGAGAAGGAGCAAGTGCAAAGAATTGGGAGGAGCACAGGAACAGTGTGGTTGGCATGAAGCGTGCATGGATATGTGCAGGAGATAGGATGGGACTCCACCTGGTGGGGACTGAATGCTTTGGACTTCTGGAAACAAAATACATGAATGGGCCCACTCTTAAGAAGGTAATGGAGCAGCATTATAGACTGGAACTGGAGACCAGAGAGCCAATCAAAAAGTAAAAAGCATCTGTAGCCAGAGTGTTTGGGATCTGAGCTGAGGGAGGGGCCGAGGAGGGAAGTACGGAACAAGCTGGGGTTTCTGTGACCTGCTGAGAGTGGGAGTCGTAGGGGTCAGGAATGAAAGGTCCTCCTGGCTGGGAATCAATAGATCTAAAAAGGCCATTAACAAGAAGTACTTAGGGAATTCTTTGTGTTCAGGGGTATACAAACAGCAGGGTATGTAAAGTGGACTGAATGTGGTTAGATGTTAAAATGTTGAGTTTGAGACGCATTTGGAACATAAAGCAGTTGGATATTAAGAGGTTGGATTGCATATTAATTAGACTGTGAGCTAAGCTGCTATAACAAAGGGATTCCAAAACAGTGATTCAAACAGAGTAGTTTACTTCCCATGCACAGAGGTAGGTGAGTGGTCCAGGCTTGGGGTTAAGCATCTGTGTTCCACAAGATTATCTAGGGACCCAGGGTCCCACTGTCCTATTGCAACGCCAGCCCCACATCTTTGTTCAAACCAGCAGAGGGGGGAAGACGAAGTAGTGGGCCTGGATATTGCACTCATCCCTTTGGCTAGAACTTAAGTCTCATATTCTTACTCTGTCCCTGTGCGGAAAACTAAAATCCCTATGGCTGAATGGTCGTGGGCTCATTCCAACCTGGGAGGGTTCTATTACTTACTTGGGGAGAGGGGTTCTATTACTTACTTGGGGAGAGGGGTTCTATTACTAAAAGAAGAAAGTGGACACTGGGGGATAATTATTAGTCTATTGCAGAAGGAGAAGAAGAGGTATGGAAGTGAGTGCTTTGTAAATGCTTATCAGAAGTGTGGGCCGTGGGTAACATTTGTCAGAGACAACATTATTGACTGCTTCTGTGCGGGTGTTTTACGTGCCTCATTTCGTTTAGTCCTTTTAGAATAATTCTGTTATCATTTCCATTTTATAGAAGGGGAAACTGAGGGCCAAAACAGGTTAAGTGAGATCCCATAACTAGGAAGTGAGGGAAACAGATGCACAACAAGGTAACCTGATTGCGTGAGCCTGGCTTTTAACCACTGTACTTAGTGCTAATTATGTTTCTGGAATGCGCAGCATAGAGGGTAGGGCTAAAGACTGAACTCTCAGGATAGGAGTGATAGATGAAGGGGAAGCCAGAGAGAGGAGTGGCCCCAGAGGTGGAACCAGGGAGGAGAGGCAACGGAAAGGCTGAAGAGCCTATGCATCTCTGGGCTATGCTGCCTTGTGCTGAATGTGGCCGCTTTAGCATTCCTTAGCAAAAGGTGGAGCCATTCATTACATGCTTGGTTCCAAAGGGGTACCTTTCATCTTCTAGTCTATGAGTGGTAACCATCAAACATTGTTGTCAAAGCCTTTTCTATCCAGGGCTTGATGATTTAAGCTTTGCAAGCCGCATATGACCTGTCACATACAGGCTTGCTGCTTTTTAGCAACTCTTTAGAATTTAAAATCCATCCTTGGCTGGTTGTACAAAAAGAATCCACAGACTACGTTTGCCCCAATCACTGCCCTAGATACCAAGTGATCGGTGCCCCCTGGAATTGTATGACAGAGCATTACTGACTGAGGCCTATAAAACGTTGGGCATTGTTTTACCTCAGCTCTGGCATTTGGAGAGAAGAAAAAGAAATGACCTCTCCCAAAGCACACCCTTCAGTTTTTGTGAAAAACTCAAATCCACAAGTTTTTCTCAAAAGAAAATTTTCAAAGTGTTTTTTAAAAATACCTGAAACAGTAGCTTTTTGTAAGCAGAACAGTTCATATTTACAAAGAATTTCCAAAAAAAATTATTTTCAATGTTTATTTTTGAGAGAGAGAGAGAGAGATCATGGGATCGTGAGTGGGGGAGGGGCAGAGAGATGGAGACACAGAATCTGAAGCAGGCTCCAGGCTCTGAGGTGTCAGCACAGAGCCCAATGTGGGGCTTGAACCCACAAACCATGAGATCGTGACCTGAACCCAAGTCAGATGCTCAGCCAACTGAGCCACCCAGGCCTCCAAGATTTATAATTTTCTTTTTTTTTTTTTTTTTAACGTTTTATTTATTTTTGAGACAGAAAGAGACACAGCATGAACAGGGGAGGGGCAGAGAGAGAGGGAGACACAGAATCGGAAGCAAGCTCCAGGCTCTGAGCCATCAGCCCAGAGCCCGACGCGGGGCTCAAACTCACGGACCGTGAGATCGTGACCTGAGCTGAAGTCGGACGCCCAACCGACTGAGCCACCCAGGCGCCCCTATAAATAATTTTCAAAAGAAACCTAAATGAATTTGAGCACTTCAGATGAAATATAGAAGTTTTTGTTAAAAAAAAAAAAAAAAAAAGCCTCAGAGGCACAAAATCTTGAAAGTATCTTCCCAGCCATGTTTAAATAAATTTAATTGAAAAAAGATAGTGTTTGGAAAACAGACTCTGAAGTAACTTCCCAACAGGAGTTTGACCAGTAATTAATATCTGAAGTCTAGTAATTATTGTATAAATGAGCTCAGATTCAAAAGTTCACAAAATTGATCTCTCAAGGTCACTTAATTGTACAAATCACGCCATTAACAATAGTCTTTTAGGAAAACAAGATCAGATTCAGGAGTTTTCAAAACTAACTTCCAAGGAGTTTGAACAGATTTAGAGGATAGAAAATTTCTGTGTTAAACTTGAAAAAATCATCTCAAAAACATGTTCAAATCTGGATAAAGTAAAAAGCCATTTTTGAATATTAAACCCAGTTTAATAGATTCACCAAACTAACTTTGTATATGAACTTAAGCACATGGAGCTGGAGATCGCTGTCGTGGTAAAAGTGAAGTGAAATTCACGCATTCTCCACTGTTCCCCCCAACATCAGTTTGAGCAAAGTTAGATGGAAAACAGCAGTATAGACTTGTGAAATTGTGTGAAAGCACAGGCTCCTGAGTTCTCCAAAGTTGCTTCCCAGCTTCTGATGCTAGTCAAGAGTTAAACCCGCTAGACCGAATCTCCCACTGATTACAACTAAAAATGGGGAAAAAATACAAAAAGAGTTACTTAAGGACTCTAAAAGGTAAAAGCAGGCAGATCGGGGAGGGGAGTCAAAACTTAAGTAGCACATACAGAGGTGAATTTCCTGGTGTTTTCCCTTTTTTGTGGCTTTTGCCTCTGAGGTCAGGCTACAAAAACCCCAAAGGGACCCATCTTAGCTGTGGCCACAGAACCAGGAAAAGGCAACCTGTGACTAGGAAACATAACAAAATCCCATTTCTTTTCTTTTTTCCTTCCTCTGGCCTTCCCACAAGCGCAAATAAAAGTTGCAAGGCTGTGGCAGTTTGGCTCTGGTAGCTAAAACTTCTGAGGTAGAGGAACCAGGAAAAGGGGACAGTGGTCTCATTTTCTTTTTTTCTTTTTCTTTTTTTTTAACGTTTATTCATTTTTGAGAGAGAGAGTGTGAGCGGCAGAGAGGCAGAGAGAGAGGGAGACACAGAATTCGAAGGAGGCTCCAGGCTCTGAGCTGTCAGCCCGACGCGGGGCTCAAACTCATGAGCTGTGAGATCATGACCTGAGCCAAAGTAGATGCTTAACCGACTGAGCCACCCAGGCACCCCCATTGTATTTTTCTCTTCCTGTTTTGGCCTAAGGGTGCCCCTGTCATCTGTAGTAGTGGCACCAGCAGTTAAAACTTCCAAAGAACCCTGCCTTTCTGACTGAGATTAAATTGCCTGCTAAAAATTCATGAGATTTTAACAGAATCTAGTCTCACAACATAATAAAAAATGTTCTGGATACAATCTAGAATTATTCATCATATGGCCAGTTTTCAAGGGAAAAGGCTATTGACAGATGCCAACTGATAACAGAACCTGTAAAGCACCTACTGTAACATTATTGCATGAAACAAACTTTCAGTGAACGAAAAGGTAAATCTTCATATATCATCAATAAAATACAAGCAAATGAAATCCAACAGCTTATTACAAGGATTCTGCACCATGACCAAATGCATTTATTGCAGAAATGCAAGAAGGGTGATTCAACATCAGGAAATCTGTGTAGAGGGGCCTGGGTGGCTCAGTCTATTGAGCGTACAACTTTGGCTCAGGTTATGATCTCACGGTTCGTGGGTTTGAGGCCCCGCATCAGGCTCTGTGCTGACAACTCAGAGCCTGGGCCTGCTTAGGATTCTGTCTCCCCGCTTTCTGCCCCTCCCCCACTCGTGTGAGCGCGCGCGCGGGCTCTCTCTCAAAAATAAACATTAAGTTTTAAAAAATGTGTAATATACCACATTAATAGAACAAAGGAAAAATTCGTCAGCTCAATTGATGCAGAAAAGGCATTTGACAAAACCAAGTGCCCTCTCATGATAAAATACTGGAAAAGTAGGAACAAAAGGAACTTCCTTGATAGTGATAAGGGCATTTGTGAAAACCTGACGGCTAACATGCTTAGTGATAAAAAACAAAGTACCCCCCCCCCAAGATCAGGAAAAAGACAAGGAAGTTCTCTTTCAACATAGTACTAAAAGTTTGAGCCAAAGTAGTTGGACAAGAAAAAGAAATAAAAGGCATCCAGTCTTGAAAGGCAGAAAGAAATAAAATCTCTATTCACAGACATGATCCTGTATATAGAAAAACCCAAAGACTCCATACGAGAGCTACTAGGACATTCAGCCAAATTACGGAGTACAGATTGTTCATGCATCATCGGACACCATCAGGATGAAAGGCAGTCCACAAAGTGGGAGAAGATATTTGCAAATCCTGCTTGATAAAGAGTTAATACCTAGAATTTATGAAGAACTAAAACCCAACAACAAAACTTGATTTTAGAATGGTCAAAGGAACTTGAAGACATTTTCCCAGAGATACCCAAATGACCAACAGGCACATGAAACATTAACCATTAAGGTAGTGCACATCGAAACCACAGTGAGGTACCACTTAACACCCATTAGCATGGCTATTATGAAATAGAAAATAAATGTTGATGAGGATGTGGGGAGATTGAAATTCTTGTACATTGCTGGTAGGAGTGTAAAATGGTGTGGCTGCTGTGGATAACTTGGTGGTTCCTCCAAAAGCTAAACAGAATTAGCATGTTACCCATCGGTTCCATTTGTTACATACCCAGAAGAACTGAAAACAGGAACTTAACACAGGACAGAAGGTACCACGTGGAGAATGTAGTCAGTGGTATCGTAAGAGTGTTGTATGGTGACAGATGTAGCTACGCGTGTGAGTACAGCATAACTGTGTTGAGTTGTGGAATCGCTGTGTTGTACATCTGAAACGAACATAGCATTGTATGTCAACTACACTTCAATAATAAAAAGAAAACAGGGACTTAAGCTGATAGCTGTACACCAGTGTTCATTGCAGCCTTGTTCACAGGAGCCAAAACATGGAAGCAACCCAAGTGTCCATCAGCAGAGAAATGGATAGACAAACTGATGTATACATGAAATGCAATACTGGTCAGCCTTAAAAAGGAATAAGGTTCTGATACATTCTACAACATGGATAGAACATGGTAAATGAGCCAGACAAAGGAGCGTATGCATTGAATGATTCTACTTCTATGAGGCATCTAGAATGGGCAAGTTCACAGAGGCGGAAAGTGGAATGGAGATTACCAGAGGCTGGGGCACAGGGAAATGGAAAGTCATTTCTCGTGGTTACACAGTTTCAGTTTTAGGTAAAGAAGTTTGGGAAGTAGATTGTAATGGTTCTGCAACATTGTGGGCGTACTTAAATACCACTGAGTTATGTATGTAAAAATGGTTAAAAATTACCACTATGCACCGATTTGAATTACCAAAACCCGGAACAGACACCACCAAATGCTGGCAAGGGTGTAGACCAACAGGAAATCTTACTCATTGATGGTGGGAATGCAAAATAGTAAAACCACTTTGAGAGACACTTGGGCGGTTTCTCACAAAACTAAACGTACTCTTACCATGCCAGCCAGCAGTCATACTCCTTGGTATTTACCCGAAAGAGTTGGAAATTTACATCTGCACAAAAACTTGCACTTGGATGTTTATAGTAACTTTATTTGTAACTGCCAAAACTTGGAAACCACCATGTCCTTTGTAGGGTGGGTGGATAAATAGACTGGTATATCCAGACCCTGGAGTAGTATTCAGTGCTAAAATCACCAAGCCATGGAAAGACATGGAGGAGGGGTGCCCTGGGTGGCTCAGTCCATTGAGTGTCTGACTCTTAATTTCTTTGGCTCGGGTCATGACCCCAGAGTCGTGGGATCAAGCCCCTTGTTGGGCTCTGCACTGGGCGTGAAGCCTGATTAGGGTTCTCTGTCTCTCTGTCTCTCTCCCTCCCCCCCCCCCCCCCCGTCTGTCTCTCTCTTCCCCCTCTCCCCCACTTTCTCTCCCTCTTTCTCTAAAATAAAATTAAGAAAAGACCTGAAGGAAACTTAAATGCATTTTCCTAAGTGGAAGAGGCCAGTCTGAAAAGGCTGCATGTTGTTTGATCCCAACTGTTTGACATTTTGTAAAAGGCAAAACTATGGAGACGGTAAAAAAATCAGTGGTTGCCAAGGATTAGGGAGGAGGGATGCACAGGTGGTGCACAAAGGTATTTTTAGGGCAGTGAAATTACTACATGATACTATAATGGATACAGGCCATTAAATTTTTGTCCAAACCCATAGAATGTATAACTAGAGTGAACCCCAGTGTAAATTGTGGACCTCGGGTGATGATGTATCAATGTAGGTTCATCAGATATAACAAATACACCATTCTGGTGGGAGACATTGATAATGAGGGAGGCCGTACATAAGTGAGAGCAAGGGGAATATGTGGGATATCCCTTTTTTCTGCACAATTTTGCGGTGAACTTTTAAAAAAGTATTTTTTAATGGTAAATTTCATCTTATGTGTATTATACCACAGTAAAATAGAAACTGATCAGAGACCTAACTATAAAAAAAAACTTACAAAACTATGGAAGAGGGGCATGTGGATGGCTCAGTCGATTGAGCATCCAACTTCAGTTCAGGTCATGATCTCACAGTTCGTGAATTTGAGCCCACATCAGACCTGCTGCTGTCAGCCTGTCAGCACAGAGCCCACTTCAGGTCCTCTGTCCCCTCCTTTCGGCCCCTCCCCCGCTTGTGCTCTCCCCAAAATAAATATTTTTAAAAACAAAATTTTTAAAAATAAAACTATTAGAAGAGAATCCTGAAGGAAATCTTTGTGGCCATGAGTTAATTAAGCAAATATTTATTAGATATAATACCAAAAGCATAATTCATAAAAGAGCGAAAAAAGTAAATTGGATCTGATCAAAAGTGAGAAATTCTGTTCTTTAAAAGTCACCGTTAAGAGAGAATGAGAAGACAAGCTACAGACTGGGAGACATTTGCAAATCACATGTCTGAAAAAAGACCTGTATCCAGAATATATAGAGAAGTTAAAAACTCTGTAAGAAAACAGCCCAATTTTAAAATGGATAAAAGAGAGGGGTGCCTGGGTACCTCAGTCAGTTAAACATCCAACTCTTGATCTCAGTTCAGGTCTTTTTTTTTTTTTAATCTTTATTTGTTTTTGAGGGAGAAGAGCGTGAGCAGGGGAGGGGCAGAGAGGGAGACACAGAATCCAAAGCAGGCTCCAGGGTCTGAGCTGTTGGCACAGAGCCTGATAGCGGGGCTTGAACCCACGAGCTGTGAGATCATGACCCAAGCTGAAGTCGGACGCTCAACTGACTGAGTCACCTAGGCGCCGCAATCTTGGTTCAGGTCTTGATCTCAGGGTCGTGAGTTCAAGCACTGTGTTGGACTCCGCGCTGTTCGTGAAGCCTACTTAAAAATAAATGGGTAGGGAAGCAAAAGTAATATAAAAACGGACAAAACATAAGAGACTCTTAAATACAGAGAACAAACAGGATTGCTGGAGGGATTATGGGAGGGGGGATGGGTTAAATAGGTAAGGGGCATTAAGGAATCTACTCCTGAAATCATTGTTGCGCCATGTGCTAACTAACTTGGATGTAAATTTTAAAAAATATAGAAAGAAAAAGATGGGTAAAAGATTTGAACAGACACTTCACCAAAGAAGATAACTATATTAATCGCCAATAAGCACATTAGGAGGAGACTCAGTATCATTAGTTTTAGGGAAATGAAAAATTAAAGCCACAAGATGCCACACTACACACCTATAGAATGTCTGAAATTAAACAGATTGATATCCTAAGTGCTGGAAAGGATGCGGAGGAACTGGAACTCTCATACGTTGTTGGCAGGAACGTAAAATGGCGTAGCCAGTCTGGAAAGCAGTCTGACACTTTCTTACAAAGCTAAACATATGGCTACCCTATGGACAGGGGTCTCAAGACATTTAAAACATTGAAGACACCCATGTGTAATACTCTCCATGCCTTGTTTGCCTTTCCTGGACTTGTGACAACCCTGTGGATGAGAAGGGCAGAGGTGTGGCAGGGCCAGATCCTGGCTTGGGTTCCCCTTCTACCACTTCTGCACGTGTGATCTGGGGCAGATTTCTCCCAACCTCTCTGAGCTTCAGTTTCTTCAGTACCACGGCAACATCACCGGCACACTGTAAGATTTAACAAGAACTATGATAACAGAGCACCAGGGTGGCTCAGTCGGTTGAGTATTGGACTTGGGCTCAGGTCATGGTCTCGCGGTTCGTGGGTTCGAGCCCCAGGTTGCGCTTTGCGCTGATGTTGTGGAGTCTGCTTAGGATTCTGTTTCCTTCTCTCTGCCCCTCCCCAACCTCTCAAAATAAATATTAAAAAAAATTAACAAGAGCTGTGATAGTACGGTTTATAAAAAGCCATTTAAGTATGAAATGTTATGCTACATTGTCATGAACATCAGGAAGTTTTAACTGCTTGAGGTCACACAGCTAATGCAAAAGAAACATGATGTTAGAAATTGAAGGGACTTCCAGGATGTTGTGGTCGTCTTCCCACATCTGCCAGATGAGGACACGAAAACACAGCAAGAGAAAGTGATTTTCCCGAGGTATTTTGCCTCCCTGACTCCCACCGGTGTTCTCTCCATGACCTCTCCCCTTTAGTGTAGGAAAGAAACTCAGTCCCAAGAAGCCCTCTTCGTGTTGCCCGTTCTGGATGCCTCTCCTGGACACTGCCACAATTCCTCAACATGGGTTGCCAACCCCCAGAAAACAAACATGATGAAGTTTCCTAGGCCTGGCCTGGCCACATCTTAGCCTCAGAAACGAATTCTGGAGCCTGAGAAAAAATGGCCACCATATTTGGAATAGAAAGTCCAAACCTTTGCTCCAAAGACTAGGTCAGGCAGAGGGAAAAGGCTGTGGCCAGTTAAAAGCTAAGAGTTTGGAGGACAAATGTCACGCCCCTGCTGGAGTTCAGTCCAGGCTCTGGGGCTGCCAGAGGTATGGAGGGTGTTTAGGAAGGGCATGCAGTCTGCAGGTATGGAAGACCCCCCCACTAACCTACACATGCATCCTGAGTGATAGCTGAGTGGAAAACATTTTTTCCCCTGACCTTCAAGTCACTCTTGCTTATTGTAGGAAACATGGAAAATACTAGAAAGTATGGAGACAAATCGCTTGTAACTTGCATACATATTCTACTACCCAGAGGTTATAAACACCATTAACATGTTGGTGTCTTTTTTCTGGTGTGTGTATTAGTTTATTACCAAATTGGAATAATTCTCTTTCCATATATATAGGATATAGAGTGTGTGTGTGTGTGTGTGTGTGTGTGTGTGTGTGTTCACTTTGTATTGCTTTAGTGTTTTGTTCTTCGTGGACATAATATGAACTTTTTCTTGAGAGAGCACAAGCGAGTGGGGGAGGGGCAGAGAGGGGGACAGGATCGGAATTGGGCTCTGCACTGACAGCAGTGAGCCAGATGTGGGGCTCAAACTCACAAACCACGAGGTCATGACCTGAGCCAAGGTCAGACGCTCAACCAACTGAGCCACCCAGGTGCCCCCCCCCCTATTTTTTAAAATTCTAACTAATCCTCTGTTTGGGGAGGTAAGAGGGCATAGTAGCCAAAGGACAGGACTTAAGTCATTGGGGTTCAAATTCCAACTCCTTCCCTTATAAGCTACTGCCCTTGGGCAAATCACTTTCCCTCTTTTTTTTTCTTTTTTTTTTTAAGTTTATTTTGAGAAAGAGAAAGAGCAGGGGAGGGGCAGAGAGGGAGGGAGAGAGAGAATCTCAAGCAGGCTCTGTACTGTCAGCGCAGAGCCCAGTGTGGGGCTTGATCCCATGAACCGTAAGATCCATGACCTGAGCCGAAACTCAACCGACTGAGCCATCCAGGCACCCCAAATCACTTCCCCTCTTAAGCCTCAGCTTCTCCATCTGTACAAGAATCATACCTGTCTATTGGGATCGCTGTGTAATATAAATGAGATGGCATGCCTTGCGTGAGTCCAGTCTAAGGCATAGTGAAGCGTTGGCAGGGACAGTGGTATTTCACACCTTCAGGAGCATCCAGTGCTGAGATAGAGGCCCTCATGGGAAGGAGGCAATTACATGGCTATTGCAACCGGCCATTCACATTCATAAACGCTTGTAGAGCCCCTACAGGTGCAAAGTCTCAGCCAGAGGTGCAGTGTAACCCAACAGTGACCAGGTGGCTCTGTGCCACGGGTTCACAGCCTAAGTAAGTGGGGAGAAGGCAGAGACCTTGTCGCAGAGGCGGGAACCAACCTGCCCTTCTCAGATCTCACTTTCCTCATCTCTCAGATGAAGAGAATACTTTTCAACATACAGGAACAAAAACTTCGTGTTCAAAATGTTCCATTAAACTGATCATTTTTTTTTTTTTACTTTACAAGAAATTGAGATGAAAAACATCAAATAGCCATTTAAAGCAAGGAATTCAGTGGCATTTAGTATATTCACAATGTGAATCTGTATCTAGTTTTAAAATGCTGCCATCACACCAAAGTAAAGTCCCTTATCCGTTAAGCAGTTTCTCACCATATTTCCTACCCCCACCCCCAACCCTGCAGTCTGTCCTTATTCTGTCTTTATGGATTTATCTCTTCTGGATCCTTCATATCCCTTTGTGACTGGCTTCTTTTGCTTCACATATTTTGGAGGTTCATCCACATAGCGTGTGCCAGAACTGCATTCCTTTTTGTGGCTGAATAATATTCCATTTATTACAAATATTCCAGAACTCATTTATCCATTTATTCACTGATAAACATTTGGGCTGTTTCCACCTTATATTATCTAATTTTTAGCATTATCTCTTTTTATCCTCACCAAAACCCATTTTTTTAATGTTTATTGTTGAGAGAGAGAGTGAATGGGGCAGGGGCCGAGAGAGAGGGGGACAGAGGATCTGAGACAGGCTCTGCGCTGACAGCAATGAGCCCAATGGGGGCTTGAACTCATGAACCACGAGATCATGACCTGAGCCAAAGTCAGATGCTCAACCCACTGAGCCACTCAGGCACCCAAAAAGCCATTTTTTAAAGGGGAAACCAAGGCTCAAGAAGGTCACGTGACTTGCCCAGGGTTCCCCAGGGACCTAGAGAGGGAGCCAGATGGGCTGAGACCCAGGACTGGCCTCTGCACTTCATTATCATGTCATGGCAAGGTCTGAGTTTTTGATGAACCGATGAAAGTGTGGCCTGGGTAATGAGAGACATTTGACCAAGGAAGGTTTTCTGGAGTGTGTGGCATCTGAACTACACTCCCTTTGAGGGAGAGATAGAACCCCTCCTTCCAGGTCTGCTGAGCCCCCGTACTGCAGGTCCCCAGGCCAGCAGGTGGCGTGGATCAGCAAGAGGTACACACATGAGTTTTGTTGACCTCTAGAGAGGAGTCACTGGATCTTTCTAGGGAGAGTTCTGGCCTGGCTACTGGAATTTCTGCTCTGAGTCACATATAAGAAACCTTGTTTCCTTGAGACCTGAGGTAACCACCTTTGGGATTGGTGTTTCACTTCCCAATCAGTGTCTTAGTGGAGTCAGGGGAGAGACATTCGTTTATCCTGGTCTAGGGATCACAACTCAGTGCCCACTGGGACCATTCATGAGGAAGTAATGCAACAGAACAAGATAAATGAGAAAGGGCAACTGATGTGTTGACGGAGAATGACAAACTGGAGAGTGTATGCCCTGTCTCAGGAGTCAGCCCCTCAACATAGGTCTGGTGTTGCGAGAGCTGGTTTTTTCAAGGGAAGCAGAAATCTAGATTTTATTGTGACATCTTCTGATCGCAATATGTTGGATTTTTATAAAGCATTTTGCTGATGAATAAATTTTGTAGGACAAACAAAACATTCGTTGGCTGGTTTGGTTCTGGGGCTCTTGGTTTGTGAATTCTGCTCCCATCATGTAGTTACTGTCAATTAAGCATTCAACCACAATTTATTGAGGCTTTCATGTAGGTCTTTGTGGAAGGAAGGCACTGGGGAGAAATTCAGTGAATGTAATTCATTTAAATACGGACTGTGCACTGTCTCTGTGTTAGTCCCTGATCTGGGCCCTCTGGACACATATGAACAAGGACCTTATGCTCAAGAGACCAGGGGAAGCAAGGGCCACCTCTGTGCTCTAGAGAACATACCTGCAGTCAAAAGATGTGAGAAAGGGACTTCCAGGACAATCCAGATGATCCCCTCTTTGGGACTCTGGATGCCTTCAGATCCAACCACCAGGCTCCAATTCCCCTCAAGTTTGAGGGCATAAAAGGGCATATTTTGCTGCCTTTCAAAAATCCTAGGGCTAGTTTCTGTTTTCATCCTGCAGGCCATCTTTATTTTTCCAGGAAGTGGTATTCTCTCACAGAGTCCAAGGCCCACTCTTCTAAAAGCAGCAAAAGGCCATATGACAGCAGCTTCTGCTTTAACCAATCCATTCTGCCCTCACAGCCCTTCTCAGTCTTCCCCACCAGCAAAGCCTCATATTCTCCACACTCTAAAAACAGAATCCCCTGAGAAGCTTTAAAAACATACTGGTGGGGGTGCCTAGCCGGGCCAGCCAATAGAGTGTGTGACTCTTGATCTCAGGGCCATTAGTTCAAGCCCCACTTTGGGCATAGAGCCTATGAAAGAAAAAGAAAAAGAAAAGAAAAAAAGAGGAAGAAAGAAGGCAAAAAAACAGACACTCAGGTCAATGGAACAGAGTAGAGAACCCAGAAATGGACCCACAAATGTATGGCCAACTAATCTTTGACCAAGCAGGAGAGAATATCCAGTGGAATAAAGACAGTCTCTTCAGCAAATGGTGCTGGGAAAACTGAACAGCGACATGCACAAAAATGAACCTGGACCACTTTCTTACACCATACACAAAAATAAACTCAAAATGGATGAAAGACCTCAATGTAAGACAGGAAGCCACCAAAATCCTAGAGGAGAAGCAGGCAAAAACCTCTTTGACTTTGGCTTCAGCATCTTCTAATTCAAAGTGTCTCCAGAGGCAAGGGAAACAAAAGCAAAAATGAACTATTGGGACCTCATCAAGATAAAAAGCTTCTGCACAGTGAAGGAAACAATAGGCAAAACTAAAAGACAACCAACAGAATGGGAGAAGATATTTGCCAATGACATATCAGATAAAGGGTTAGTATCCAAAATCTATAAAGAATTTATGAAACTCAACACCCAAGAAACAATCTATTGAAGAAATGGGCAAAAGACATGAATAGACACTTTTCCAGAGACATCCAGATGGCTAATAGACACATGAAAAAATGCTCAACATCACTCATCATCAGGGAAATACAAACCAAAACCACAATGAGATACCACCTCACACCTGTCAGAATGGCTAACAATAACAACTCAGGCAACAACAGATGTTGGCAAGGATGTGGAGAAAGAGGATCTCTTTTGCATTGTTGGTGGGAATGCAAGCTGGTGCAGCCACTCTGGGAAACAGTATGGAGCCTCCTCAAAAAATTAAAACTAGAACTACCCTATGACCCAGCCATTGCACTATTAGGTATTTACCCAAGGGATAGAGGTGTGCTGTTTCGAAGGGGCACATGCATCCCAATGTTTATAGCAGCGCTATCAACAATAGCCAAAGTATGGAAAGAGTCCAAATGTCCATCAATGGATGAATGGATAAAGAAGATGTGGTATATATACAATGGAGCATTACACAGCAATCAAAAAGAATGAAATCTTGCCATTTGCAACTACATGGATGGAACTAGAGGGTATTATGCTAAGCAGAATTAGTCAGTCAGAGAAAGACAAATATCATATGACTTCACTCATATGAGGACTTTAAGATACAAAAAAGATGAACATAAGGGAAGGGAAGCAGAAATAATATAAAAACAAGGAGGGGGACAAAACATAAGAGACTTTTACAGAGAACAAACTGTGAGTTGCTGGAGGGGCTGTGGGTGGGGAGATGGGCTAAATGGGTAAGGGGCATTAAGGAAGACACTTGTTGGGATGAGCACTGGGTGTTATCCATAGGGGATGAATCACTGGAATCTACTGCTGAAGTCATTATTGCACTATATGCTAACTTGGATGTAAATGAATATATGTGTGTGTGTGTGTGTGTGTGTGTGTGTGTGTGTGTGTGTGTGAAAGAAAGAAAAGGAAGGAGGGAAGGAAGAAAATAAGTCAAAATATATTAAAAAGTAAAATCAAATAAATAATAAAATGAAAACATACTGATGATCCAACTGTATCCTGTTTTTGAGAGATCTACTTAGATTCAAAGACACAAACAGGTTGAAAGTAAAAGAAGATATGCAATGCAGAACAAAGCTGGAGTGACTGACTGTACTAACATCAGGCAAAATACACTTTAAGAAAAAAATTGCGAGGCGACTGGGTGCCTCAGTCGTTTAAGCATCCGACTGTGGCTTAGGTCATGATCTCACAGTTCATGAGTTCGAGCCCCATGTCAGGCTCTGTATTGACAGTTCAGAGCCTGGAGCCTGCTTTGGATTCTGTGTCTCCCTCTCTTTCTGCCCCTCCCCCACTCACACTCTGTCTCTCTCTCTGTCTCTCTCTCTCTGTCTCTCTCTGTCTCTCTCTCTCAAGAACAAATAAACATTAAAAATTCAAAAAAAAAAGGAAAATTGTTACTGCAGGCAAGGGTGTTTTTATAATGATAAGAGGGTCATCCATTAGGAAGACCTAACAGTTAAAAAACATACAAGCACCTAATGTTAGAGCCCTCAAATACATGAAGCAAAAATTAATAGAACTGAAGAGAGATACGGGCAGCTCAACAGTAATAGTTGAAGACTTCAGTACCCTACTTTCAACAACGTATGTGATAACTAGGCAGAAGATTAACATGGAGATAGAGGACTTGAACAACACTATAAACCAACTGAACCTAAGCATTTGTAGAACACTCCATCCAACAATAGCAGAATAAACCTTCCTAAGTACTCTTAGATCATTCTCCATGTAAGAACATAGAGTAAGCCATGAAACAAATCTCAATAAATTTAAGAAGATTGAAATCACACAAAGTATGTTCTCCAACCATAATGGAATTAGATCAGAGATTAAGAACAGAAGGAATTTTGAGAAATTCACAAGTATGTAGAAATTAAACAACACACTCCTAAAACTATCAATGGGTCAAATTTAAAATCACAAAGAAAATTGGAAAGTACTTTGAAGTGAATGAAAACAAAAATACAACATGCCAAATCTTAGGGAAATCATATTACTCAGGCTTTAGAGGGAAATTTATAGTGGTAAACATCTATATTTTTAAAAGAGAAGAAAGATCTTGCATCTATAAGCTAAACTTCTACCTTAAAGAACTAGAAAAATAGACCAAAGGCAAGCAGAGGAAGAAAATAAGAAAGACAAGAGCAGAAGTAAATGAAACCAAGAATAGAGAAAATGAGTGAAACTGAACGTTGATCCTTTGAAAGATCCACAAAGTTGACAAACCTTTAGATGGATTGACCAAGAAAAAAAAGAGAGGGCTCAAATTATAAAGCAAGTACAAAAGAAGAGACATCACTACCAGAAGAACAGAAATAAAAAGATTATAAGGGACTACTATAAACAGCTGTATACCAACAAATTAGGTAACCTGGATGAAAGGAACAAATTCCTAGAACAGAAACTACTGAAACTAAGTCAAGAAGAAATATAAAATCTGAATAGATCTATAACAAGTAAAGACATTGAATTAGTAATTTTAAAAAACTTAACACAAGGAAAAGCCCAGGCCACATGACTTCATTATGAATTCTACCAAACATTTAAAGAATTAACATGAGGGGCGCCTGGGTGGCCCAGTCGGTTGGGTGTCTGACTTCGGCTCAGGTCATGATCTTGCAGTTGACAGGTTTGAACCCTACATCGGGCTCTGTGCTGACAGCTCAGAGCCTGGAGCCTGCTTCAGATTCTGTGTCTCCCTCTCTCTCTGCCTCTTCCCTGCTCATGCTCTGTCTCTCTCTGTCTCAAAAATAAATAAACATTTAAAAAAAATAAAGAATTAACATGAATCCTTCACATGCTCTTCAAAAATTGAAAGAGGGAGGAAGACAACAGAATAGCAAACACCAGGAATCCGTCTCCCACTAGACAGCAGTTGTACTGGCAGAGTCTGTCTGATGTGTCTATTTTAGAACTGGAGTCTATTGAAGGCTTGCAATTCCAGGGGGATGTGTTGGGTAGTATTTAATTTCAATCCATTTCAGCTCCTACCTTGATAGCAGCTGCCCAACCCCCAATCCTGTTGCAGGCAATGGTGCACATGTTCTTGGAACAACTCACATGCAGCTTGTGGAAGCCAGGTTGGGCAGTCCTGTCCTTCAGATAAAGGGGTATCTGTGTTCTCGTCACTGATTGCTGCTTCTGATCATAGAGGTGCACACCCAGAGGCAGGCAGCCTTTGATGCGTGTACACACACACACACACACACACACACAATCACTGTTGCCAGTCCCTCTCCCTCTGGCTGAAGTGAGTTCTAGGGGTACCTTTTAAAGCAAAGGTACCCTTTCTTCCCTTTTATTTTTGTCTTCTTCTTCTTTTGGGAGCCAGACATTAAAGACTAGGATATCCAAAACCAACCATATATACAGGGAAATTAGAGAGTCATCACACATGCCCAGAGAAAGGTGTAGATTCAGAAAAGACCTGAAGAGACCTTAGGTTTACAATTCAGTCTAATCTTCAGCACAGAGCAGCCTATGGGATGCAAAAAGCAAAAATAGCAAACTCTAGGAAAGAAGAGTCTGATTTGTAGTTGACAGCTTGGAGCCTGGAGCCTGCTTCGGATTCTGTGTCTCCTCTCTCTCTCTGCCCCTCCACCACTCGCGCTCTGTCTCTCTGTCACCCTCTCTCAAAAATAAATAAGCATTAAAAAACAAACAAACAAACGTTTAAACAAAAGTAACAAAAGTATGGCCCATTCATAGGGGAAAAGAAACCAATAGAAACTGTCCCTGAGAAAGACCAGATAGAAGACCTACTAGACAAAGACTTTAAAACAGCTGTCTTAAAGATGCTCAGAGAATCAAAGATATGGAAAAGTTAAAAAAAAAAAAAGAGGTACGAACAAAATGTAAATGTCAATAAAAAGATAGGTTTAAAATGAAACTAAAAAGAAATTCTGGAGCTGAAAATTACATACCTAAAATGAAAAATTCGCTAGAGGGATTCAAGCATAGATTTGAACAGACAGAAACATAATCATCAAACTTGAAGACAGGACACGTGAAATTGTCCAGTCTGAGGGACAGAAAGAAAAAAGATTGAAGTGAACAGAGTCTCAGGGTTCTGTGGGTCAGTCATGATCAAGCAGACCAACATATGTGTTGTCAGAGTCTCGTAAGCAGACCAGGGAAAGAGGCACAGAGATTATTTGAAGAAATAATGGATGAAAATTTGACAAATACCAGATTAAATAGTCTTTAAATTTTAAAAGAACACAAGAGACAAAGAGGGATATTATATATTAATAAAAGGGCTAATACAGAAAAAATGTAATAAGTATAAACATTTACACACCTGATAGGCCATCAAAATATGTAAAGTAAAAACTGACAGAATTGAAGGGAAAAATAGACAATTCCACAAGAGTTGGATACTTAAATATTCCACTCTCAGTAATGGGTAGAACAACCAGACAAAAGATAGGTAAGAACACAGAGGACTTGAACAACACAATAATCCACCTACATCTAGCAAATATATACAGAACATTCTACTCCACAAAACAGAGTACACATTCTTCTCAAGTGCACGTGGCACATTCTCCAGAATAGACCAACGTTATGCCACAAATTAAAAATAGATTTAAAAAATTTTTTTAATATTTACTTTTTAGAGAGAGAGACAAAGCATGAGTGGGGGAGGGGCAGAGAGAGAGGGAGACACAGAATCTGGAGCAGGCTTCAGGCTCTGAGCTGGCAGCACAGAACCTGATGCAGAGCTCAAACTCTGAACTGCGAGATCATGACCTGAGCCAAAGTCGGACACCCAACCGACTGAGCCACCCAGACGCCCCTAGAATTTTCAATATCATGTTGATTAGAAGTGGCATAAGCAGGCATCCTTGCTTTATCCCTGACTGTCGAAGAAAAGCTTTCCATCTTTCACCCTTGACTGTGTTGTTCTCTGTGGGTTTTTCATATATGGCTTTTATTATATTAAAGTAGTTTCCTTTTATTTCTAGTTTCGGAAGTATTTTTATCGTGAAAGAGTGTTGAATTTTGTCAGATGCTTTCTGTGCATCAGTTGAGAACAGAGCTCATGCTCTGTTTCTCTTTCTCTCTCAAAAATAAATAAACATTAAAAAAAAATTCTAGCCAGAGCAATTAGTCAAGAAAAATAAAGGTATCTAAACTGAAGAAGTAAAATTATCTGTATTTGCAGATGACATGATCTTATATGTGGAAAACCCTAAAGATCACACACACACACACACACACACACACACACACACACGAGTTTAAGCTAATAAACGCAGATAATAAACCAATTCAGCAAAGTTGAAGGATATAAACTCAACACACAAAAATCAGTTGTGTCTCAGGGCGCCTGAGTGGCTCAGTCTGTTAAGCGTCTGACTTTGGCTCAGGTCATGATCTCACAGCGTGTGAGTTCAAGTCCCACGTCAGGCTCTGTCCTGAAAGCTTAGAGCCTGGAGCCTGCTTTGGATTCTGTGTCTCCCTCTCTCTCTGCCCCACCCCCGCTCACACTCTACCTCTCTCTCCTTCAAAAATAAATAAACATTTAAAATTTTTAATTAAAAAAAAATCAGTTGTGTCTCTAGACACTAACAATGAACAATTCAGAAAAGAAATTAAGAAAACAATTTCCTCGGGGTGCCTGGGTGGCTCAGTCTGGTGGAGCATCCAACTTTTGGTTTTCGCTCAGGCCATGATCTCACGGTTCGTGAGAATGAGCCCCGCGTTGGGTTCTGCACTGACAGTACAGAGGCTGCTTGGGATTCTCTCTCTCCCTTTCTCTCTGCCCCCCACCCCTGTGCTCTCTCTCTCTCTCTCTCTCTCTCAATAAATAGCACAGAGATTTTTTTTTTAATTTTTTTTTAATGTTTATTTATTTTTGAGACAGAGAGAGACAGAGCATGAATGGGGGAGGGGCAGAGAGAGAGGGAGACACAGAATCGGAAGCAGGCTCCAGGCTCTGAGCCATCAGCCCAGAGCCTGACGCGGGGCTCGAACTCACGAACCGTGAGATCGTGACCTGAGCTGAAGTCGGACGCTCAACCGACTGAGCCACCCAGGCGCCCCTCTCTCTCAATAAATAAATAAACAAACACTTTTTTAAAAAAGAAAGAAAAAACTCATTTAAACATAGTAAAAAATAAAACAAAACCAGAAAATAATGTGTTGGAAAGGATGTGGCGAAATTGGAACACTCAGGCATTGCTAGTGGGAATGTACCATGGTCCCACCACTGTGGACAACAGTATGGCAGTTCCTTAGAAAATTAGACATAGTTACTGTATGATCTAGCAATTCCATTTCTAGGTATATGCCCCCAGAAATGCAGGCTGTCACCGAGATCTTTGTACATCCATGTTCATAGCAGCATTATTCACATTAGGCAAAATGTAAACAACCCAGGTGCCTAGAGGTGCATGAGTAGATAAGCAATGTATATTGTATATTCAATGAAATATTATCCAGCCAGAAGAAGGAAGCAAATTCTGACAGATGCTACAACATGAATTGAACCTTGAGGTTATTATAGTAAGTGAAATAAGGCAGTCATAAAAAGACATACACTATATGATTCCACTTATATTAGGTACTAGAATGTTCAAATTCATAGAGACAGGTGGTGGCCAGGGGCTGGAGGGAAGGGGAGAATGGGAACTGATTGCTTAATGGGTACAGAGTTTCAGTTTTGCAGCATGAAAAGAGTTCTAGAGAGGGTGGTGGTGATAGTTGCACACCGATTAATTTTTTTTAATGTTTATTTATTTTTGAGACAGAGGGAAACAGAGCGCGAGTGGGGGAGGGGCAGGGAGAGAGAGAGACACAGAATCTGAAACAGGCTCCAGGCTCTGAGCTGTCAGCACAGAGCCCGATGCGGGACTCAAACCCACCAACCGTGAGATCATGACCTGAGCCAAAGTCGGACGCTTAACCGACTGAGCCACCCAGGTGCCCCAACTGCACACCGATTAAAAACGATTAAGATGGTTTAAAAAGGGAAGTACACTTTCTCACTTATGCTGAGACCAGTATTACCCTGATACCAAAACTAGACATAGACAATCACAAGAAAACTACACACCAATATCCTTATTGATATAGATGCAAAAATCCTCAAAAAATATTAGCAAACAGAATCCAGCAGCACTTAAAAAGGATTATATTCTACTCCAACATGTAAAAAGCTTGGAATTATCATTTCAATCTCACAACAACAACAACAACAAAAGCTGAACAGGGCACCTGGGTGGCTCAGTCGTTAAGCATCTGACTTCGGCTGAAGTCATGATCTCACGGTTCGTGAGTTCGAGTCCAGCTTCAGGTAAGACACAAGCCCCATTTTGGGTGAGCCCCACTTCTCTCTCTCTCTCTCTCTCTCTCTCTCTCTCCCTCCCTCCCTCCCTCTTGGGATTCTCTCTCTCTCTGCCTGTCACTCGGGCTCTCTCTCACTCTAAAAAAAAAAAAAAAAGAGAGAAAAGAAAAGAAAGTTGAACAAACTGAAAACGAAGAACCATTTTTAGATGCATCAGAGAATGGAAGTCACAAGGCAAAGCAACAGTCTGAAAACTGAAAAGACAGGCAATACAGAGAATCCCAGTTTGCCAGGTGCAGAAGGAATTGGAACCAGGAACCGGTAGGAAAACACACTGCAATCTGTGAGCCTGTAGAGGATGAAGAGGGGCTAGTTGGAGAGTTAAAAACTCCCAGGGACTCAGTCTTAGGGGACCCTCACACTATTGACTTTTACCTCCAGGAGCCCACCACCTTCTCATAATGAAGATTGGAGAAAAATATCCTCGTGGAGGGGAAAAAGTAACTATTTAGTTCCAGGGCATTCTGTTCTCTATCTGTCCTCAAGGGAAGCTACTTTATCAGAGCCTAACCTGTATGGGGAAGGGGCACATCCACCCCCAGCCCTCTCTAGCCATGCTGTCTCATTCAAGAAGGGGAAAAAGCTGAGAAGCATTTGTAAATATCACATTCCAGGGGCACAGATCCACTAAAATACTGTGATATTTACAAATCACAGGATTATAGATTGCTTTCCCCTCCCCCCCATTCCTTGCCACCACATCAACAAGACTCCCATACAGTAACAGAGGATTATAGTTGAAAGAACTGTATGGGCTAGACTCTATCAAAGAAGGAGTTTCAGGGAGCCTGGGGGGCTCAGTGGGTTAACCGTCTGACTTCAGCTCAGGTCACGATCTCGCAGTTTGTGGGTTTGAGCCCCACGTCAGGCTCTGACCTGACAACTCAGAGCCTGGGGCCTGCTTTGGATTCTGTGTCTCCCTCTCTGCTCCTCCCCCACTCGAGCACTCTCTCTCTCTCTCTCTCTCTTCCTCTCAAAAATAAATAAACATTATTTAAAATTCTTGAATAAAATTTATTTGTATTTAAAATTTTTTTAATGTTTATTTATTTTTGAGAGAGAGAGAGAGAGAGTTCAAGTGAGGGAGGAGCAGAGAGAGAGGGAGGCACAGAATCCGAAGCAGGCTCCAGGGTCTGAGCTGTAAGCAGAGAGCCAGACACGGGGCTCAAACTCATGAACAGTGAGATCATGACCTGAGCTGAAGTCAGAAGCTTAACTGACTGAGCCACCCAGGTGCCCCTAGACCAGGTTTTTAAAATAACTATAATACGCTAGGAGCTCTAATGGGAAAGGGAGACAACATCCAAGATCAGTAACATAAGCAGAAAGATTAAAACTCTAAGGAAGAATCAAGAGAAAATACTAGAAAGCAAAAATACTAAACAGCAATGAAGAATGTCTTTGATGGACTCATTGGTAAACGGGACACAACTGAGGAAAGGATCAGTGAACTTAGCAATATGTTAGTAGAAGCCTCCCAAACAAATGTGAACATAAAAAATAATGGAAAAAAAAAGAAAGAAATAGGCTATCCAAGAACTCTGGGACAATCCCAAAAGGTGTAACATACATATAATGGGAATACCAGAAGGAGAAGAAAGAAAGGAACAGAAGAAATATTTGATTAATGGCCGAGAAGTTTCCAAAATTAATGAAACACCAAACCACAGATCCAGGAAGCTCAGAGAACAACCACCAGGATAAGTATCAAAAATTCTACACCTAGACATATCATATTCAAACTGCAGAAAACTAAAGACAAAGAGAAAATCTTGCAGAAAGCCAGAGGAAATAAAACACCTTGCATGTAGAGGAACGAGAATAAATATTACATCAGACATTTTTTTTTTCACAAACATGTAAGCAAGAAGAGAGGGGAGTAAAATATTTAAAGCACCAAAAGAAACAAGAAAACCTCTACAATTCTATATCCCGTAAAATTATCCTTCAAAAATGAGGGGGAAACAAAGATTTTCCTCAAACAAAAATTGAGACAATTTTGTAACCAGTAGACCTGTTTGCAAGAAAGGTTAAAAGAAGTGTTTTAAAGAAAAGGAAATGATATAGGTCAGAAACTCAGATCTACGTTAAAAAAAAAAAGAGTGTTAGAGAAACAATACATGAAGGTAAAATAAAACCTTTATATTTCTTATTCTTAATTTATCTAACAAGTAACTTTTTGCTCTAAATGGTAATAGCAATCAGGTGTTGGATGATGACAGCTACAGAAATTGAATGTTACAAGGGATGGAAGGGAGGAATACTGTAAGATATTTGACTGTCCATGAAGGAACATATTTAAAAATGAGCCAATGGGGCACCTGGATGGCTCAGCCAGTTAAGCGTCTGACTTCAGCTCAGGTCATGATCCCACGGTTCATGGGTTCGAGCCCCTCATCTGGCTCTGTGCTGACAGCTTAGAGCCTGCTTGGGATTCTCTCTTCTCTGCCCCTCCTCCACTTGCGCTCTTTCTCTCTCTCAAAAATAAATAAACATTTTTTTAAAATGAACCTAGATTAGTTGCAACTGTATATGCAAACTCTAGGGAGATCCTAATACCACAACCAGATAAAAACAATACGAGAAAGGAAAACTATAGGTTAATATCTCCCTGAACATGGATGCAGATATCCTCATCCAAATATTAGCACATTGAATCCATCAGTGTTTACAAAGAATTTACACATAATGACCAAGGAGGATTTATTCCAGAGATTCAAGCCAGAGTCAACATTCAAAAATTAATTAATGTAATCCATCACATCAACAAGATAAAGAAGAAATCACAAGATTCTATCAATAGCTACAGGAAAAGCATTCCACAAAATCCAACACCTACGCATGATTAAAAAAAAATTCTCAGCAGATCAGGGATACAGGAGAACAAAATCTATAACTAACATCGTACTCAATGGTGATAAAGTAGGTGATTTCCTTTTTAAGACTTGGAATAAGGCAAGGATGTCCCTTCTCACCACTAGTATTCAACATTCTTACTGCTAGTGCAGTAAGACAAGACAAGAAAGGTGTGCAGATTGGTAAGGAGGAAACAAACTATCTTGGTTGCAGATGACATGATTGTCTACATAGAAAATCCCAGAAAATTAACCGTAAACTCCTGGATAAAACACGGATATCTCCTTTTACCCCTTCCATTAAAACTCTAGTTTCTAGCCAGGACAAGTAGGTGAGCTTGAGAAGGATTGGTGTTAGTTCTTCTATA
Organism: Panthera tigris; assembly: GCF_018350195.1. NCBI lineage: Eukaryota > Metazoa > Chordata > Mammalia > Carnivora > Felidae > Panthera > Panthera tigris. Next base: position 19,005,906 of record NC_056675.1, read on the forward strand.
AATGTTTTGCAGAATTCACCACCGAGGCCATCTGGCCCAGGGCTTTTCTTTGCTGGGAGGTTTTTGCTTACTGATTCAATCTCATTGTCTACAGGTCCATTCAGATTTGCTCTTCCTTCATTTTTGGTAGATTGTATGTTCCTAAGAATTTGTCCATGTCATCTAGCTTATCCCACGTGTTGGCATGCAGTTGTTCATAGCATATTCTCTTTACTCTGAAGGGTTTGAAATCGGAATACTGAACTGATTGTAACTGGTGCTGGCTCCTTCTCCGTCTTCTTCACAATTCTGTCTCTTCTCCCTGTCTCTTACCCTCTACTTTTCATTTTTCAGCCTTTCTCGCTCTTCACACCTCTTCAACCTGTCTCTTTTTCCTTCTTTCTCCTGACTCATTATTCCTCCTTCCCATTCAGCTTTGTAGCTTACAAAGCTACATTCGTGAGTCCTTGGGGGCCTCTCTGTGCTGCATACGTGTCCCTTCAGTAGAAGGAACATCATTGGTCTGGTTACTCCAGATACACTGTCATGTCCCATATGGCCTACACATTATGGCCTAATTTCTGGAGAAGGAGGAGAACAGTAGTACTGAGGCGTCCCCCCGGGTTCTATTTTCAAGGCAACACTTCCCTATTGATACTCAGAATGCAGTAAGCTTTTAGGTCTTTCTCTTCATTGCCCTCAACTTCCACATAACCCTATCTCTTCCTGAGTTGTCTGCATCTGAGATGTAAGGTGTTCCAGACAAATGGATGGGAATGTTTGTAATAATAATCCATCTTCCCTTTTCACATTCCTCTGGCTGTCCCCCCATCTCCCCACCACCCCCACCATCTCTCTGCTCCCAATCCAGGTATCTTCAAGGGAGAATACCACTCTTCTCTGACACTTCGAAGATTTCTATGCAGTAGTGGGCCTTCAGGCCTGGTGGCTGTGGGGTAGGAAGGAACAGCCAAGGGTGATCAGCACTGGATTCCCCACACAGACCTGGAAAGCACCTTTGACCTGGAGCCGCTCTAAGCCTGATTCTACAGCCCTAAGATCAAGGGCCTGACTTTTTACCTGTCACGTGGTCCACCCAGCCATAGGACATCCCTGCAGCAGATACTATGGTTAAAGTTCAGAGAAAGTGGAAAGCAGTTCAGTGAGATGGCAGAAGAGGTCAAAGAAGATATGAAAAGGCCAACGAAGGGGTCACAGAAGATAAAGAACATGGAAAGGAGGGAGACAGAAGACGGTCTGGGTGAGATGTTTGCAAGATAACTTCTTTACTTACAATTTCTCATTCTCCGGTGGTCTGTAAACATGAGCGGTCAAGTTTGTAAACTGTCAAGTATCCTTTCAGTTCTGATGCCAGCTCTAGCTTCCATCATTTCCTTCCTTTGCTTTATTGCCAAATGTATAGAGAATACACCACTCATTGAACACTTAATGCTCACCAGATGCTTTCCTTGTAGCAGTGCTTCTCAAATTTTTGTGTGTGTCAGGACAAAATATATATATATATACGTATATATACAATATATATATATTATATACAATATATATATATTGTATATATACAAAAATATACAATATATATATATGTGTGTGTGTGTGTGTATGTGTGTATATATATATACACACACACACACATATATATATATATATATATATATATATATATATATATATTGCTCAACACGGGGCTTGAACTCATGACCCTGAAATCAAGACTTGGATGCTCTACTGACTGAGCCAGCCAAGTGCTCCAAGGATACCTTTATACTCTTATTAAGGAACCCGAACAAACTTCAGGTTATGTAGTTTATCATGTAGCCATGATGTTCATCCCGCTGGAGATTAAAATGAAGATTTAAATGTTAGTCTCTCATTTAAAAATGCCAATAACAAACTACGTTAACATAAATACCGTGGTCTTAAATGAAAAGACAATGTTTTCCAAAAGAAAAACCCAAATTTACAGAGAAGGAAAGCTTGTTCTACATTTTTGTAAATCTCTTTCATGTCTGACCTGACTGGAAGAAAGTTGGCTTCTCATAACTGCTTCTGCATTCAGTATGGCTTGATGCATTGTTTTGGTTAAATATACAAAGGAAATCCAACCTCATGCAAATATATAGCTGGAAAAAGGAAGACTATTTTTCAGATAATTATGGATATACTTTTTTGATACTACACCAAAAGTTGACAGAGTTGAATTGTTTTAAGATTCATTAAAAGTGTGGAATGTGAAATCATATCAATGAATATATCCTACTCTGTTATATGAAATTCCAGTGGTCTATCTTTACCACCAATCTCATTGGGAAAAAAATCTTAATGTATTGAGAAGCTGTCAGGATCTTGATTACAGGCATAAGTTTTCAAAAATTATATATTTTCATTTAAAAGGTAGAATTTTATCACTGGCAACAAACATTGTCAGTTTTTTCTCTTGGTGTGACAGGCTTACTTAATTCATTTTTGTAAAACGTCTCCTAGAGATGACATAATACTATATATAAAAAACACTAAAATCTCCACTAAAAAACTACTAAAACTGATCAATGAACTCAGTAACACAGGATACAAAATCAATATACAGAAACCTGTTACATCTCTATACACTAATGGTGAAGTACCAGAAAGAGAGATTAATAAAACAATCCCATTCACAATTGCACCAAAAATAATAAGATACCTAGGGATAAACAAGGAAGTGAAATACCTGTATTCTGAAAACTCTGAAACACTGATGAAACAAATTGAAGACAACACAAACAAATGGGAAGATATTCCTTGCTCAGTGATTGGAAGAAAAGATATTGTTAAAATGTCCATACTACCCAAATCAATCTACAGATTTAATGCAACGCACTGCCAACAGCATTTTTCACAGAACTAGAACAAATCCTAAAATATGTATGGAACCACAAAATACCCCGAATAGCAAAAACAATCTTGAAAAAGAACAAATCTGGAGGTTTCCCAATCCCAGATTTTGAGACACCCTACAAAGCTGTAGTAATCAAAACAGCATGGTACTGGCGCAAAAAATAGACACATAGATCAATGAAACAGGATAGAGTCCAGAAATAAACTCATGATTACATGATCAATAAATCTATGGCCAAAGAGGCAAGAATATGCAATGAGATGTTCTCTTCAATCAGTGGTGTTGGGAAAACTGAACAGCTACATGCAAAAGAATAAAACTGGACCACTTTCTTACAGCATGCAGAAAAATAAACTCAAAGTGGATTGAAGACATAAATGTGAGACCTGAAACCATAAAAATCCTAGAAGAGAGCACAGGCAATAATTTGTCTGACATCGGCCATAGCAACATTTTTCTAAACGTGTCTCCTCAGGCAAGGGAAATAAAAGCAAAATAAACTGTTGGGACTTCATTAAAATAAAAAGCTTCTGCACAGCAAAGGAAACAATCAACAAAACAAAAAGACAACCTACCGAGTGGGAGAAGATATTTGCAGTGATATCTCCGATAAGGGATTAACATCCAAAATATATAACAACTGTAGAACTCAACACCCCAGAAACAAATAATCCAGTTAAGAAATGGGCAGAAGACACGAACAGACATTTCTCCAAAGACATCCTGATGACCACCAGACACATGAAAAGATGCTCAACATCACTCATCATCAGGGAAATGCAAATTAAAACCACGATGAGATATCACTTCACACCTGTCAGACTAGCTAAAATGAAAAACGCAAGAAACAACAAATGTTGTCAAGGATGTGGGGGGGGAAAAAAGGGAACCCTCCTGCACTATTGGCTGGGAATACGAACTGTTGCGGCCACTGTGGAAAACATTAAGGACCTTCCTCAAAAAATGAAAAAATGAAATGACCCTATGATCCAGTAATTGCACTACTGGCCATTTACCCAAAGAATACAAAAACACTAATTTGAAAAGATATATGCACCCCTATGTTTATTGCAGCATTATTTACAATAGCCAAATTATGGAAGCAAGCCAAGTGTCCATCAATAGATGAATGGATAAAGAAGATGCAGTATGTGTATGTATGTGTGTGTGTGTGTGTGTGTGTGTGTGTGTGTGTAATGGAATATTACTCAGCCATAAAAAAAGAATGAAATCTTAAAAAAAAAAGAAAAAGAACAAAATCTTTTGTAACAACATGGATGGATCTAGAGAGTATAATGCTAAGTGAAATAAGTCAGTCAGAGAAAGGTAAATACCATATCATTTCACTCATATGTGGAATTTAAGAAACAAAACAAATGAACGAAGAAAAAAAAAAGACAACCAAAAAGCAGACTCTTAAAAATAGAAAACAACCTGGTGGTTACCAGAGTGGAGGTGGATTGGGGCTTGAAGGAAATAAGCAAAGGGGATTAAGAGCACACTTACTGTGATAAGCACTGAGTAACATATAGAACTTCTGAATCACTACATTTTGCACCTGAAACTAATATAAAGTTGTATGTTAACTATACTGGAATTAAAATAAAATAAAATAAAATAAAATAAAGCCTGCCAATACCCAAATCTGAATAAAAATAATTTGTTCTTCATTCTAATGAGTGAACATAGTACTCCATAAAAAAATGACTAGCGCAACTCACAACCCCATCTCACAAGTGTCTTTCCTTGAGATAACCATTGTTCGTTATGCATCATAAGTACTTTATCTGAACTCCTCGTTTTGACATGCAGAATATTAAAAAGATATAAATTCAAGGGTGGAGATTTAATAAAATCAATAGTTTTTGCTGCTCCAACAACATTCTTAAGTGAAACGGTCTTTCTTTTTTCCATTTTTTAAATGTTTATTTGTTTTTGAGAGAGAGAGAGACAGAGTGCCAGCTGGGGAGGGAGAGAGAGAGAGGGAGACACAGAATCCAGGCTCCAGGCTCTGAGCTGTCAGCACAGAGCCCGACGTGGGACTCGAACTCACGAACAGTTGAGATCGTGACTGGAGCGGAAGTCTGATGCTTAGCCGAATGAGCCCCCCAGGTGCCCCTGTCCTTTTTTTTTTTTTTTAACTCTACGTCAGTACTGGTGAAAAGTACAACGACTATCAAGTACAGTATGCCAGTTACCAGTTTATTGCCTCTTAGCTCCAAGTCCATTAGTTGCTTTGCTTGCTTCTGGAATTGGAACTGGTAAACATTTCGGCTTGCCAGTAGAGGGCGGTAGAGAAACACTGTGGGAAGAAGGGGCTTTTCGTGTTTCTTCTATGGGTTTTGTTTTGTCTTTTTGGTTTGTTTTTCTCTGCTGACCGTGGCAGGCAGCGCCCCCTGACACCCGGTGACATTCAGCTTCCAGCTTGCCAATCCCACTTGGTGGTTCCCTGCCTGACGGCCTCAGCACACCGGCACTTGGGTGCATGGGTTTCCTGTTTACAGTTGCCCGGCCACCAGCCTCCACTGACTGGCTACGGACCCGCCAACTTCTCCGCGCCGTCCATCGTCCTGCAGTCAGATCTCTCCAATAAGGTCTGCATCCCAGCTTTGCGCAGGGCACCCCCTTTTTAAGTTTGTTACTTTCTTGGGCACTCTCCCTCAGCCTATGCTAACTTTTTAGAGTTCTCTTTTATTTGTACTTAGCAGCAATGCCATGTAAATAGCTCATCATCCGTTGTGTTAAAACTTCCCTGTTTAAATTACTGTTTTTGCCTCCTGACCGAATCCTGACCGTTACAGAATTAGTACCAAGAGAGGGGCGCCTGGGGGGGCTCAGTCGGTTAAGAGTCCAACTCTTGATTTCAGCTCAGGTCACAATCTCATGGTTCCTGGGTTAGAGCCCCACATCCGGCTCTGCGCTGATAGTGCAGAGCCTGCTTAGGATTCTCTCTCTCTCTCTCTCTCTCTCTCTCTCTCTCTATGCCTCTCCCTCCCTCACATTCTCTAAATGAATAAATAAATAAACTGATTAATTTAAAAAAAAAAATTAGTACTAAGGGAGGCGCCAGGAGATAGATCCACAAGGAGGGAATTTTGGGATTTGTTTGGTCATGTCATTGGGTTGGAGCTCCCTTAAAACGGGAGATAGGATATTAGTAATCCATGGCGTACAGTGGTGTCACAATTAATCAAACTGTCCCCTGTGGCTTCTTTGATGAGTGACTCAGGCATGTATTTGGGGAGCCCACGTGGCTGTTGGCTTGGACGGTCACATCAGTAATGATAACTATGAGATGTGTAGTGTGCAGTGGGTTCTTCAAAGTGCACTGTCCGCTTACGGAGGGAAAATGACAAATTCAGGTCCTTTCACGCTCAGATCCCTGCCACGGTCTCGCAACCAGAGAGCTTCCGTACGGCCCTAAAATGACTATAGTTCTTCTAGCCCCGGTGCTGAGTTTGCTTAAAATCCAAAATAAAAATTGCCTGGAGGATTTCTGCTTCCAACGAAGATGAAGTAGCAAGGACCAGAGTTACCCTCTCAGAAAGAAATCAAATTCTTTTTTTCATAGAGGACCCAATCATCTATGTTTAGAGACCAATGAAATCTGCATAAAGTGCCACAAGAACCAATAAGTGAGTGTAGCAAGGTTGCAGACTACAAGACCAACGTACAAAAATCTGTGGTATTTCTTTTTTTTTTTTTAATTTTTAATGTTTATTTATTTTTGAGAGAGAGAGAGAGAGCGTGAGCAAGGGAGGGAGGGCAGAGAGAGGGAGACACAGAATCCAAAGCAGGCTCCAGGCTCCAAGCTGTCAGCACAGAGCCTGATGTGGGGCTCGAACTCGCAAACCATGAGATCGTGACCTGAGCCGACGTCGGATGCTTAACCGACCGAGCCACCCAGGTGGCTTGTACGTCTTGTACGTCTATATTGTAGCAACAAACTGTTGACATTTTTAAAAAAACATTTTCAAAAGTACCAAAAATGAAATGCTTAGGGCTAAACTTAACAAAAGATGTGAAAGGCGTGTAACACTGAAAACTACAAAGTATGTCTGAGAGAAATGACAGATAAACCATCTCGACAAAGAGAGAGCCCTCCTTTGTTCATTGATTGGAAGACTCAATATTGTTAAGACAACAATTCTTCTGGAACTGGTCTATGCAATCTCAAACTAAATCCCAACAGACTTTTTTTGGCGGGGTGGGGGGGGGAGTAGAAATTAACAAGCTATTTCTAAAATGTATATGGCAACGCAAAGGACCTAGAGAATAGTCAAAACAACTCTGAAAAAAGAACAAAGTAGAGGGCTACCACTATAACAGTCTCAAGTCTTATTATAAAGCTACAGTAATCAAAACCAGTGTAGTCTCGTAAAGACAGACAAATTGATCAGTGAAACAGCGTAGGAAATGCAGACATAAACACGCACATATATGGACAACTGACTTTTGACAAAGGCACTAAAGTAATACAATGGAGAAAGGGTATCTTTTCAACAAGTGGTGCTAGATTAATTATTTATCCATATCCCCCCCAATACTTTGATCCATATCTCATTCCATATACAAAAAGTACCTCAATTCGGCTTCCGTGTCTCCATCTATCTCTGTCCCTCCCCTGCTCACACTCCGTTTCTCTCTCAAGAATAAATAAACATTAAAAAAAAAAAAAAAGATAAGGGGCACCTGGGTGGTTCAGTCGGTTGAGCGTCCGGCTTCGGCTCGGGTCATGATCTCACGGCTCGTGAGTTCGAGCCCCACATTGGGCTCTGTGCTGACAGCTCAGAGCCTGGAGCCTGCTTCCGATTCTGGGTCTCCCTCTCTGCCCCTAACCCACTTGCATTCTGTCTCTGTCTCTCTCAAAAATAAATAAACGTTAAAAAAATTTTTAAACATAATAAGATAAAAAGTAACTCAAAATCATAGACCTTAATGTAAAATCTAAAACTATAAAACTTCCAAGGAAAAAAAAAAAACAGGAAAAAATCCTTGTGACTTTCAATTAAGGCAAAGACTTCTTAGATTCAACATCAAAAGGACAATCCATGAAAGAAAAAAATTATAAATTGGACTTCATCAAAATAAAAAATGTATACTCTTCAAAAGACATTCTTTAAAAAATTTTTTTTTTTAAATTTTTTTTTCAACGTTTTTTATTTATTTTTGGCACAGAGAGAGACAGAGCATGAACGGGGGAGGGGCAGAGAGAGAGGGAGACACAGAATCGGAAACAGGCTCCAGGCTCTGAGCCATCAGCCCAGAGCCTGACGCGGGGCTCGAACTCACGGACCGCGAGATCGTGACCTGGCTGAAGTCGGACGCTTAGCCGACTGCGCCACCCAGGCGCCCCTAAAAAAATTTTTTTTAATGTTTATTTTTATGAAAGAGAGACAGACAGAGGCTAGCGGGGGAGGGGCAGAGAGAGAGGGAGACACGGAATCCAAAGCGGGCGCCAGGCTCTGAGCTGTCAGCACAGAGCCCAACGCGGGGCTCGAACTCACAGACCACGAGACCGTGACCTACACCAAAGTTGGACGCTTAGCTGACTGAGCCACCCAGGCACCCCAAATTTATTTTATTAAAAAAAATTTTTAATGTTTTATTTATTTTTGAGACAGAGAGAACAGAGCACAAGCAGGGGAGGGGCAGAGAGAGAGACACACACAGAATCCGAAGCAGGCTCCAGGCTCTGAGCTGTCAGCACAGAGCCCGACGCGGGGCTCCAACTGGGGACCAGCAGGATCATGACTTGGGGTGAAGTCGGACACGTAACCGAGTGAGCCACCCAGGCGCCCCTCGAATAACTAAAATTTAAAGGCTGATCATATCAAGCATCAACAAGAATGTGGAACAACTGGAACTGTGAGTAGATACGGTCTGGCAGTTTCTTACAAAGTGAACATACACATCCCGTGTGACCCAGCCATTCTGATTTTAGGTATGTATCTTATACTAGCGTCTTATACTAACACAAGTATAGTAAAATGTTAATGATAGAACCTTGTTTGTGGGTATTCAGATGTTCGCTATAAATTCCTTTCGGTCATTTTGTATTTTTGGAATTTTTCATGATGAAATTTTGGGGGGGAGATGGCTTGAGATATACATTTGTGATTCGTTACTGCTTATTTTTTTCTTAATGTTTATTTCTTTTTGAGAGCCAGAGAGCAAGCAGGGGAGGGGCAGAGAGAGAGGGAGACACAGAATCGGAAGCAGGCTCCAGGCTCCGAGCTGTCAGCACAGAGCCCGACACGGGGCTCGAACCCACGAACTGCAAGATTGTGACCTGAGCCGAAGTTGGACGCTCAGCCGACTGAGCCACCCAGGTGCCCCGATTCATTAGTGTTTAGATCAGGGGTTGGCAAACTACGGACTGTAAGGCAAATCTAGCTTCCTGCCTGTTTTTGTATGGTTGTGAACCAAGAATGATTTGTGCAGTTTTAACTGGTTGGAAAAAAGCAAAATAAGAATGACATGTGAAAATCATATGAAATTCAAATTTCAGGGTCTATCAAGTTTATAAGAATACACACACACACACACACACACACACACACACACCCATTAGTTTATTTATTGTCTATTGCTGCTGTTGAGCTACAATAGTTTAATTAAATAATTGGGAAAGAGACTAGAATGTTCTGGCACTCTTGTCACTTCCAGCTGCTCCTAGAAGTGCTGCAAGTCACAGTGGCACAGTTTAATGCGACAAGGGTTTCCAGTGCCATACTGTGATTTTTCTTCAAAAAATTACCAGTTCAAGTCAAAATAAGAAAAAAGGTGGCACTCAAGTATAGATTGTTTTATTCCTGAATTAGGTGGCAAAGCATTGTATTCATGGTTTAGTGACTCTGCAGGGGTGCTAGAACACAATTCACATTGACCTTGGGATGCCGGGATGGCTCAGGCGGTTAAATGGCTGACTGTCGATTTCAGCTTCGGTCAAGGATCTGACGGTCGTGAGATAGAGCCCCACGTTCCCTTGGGCTCCACACTGGGCTTGGAGCCTGCTTCAGATTCCCTCTCTCTGCTCTTCCCCTGCTAACATGCAAACGTGTGCTTCCTCTCTCTCACTCGCTCTCTCAAAAACAAAACAAAAACAAAAAACAAAAAAACAAACCAAAAGAACAATGCACATTGACTTCTCAGATCGGGTACTCATCATACTCGAAATATTCCTAACTCACAGAGAAGCAATAGTTAGGGGGGGACAAAAGAAAACTTAAAGTAGCAGAATTTCTCCACAAAAATAAAAAATACAGAAGAAAGACTACAACCACAGTTTCCAAGTAGTTTATTCATTAAATCATATTTGATGACAAAAATAGCCAAAGAAAAATAGCCAGAGAAAATAAACTTGTTTTGAGACTATTAGCCATTAAGTGAGAAGAGTTGCTTAAAGAGTTAGAAAATCGAAGGCAACATAATAACAATTAAAAAACAAGACAGGGGCTCCTGGGTGGCTTGGTGGTTAAGTATCTGACTTCGGCTCAGGTCCATGAGTTCGAGTCCCACATCGAGCTGTGTGCCGACAGCTCAGAGCCTGGAGACTGCTTTGGATTCTGTGTCTTCCTCTCTCTCTGCCCCTCCCCCACTCAGGCTCTGCCTCTCTCTCTCAAAAATGAATAAACGTTAAAAATTAAAAACAACAACAACAACAAGACAAATGATTTCAAGTGGTTCTTCCAAACGTTTAATGACTTAGTAGATGTTACCAATCCTACTTAGCTGGTGTTGTTTAGTGGAGGAATCAGTGGTGAGTTGGAAGTGATTCAAGAATTAGCTTCTATGAATAATCTGGGTGGAATAACAGGCAAAAATGTTTTTAAAGAAATTGAGGAAACGCTAATTCATTACAAACTGAAGTGGAACCTGCTAAGATGTGTTACCACCAATGCTGATAAAAAGACACGTGGAGTTGAAAAGGTCTTCGTCAAACAAATTCACAAACCTTGTGATAATGAAGGGTGTTTAAAGC